>NC_088602.1:131621804-131956804 GCF_036013475.1 Columba livia
CTACAATACTTCACAGTACTTTTTGACATAAAATGTAGACTGAGGCCATGAAAACAGCAAAGGAAGGAGGGCTTGTATTTATCACTTTGATATCATTCTTATTTAAGCATTACTTAAGTAACAGAACATCAGGCAGAATTTGTTGCTGACTACAGCTTACAACTCAGAACCACTGCCTCCCAAAAGAAATGATGACCTGGTAAGTGTGTCCACATCCTTACGTAACAACAGTATTTATATTCAAAGGGTAAAATTATTTGGCCCCAAATATGCCTGGCAGACAGAGAGCTTTGTGTATCATCTAGTGAGACTCTCCATCTTATAGAGGGTGGTAAGAATCATGGCAGTGGAGGGTAATGAAAAAATGGTAGTCATGTATGTTTCTCTTCAAGAGCCAGATGCTGGAGGCAAGAGATTCCACTCTAATTTTCTTTCTCTTGCTCTATTTTTTTTTTCCTATTTTAATATTTATTTGTGGTCTACTTTGCTGTGGAGGAAAGCCAGAAAATGTGACCTCAAAGTACTCTAGGGGCTCAAAATCTATAGCTCTTCTTAAAGATAATTTCTTGATTTAGCAGACTATTGTGTCTGATTTGTGATTTAAAAAAAAAAAAATCCCTCATAATATTGTGTTAGGAAGGGACACAAGCCTTTGCAGCATAAGAACAGAAGCAATGTAGTAGATAATTTGTACAGCTGTAGCTAACACAGATTTGGATGCTCAGAGTTGCACTGTAATGTCCTTAATACAACACAGGATTAGATATCAAGAACATATAAATCATTGTTCTGACACTTATGCTGAGTTGCTGCTTAGCCACAAATCACACACATTCTGCTATTCCTGGTTTTATCTGTTGGGGTGAATATTTTTTTGCCTGCACTGGTGTGATGTGGCTACTGCATTAATCTGTTCCTTTCTGTTCAGTCCTTTTGGAGGTATTATGTATATCTAATCCTCAGTATCCATTCTAAGTATATTACATGGATGCCTAGAAATAATGCAGGAGAAAGGCCAAATCCTTCCCTCACGACCGCAAAGCACTAACTGGGCTGTTTGGCAGAAGCTAAGTCAATGGGGTGCTGTATTACCATCAATAGCTCCAGCAAACTGATGTTTCACTGGAGGGAGTACTGTGGAAAGTGTGCCCAGATGTAGATGCTGGATGCACAGGAAGGCAATGGATTTTAACAATGCTTTTCTGAATGAGAGGAAAACTGTTTGCACTATTTGCAGCAGGTAGCATCCGAATGGTTTTACAATATACCTTTATTATTAGCAAGGAAAGGCTGTGTTTAGAAGGAGGCAAGGAATTCATCGTATAATCTACTATAAGTGTGATTAATTCTGTCTGACATCTCAAACCAAAGTGTTGGGTGTCTAGGTTAAGTGAACTGTCCAAATTTCTTAGTCTTTTTGAAGAGGTGAGTAGGTACACCTTAAGGGGTGATTACATAGATGCATCCCAGAGTGTTTAACTCTCCCCATTGCCTACAAAGGGGAAGAGATGATACTGTTAGATAATTGTGATTAGGTGAGATGAAACTGGGCCCAAGCATCTTGTTCCAGGCATCTAGGAGATAAGCTTTCTGCATAGCCAATTGAGAGAGGATGGTTTCTTCTGAGAATAATTGAGACCATTTGAGGTAGGCTTTCATTCTAAATCATTCACTGAAAAAGCTATCCACACTTCTACCTGTATACCTTTACCTATATAGGATGTCTACATTCCTAACTGGGTGCTTATTCTAAAACCAGAATACCTACTGACAATTTAAAACAGTATATGTGTTCCTAAGGTTCCAGAAGACATGCTGACAAAAGGCAAAGTTTTGTTGCAGCAGCAATCTCTAACCTCCTGTGGACAGAAGCTTTCATATCAGTCTCCAGAAAATAATGGTATATATTCTGGCTTGACTATATTTGTACTCTTAAAGTAAACGCTTGGTGACAGTTGTACATGTTGTTACATTAGTGATTATTAACAAATGAACACTTTGGGCTCTTTCACGGTGCCTGCAGAAAGAGAAGTAATATATTTTATGTCTTGAATTCTTGCAAGTACCTCATTCCGTGAGTGCATGGAACTAAATAATCTAGGAATAAAATTAGGGCACTATCCATGCTTCCCTATCAGCTCCTCTCAGGCTGCTGCAGGGTAAAGGGCCTTTTCTGCATTAATTATGCCCAGTGTGCTGAAAGGTTTGGCTAGAGACTTAGTCAATACAGCTTGGCGAGGGTCTGACATGGCTAGCCAAGCCTTTCTCCCAACTGACTTGACTACCAGGGCTGACAGCTGCCAGGTCCTGTTGTCCTCAAATGGAATTTTTCAAAGGTTCCTATTCAAACTGTTGCCACCAACTGTCATTGAGCAAAGTCCACTTTCTAGGTCAACAGTTTTGTGTATATTGCATATATTTGCCAGCCCACCCTTGTAAAGTCTGTGCCTGAAGGGACTGCTGTGACATCGCTGAATAACTCACATCTGGGCATGTGTAACATTTAGTGCCTTCCTTTTTGTCCAAATCAATTTGATTCTTCGGATTTGGACTGAGGTAAGCAGTTGGTCTGTACATCCATATGACTGGCAGGATGCTGTGTAACACAGCTCACACAATATATGGCCTGATGGTTTGAGAAGGTGCAAAGTTGTTAACCCTGTCACCACCTTCCAGAGGTGCTGAATTTAGAAAGTAAAAAGACATCACTGCTGCGACATTGCTTTAAGAAGTTTTTCTTTAGGCAAAGAGTCACGTCCTTCTTCTGGGATGACAGAGTATGTTGTGTGTGTCAGTGACCACCACCTGTGTGTCTTGGTTAGTATCTTTATTGGATAATATAGCCCCCTATGTCACTGAATGCTGAGAAAACACCTGGATCAGTAATTCTGAACCCTAGCATAAGTAGGGCACTTGCTCTTCTTGTAACTTTCTCATTTGTGGGCTGCCAACCTCAGACTGTCCTCTCATTTCATTCAGAATTCTTGGTTTCATTATCAATTAGAGGTCAACTTTATACTGCCATTGATTAAGTTATTCACTAACACCTGTTTAAATTATCAGACCAAATCTGAAACTTCAGTAATGAACTTGCTCTGAGTTACAGCATGAGAATGAAAATCAAAATCAAACCTTCACCTAGACAGAAACTGCACTTGGAATAAGGCAAAGAAAATGTTGAGCATTGGATTGTTGAGAAGTGGATTCTGCACTTGAAGTCTAAGTTGATGAAGGATTATGAAAATGCAAGATGAATGTCATGATGTGTAGTAGAAAAGGTGAGACAGCTGAAGATTAGATCAAACTAAAAAGAGGATAAAAATGATCATCAGTTGTGAGGTGAGAGTTGCTGTCCTGTATAAACGGGAAAGTATGTGTAATGGCATGGTTTTTCATATGAGGATTCAGACTCATTTCAGTATTTATCTAATTACATGAAAAGATGTTTACAAAAGATGTTGTTTGGGAACTGAAGACTTGGTTGATTCCCTGAACAGGAAGAGTTTTACCCATACTGCTGCCTAGTAACCTATTTTAAAAAGTACTGTTAACATATGTATTGGTGTATCTTTTTGTTTTTAAACTTGTTCTATCACTTGTTAAGCCAAAATATCAATAGTTGTATTGTTAAGGAAAGGGTATTGCCTGCTTTTTATGTCTTCTGGTCTGATGGAAGCTCTGGTGTCTTCTGCTTTTGTTGGTGAAAATGATAAAATGCTGCCCCACGGCTGTTCTGTAAGTGACTTGTTCAGAACTTGAGATTAACAGAGCCTGTGGAAGGGAAAGAGTGTTCTGCTTTATTCTGTGGGTGAAGAGAAATTAACTGAACTACAGAGAGGGTTTCATTTGCATAACCTGTGTAACCTTTTTAGGAATCTGTGATTTGCTCTGAAACAGTTACATTTGGGGAATGAACTTAAAGGGGAAGGAGGCTTCTAAGTAGCTGGGGACTCAGCATCTCTGACAGTGAGAGCCATGCCTGTAGACTTGTATAATAGTTTTCTGTCTAATAAAGACTGCATGTAACTTGAAAAAATCTTATGGAAGAAGAGAAGTTGCAGAAAGGTTTCTGTGAGGAAATTGTAGAACAGGACTCAAGCCTCCTCAGCCGTTGTGACAGCTGACATCTGAAGTTATTGTATCATCCCTACGTGTTGGAGAGAAGTAGAGACTAAGTAACACTTTACTCAGATCCATCTTCAGGCCCTGAGAAATTCCTTGTCTTCACGGTGGTGCAGAGATGTGATGTTCTGTTTGTTGCTTGCCATAGTGGCTGGAGAAAGGAAAACAACTTTGTAAGGGTCACTTTCACAAAGGACTCAGTTACTAAACCTCTGTTAAAATGTTTCTGTGTATAGGTGCAAGCATGGATATCAAGCACATGCTGTGCTTCCCTGGATCATAGTGTTTCTTTCACACTTAAAAAAGGTTTTCTAGTTTTATCTATGATGAAAGATATTAGATGTAGAAGATATTCAAGAAACATTTCAGTGATCCTAGGAATTTCTTGGGGGATTCTCAGAGGTGTGTGCACAGATGGTACTTTGTTTTAGAGAGAGTTCCTGTTTTTTAATCTGATTAGCATATCTTTTGGTTTTTCTTGATTGTGTATTATGCTTCCAATGCAAAGCAGTGTCATTTAGATAAGACATGTTTAAAAATACTACAGAACCGATGGCTTTGTGTTTAAAGTGGTTGCTGTTTCAAAATAAGCACTAGCAAATATGGTCAACAGCAAACTTCTGAGAGGTTTGTTCTTAATTAAATCAATTTTAGGGAAAAGAATTGCAAGATATCCTGGAGTGATCTAGTGAGTGATAGGGCAAGTATCAGTAGAGTGGTTAAAGCCTGGTTTCATTTCAGAAAATTATGGCAAGTAGCAAACATAGTATGAAGGGGAGGGATTGGAAGATAAAGGAGACAAAACAATAGAAAAGCAAAGAAAGTGAGAGAATTTGTCTTCACAAGAAGGGCTTTATGTCAGACTTTCACAAGAAAAGCTGCCTCTTATTGAAGAACAGTCAGGAATCAGGGCGCAGAAACAGATACAAGAAAGAAGAATTCCCTCAGTTGAGAAAATGTTAAGCTTTTTTTTTCTATTTTAGGAAAAAAAAAAAAAAAACAAAGCAAAGGTATTTCTAGGGGTTGCCTTCCCTCCTCCAACCCCAACTCTATTGTCCTGGTTCATGCCGTGCTCACATCTAATTCCTGGGAAACACAGACTTCTGCTTCTATTTGTAACAGTCAAGAAGAGCAGCATTGCTGTAGCCTGTTTATGAGTGCACATTGTTTTGCTTCATCGAGGGACACTCCTCTCAGGGGACAGGAGTTCATTTGTCTTCATGTTAGCTCCAGAGGGAAATTGGCTCGAGCAGGGATCAGTTAGTCGTAGTGCACTGTGTATGTATGTGCTGTGTTTTGAATGTAGTTCACTGACAGCTAGTAACCAGACCTAATCGGTCAAACTCATTTCACCTAAGACTTAAAGTGTAATTCCAATTCTGATCTTTAAGGTAAAAGCATCACAAAGCTTCTTGGCTCCTAACCTGTATTTCAGTAAATAATGTCTTTCCATCTTTCCTATTTTTCTGCTTATTTATGCTTCAGAAACACTGCTTCTTCCAGTCACTGATATTTTGGTGTTCTGTGTTTGTCTGAAGAAAAAAAAAAAATCTAGTAGTACTATAAAAACTCTTTACTGAGTATAACATGTTGTCATACAGTCACAGCATTAACAAATATTATGTAGCTGAACCCCTATCCTTACTTGTTACAAAGTTGTTCCTAATTGGGTATTTCTTACCAGTTTGCTAGCTTAGGTTATTCCTTTCAGATTTATCAGAAAACTGGGGTCACAGTTGTTAAAGATTTCTCAATAATTTTATAAGAACAAGAGTCTTGATGGCAGCAACTTTTTCTTGTCTGTGTAGTAGCTACTACCTAACAGGATTCCCAACTGCAGCCTCCCCTTGTCTACTTGTGTTTCCTGGGTTGGACAGGGAAAAAGCAGAGAGATAAATTGCTCCACTCCTCAAATTCTACCTTTTAGTTTAGAGAGATCTTTTTCGCCTTCTTGAAACAGATCTTTTTGTCCAGTCTGTGGTGGTTTTGCTTGTTTGTGTTTTTTCTGTTTGTTTGGGTTTTGTTTGTTTGTTTTTTTTTTAAATATTGCAGAGTTGGCAATGTCCTATTTCTTCTTCCTTTATTTTGAAAGCTGTTAAAAATATCCTGAGTAGGAGCTGAAAATGCAACACGACATTCTCTTGATGCTGAAATACTTCATGACCGAAAGCATGTCTTCTTACTACACTGTTTTTATTGTTCCTGGTGGCACTATAGCACACACTGAGATTTGCACAGGAACAGAGGCGGAGCAGCTGACAAGGATCATTATAGACTGGACCTAAAAAGACCAACAGAATGAGGTGTTTCTTATTTCTTCATCTGTTGCTTACTTCAAAAGGGAAAATAAGACTATTGTATATCTTTATGAATATTAATAAATGGGAGAGGTTGGTGGGGTGATAATCTTGTGGCCAAGAAGCAGTGCTGTGCTGCTGGAATATCCACTCACTAGCCTCAAAATTGCTTAGATGTGACAGTTTTTCATGGTACATTGCACTTGTTTCATCTGCCTGAACTAAAGATTTTCGGTGTGAGATTTTATCCCATACATAAGGTTTAGATGTTATTTGGCTTCACTCTGTGCAGGGATTGCATAGTTTTTTGTTTGTTTGTGGTTTTATTAATGACTAAGAGACATACAAATGAATAATAAAAATCTAAAAGTAAGCAAGCAGTATAATATATTACGTTACCCTCAACATCAGGCCAGGTAAAAGCTTTCTAAAAGTTTCTGTTCTACTTCTATTACATATGTTATTCTTCACATCCCTTAATAAACAGATGTACACAATACATGTTACATGAAATTATAGTTTTCTCACCTTAACTGATTAAAGAGTATTGAACTCGTTTTGCATTACTGCAGAAGTACGTCCCATAACAAATTTTGTCATAAAGCACCGACAACTCATTTCTGCTAGCAGCAGTTTCTTTATTGTTTACTGGACTGCCTTTTGGGATTGACATTTTGTGGAAGAAGTTGGAGATACACAGCAGTTCCACACACAAAGCTTGCTATGTTAGCATTACGTTTTAGTTATGGAGAAGTGTTGACTGTATAAAAATGAGTGAATAAAGGATGACTTTTACAATTATGCCCAGGACATGGCTGAAGGAATAATGGTAAATTGTATTACATCTAGCTTGATCATATGAAGTACAGTTGCTAGATACCATTGTCAAAATCATAGGGTTAAAGATGAGAATGTATATACAGACCATGGAATGAGATGCGGAAGAGCAGCTCTTTAGAGAATGATATGGAGGTTCTGGTCGATGGCAAGTTGACCATGAGCCAACAGTGTCCCTGGTAGCCAAGAGGGCCAACTGTGTCCTGGGGTGCATCAAACACAGCATTGCCAGCTGGGTGAGGGAGGTGATTGTCCTGTTCTGCTCTGCACAGGTGCGGCCTCACCTGGAACACTGCGTGCAGTTCTGGGCAACACAGGATAAAAGGGATATAAAGCTACTGGAGAGTGTCCAGAAGAGGAACATGAAGTTGGTGAAGGTTTTAAAGTGGAAGCTGTATGAGGAGCAGCTGAACTCACTTGTTTTGTCCAGCCTTGAAGAGACTGAGGGGAGACCTCATTGTGGCCTACAGCTTCCTCACAAGGGGAGGAGGAGGGGCAGGTGCTGATCTCCTCTCTGGCGACCAACAGTAGAACCCAAGGGAATGGCAGGAAGATGTGTTAGGGAAGGTTTAGGTTGGACATTGCAAGAAAAAGTTCTTCACCCAGAGGGTGGTGGAGAACTGGCACAGGCTCTGCAGGGAGGTAGTCATGGCCCCAAGCCTGACAGTATCCAAGAAACAATTGGACAACACCCTCAGACACATTGTGTGAATTTTGGGGTTGTCCTGTGCAGGGACAGCAGTTGGCCTCTATTATTCTTGTGGGTCTCTTCCAACTCAGGACGTTCTATGATTCTGTGGTAAGGAAGAACAGTGGTGCTGTTTCACTAAATACAGCATAGTGCATGAGTCTTGACAATGCTTTCAACCCAGAGAAAACATAAGCATTGTGGCTTTCAGTAACGTAAGCAATGCTAGCACTCCCCTGAGCTCCAGAAACACTTGTTGCAGCCTTGAGATTACTCTCATGCAGGAGAATTTAAAGAGAAAAGTTCTCTGGGTAATTCCTTAGAGAAAGAAAACCACAGTTCTTTTTTTCTCTGAAGTTACAGAGTTGTGGGGTATTCTATTGACAATCTTGTATGATGCAAGACTTTCCTCCTCAATGTCAGCTTTTTTATTACAAAATGGTGCTAAGTTTCTATATTTACAGTAATTACAGTGATAGATTTAACTAATATATATATATATAATAGAAGTGCTATAATTAAAGATGTCAGCAGAACCTTAATTTGGTTGTCTTTTGCATATGCACTTTAATACAGTTTTTAATTATGTGAATATGTACTATTTTATTCATACAGCTGTATCACAGTATCACAGTATGTTTGGGATTGGAAGAGACCTCAAAAGATCATATAGTCCAATCCCCCTGCTGGAGCAGGAATGCCTAGGTGAGGTCGCACAGGAACATGTCCAGGTGGGTTTTGAATGTCTCCAGAGAAGGAGACTCCACAACCTCCCTGGGCAGCCTGTTCCATTGCTCTGTCACCCTCACTGAGAAGAAGTTTTTTCTCAAATTTAAGTGGAACCTCTTGTGTTCTAGCTTGATCCCATTACCCCTTGTCCTATCACTGTTTGCCACCAAGAAGAGTCTGGCTCCATCCTCGTGTCACTCACCCTTTACAAATTTATAAACATTAATAAGGTCACCCCTCAGTCTCCTCTTCTCCAAACTAAAGAGACCCAGCTGCCTCAGACTTTCTTCATAAGGGAGGTGCTCCACTCCCTTAATCATCTTTGTTGCCGTATGCTGGACCCTCTCCAGCAGTTCCCTGTCCTTCTTGAACTGAGGCGCCCAGAACTGGACACAATATTCTAGATGTGGTCTCACCAGGGCGGAGTAGAGGGGAAGGAGAACTTCTCTCGATCTACTAACCACCCCCCTTGTAATACACCCCAGGATGCCATTGGCCTTCCTGGCCACAAGGGCACAGTGCTGGCTCATGGTCATCCTGTTGTCCACCAGGACCCCCAGGTCCCTTTCCCCTACACTGCTCTCTAATATGTAATTTCCCAACCTATACTGGAACCTGGGGTTGTTCCTGCCCAGATGCAGGACTCTACACTTTCCCTTGTTAAATTTCATCAGGTTATTCCTCGCCCAACTCTCCAGCCTGTCCAGGTCCCGCTGGATGGCAGCACAACCTTCTGGCATGTCAGCCACTCCTCCCAGCTTAGTGTCATCAGCAAACTTGCTGATAGTACAGTCTATTCCCTCGTCTAAATCGTTAATGAATATATTGAATAATATTGGCCCCAGTACTGACCCCTGAGGCACTCCACTAGATACTGGCCTCCAACTAGACTCCGCACCATTGACTACCACTCTCTGGCTTCTCTCCTTAAGCCAGTTTGCAACCCACCTCACTACTCTGTTGTCTAGACCACACCTCTTCAACTTAGCTGTGAGGATGCTGTGGGAGACTGTGTCAAAGGCTTTACTGAAGTCAAGGGAGACCACATCCACCACTCTGCCATCATCCATCCACCATCTCTGCATGTATCCAGAATATTCTAACTACAGTACTTACCTGTAGGTCCTCTTCTACTCTGAAGTATTGATATCACTTCTCAGTTTAAATTCTAGTACAGACAGACTTTGTGCTCTAGGAATTTGCATACGCAGCAAGCATGTTATTTCTGTTTTTATTTAATGTTTTGTATCTGTACTATGTCCTCTTTTTTTCATCTTTGAGTTGAAATTGTGCTTATGTTCTTGATCTCTTCTTTTCTGGAGATGTAAAGGCTTAGATTTAGTGATACAGAAAGCTTGTGGGCAACACCAAGTGGTTCATCAAGCAGGGTCATACCCACAATGTTGTGCAGTGTTGCATCCAAACACATGCAATAGAGGTAAAAAGATTGAAACAGGACTTCTGGTAGTACATCATCCAGTCTTTATCCAGAAGTGAATCAGAAAGAGTTTCGTTAAAGGACATCACCCCTAAATAGTGCTGCCTAAAGTGTGATGGCGTTGTGCTTATGAGGTGACAGTATCAACTGTTGTATGAAGCCGCGTCTGAGAGCCCTGAGTTCTTTGATAGGCAGGAGACCTGACTAAGACACTGCTGTGTTGGAAATATCCCTGAAAGCTCTGCTTGCCATCAGAGAAGTCTGTAGGGAATCATTATATTAACCTTAAAAGTTATTGTCTGTATAACTTGACTCACTCTTGATAGATACTTTCTCCTAAAAAGGGTGGATGTAAACCTCATAAACATCTCATACTAGTTTTTGAACTCTTGTTCCTTTTTCCTCCGAATCACTGCTTTTCTTAACAGGTTAAAATGATTAGGATTTTTTTTGGGAAGATGCAAGAACAAGGTTGACAGTAATAGCACGTGTTTTTCCAAGTATTCTCTCATTCCATCCAATTGAGCACCATCGCTCCTGTTGATATTGGGAATCCTGAAGCAGTTGTTTGTTACTTAATCTATTTGAACATATGTCCCCCTCCAACATGATGTTAGTGCACATGCCAACTGTAGTAGATTAGAAACGAGCACTTATCACATCTGTTGCTTGGGAATCACAGTGTGTCCGTAAGATCTCATAGTTATCATATCCATAGTGCATTTTAATCAAACCAACAATTAACTTGGATTGCCTATGCAATTTTTTTATCAGTAAGGCTTTTTTATCAATATAAATCTCTGAATGGTGATTTTATCACTGCAAATGTATTTCTTTTAAAAAAGCAATTGAAGTAATAGATAGGAAACACATTGCACAAAGCTATTAACACCATTAACTCCCAGTATGCTTCAAATTCATTGAAAACCTGAATTAACAGTACAGCTAATCTTTACCATGCTTGCACAAGATCTAAAACTTTAGATATAAAATATATATCTAGAAAACAGACATAATTCTAGTTTTACAAAATAGGGAAGCCCTCTCTGAAGTTCCCAAAACTGTGGCTCTCCCCTTCCAACTGCTGATAAGTTTTTTAGCCTGACAAATCAAAGCAACAGACATCTATCAATCTCTCCTCAACCTTTTGGCCTGACTAGTCACAGAAAGGAAAACTCTGAAAACTGTGTGGCCAGAAATGACAGCTTTGCTGTTTGCACAGCACACCTACCTTAAAAAAAAAAAAAAAAAAAAAAAAAAGTCTAGAATTAAGAAACAGTCTTAATTTCTACTCTTAAGTCAGTGTCACAGTTCAGTGAAGCTTTATCCTCCCTTTGGTTTCACAGTTTCTGATAGATGCACAGAGCATGTGTACTGCCTGCTGACAAGAAACCCTATCATCCCTAGGCTGTGATGCTGACAGTGCTGAAGCAAAAGCAGAAGTATAATGTATTTAGAAACTCAGGAAGCACACAATATGTATGTGTCAAGAACTACAGAATTAAAGCAGAGACCCTCTAATGTCCCTCAGTGCAAGGTCATGTGTCACCACTGATTTTCACTACCCTAGTGAATATCATATCTGTCTTTCTATGTAAAATCAAACGTTGAAAAATCATTGAAATATGTTCCACCATGAACTGACATCTTCCATTGTGTTTAATGTTAAAAAAGCCATACAGAATACACAAAAACAGTTCCATAGAACTTAAAAATCCCTCCTCTGGCTTATTATGTTGAGGAACCTGTGTCAGTTCTGCAAGAGGTTTAAGCTACTACAGGCAGCAGAACTGCTATACAAGGCAAGTATCCAAAATGTGTAATGATTTTTCCTCAAAGAACATGCACAGGTCAGACCACAGGAATTTAACTTAGATGGGTCATCCTATAGGCTGCATTGACAGCGGGGTTTAAGCTGCCTCTAGCTAGTGATGAGGTTATGTCCATTATTCTTGTAGATTCTGAACAGAAACCAATATGCAGTTGTAAAACAAGCTAGAAGTTCTGGTATTTTTGTTGTGTAGATCAACAGTGTGTAGATGGTGGTCATGCAGTACAGTGCAGAAGTGTCTTTTTTCCTCTAATAAACTCTAAGACCTTCTGCAAAGAAATTTGGGGAATACACAAGCATAAATATATTCACAGTCCTGCAAGGAATGGCAAGACTTGCAAAACACAGATAGCAATGAGCTCTAAAAGCGCACTTTGCATCTCCTCTCTAGCAGTCCAACAGTTGATACCTGCAGCTAGTATGCAGGTCTAGCAATTGAGAAATATACAGCCATGGCTAGTCACATCTAATACAGTTCTTGTGCTGATAGCCTGTTGCTACAGCTTGAGACTGATATCAAATCAGGCTGAAGTTCTACTGCAGTTTCTGGCCATAATATCTCTGCAGTACCATTCTCCAGTGCAAGCTAGTGCTTCTTTCACAAGCCCAGAAATGACATTGTGGGAAGAGGCTGTTTCAACGAACTGTTGCTCTTGAAGTCACTACTCACTCCGTGCCTTCCACAGTCACCAAAAGGGATGTGGAAATGTAAGGAGAGAGAAGCAGCAGTAGTTCCTATGGCTAGTCTCACAAATAATTCAATCAGAAATGCTTGGTGAAGTCATAGGAGCTGGCCTGAAAGCTGCTGCTGTTTGGTGACAGCATATTAGATAAAAGCTGGCACATTACCTACAGCCATATGGCAGTGTGTGGCATTCACGCTGACATGTTGAGAGTCTAAGAACTGTATAATCTACTTTGAGTAATGGCAAGGAAGATGATGAGGATCTGTGGATGCTGATGCCTAGATGCAAAACGTAATTGGTTTTCCTTAACTTTTGTGGTTATGCCACCAATTCCAGAAATGCCTTAGGCAGGCAGTAACACAGAGGAGAGTAAGTTACTGTGTAGCCATGCTCATATGTGAGAGAGCATCCTCCTTCTTTCTCTCCCTTCTTCACACCATCTCGTTATATGACTCTTAGTAAATGTAGCTGTTAGTTTGAACAGGCCAGTTAGTACAAAGCAGTTACAGCAAAGCCTCATAGTAAATCCCCTTATATAGACAAGCCCTTGGATAAATAAATCAATCCTTTGTGACTTTTTCAACCTGTGTTTTTCACAATTCATTGCAATGACATTTGAGTCATTATTCATCAGTACGAAGGATCTCGTTCACTAGACTTAGCTCTCCGAAGTGATCATTTACATGCACTGGCTTGTTTCTGTGTATTTTGAGCTCTGCTCTGACACTGATTCTTGCCGTTTCCTTAGGCAATAACATAGATAGGTTTCCCTGTAATTTACTTAGGACCTAGAAAACTGATGCTGGCCATATGATAGCAAATAAGATATTCACTGTCACTGAATTTCTCCTGCATACTGGAAGATTGAAATTCTTGAAACACTGAAAAATATTTAAGCTCTTGTCCCTCTCAGTGTTGACCTCATGTGGTCAATAATCTCCAGAGATGCACATCTAAGGGCAAAGCAACTGTCACGCACAGGCTAAAAAAGCAGTGTAGGGCAGCAAAATAGCCATAGTTCTGTGGATTTTTGCATATTCTAGAGCCCTAGGAAGCTGGGTTGCTGCATCTGCTAAATCAGTGAAGAGCCTATAAAATAACAACTTTGACTGGAAGGGTTAGTGGTGAAAATCTTTGTCCTTTTCTGCAAGACATGAGAGTTTCCAGAATTATTCTCCCAGCCTTACATATCTTTTCTTCAGCCTGGAAAAGCTGATCTGAGCTATTAATCTTGTTTATGCTGCTGAGGACCCGCTTGTAAACTCCACACATAATTATTGTACCAGCCTTGCCTCTTCGTCTCCTCTTTTGTTCCTTTCCTCATCTGCCACTCCTTTTGCTTCAGTTTTGCTATCAGCTGGATGCAAGGACTGATTTAGTTTTGGCTCCTGCTCCTCTTTCTCTACTTTGTTCATAGTACAACATCAGGGCAGAACCTTGGCTAGTGTTTAAAGTTTATGCTGCTTCTTGGATGTGTAAAGGGATGCCGAATGTGATCATTCCCTGTGCTTGAAAAACAAATGGTACTGATGAGTGGAGGGACTTAGGGAATTATAATTGGGAACCTGGTTGCCAAGTTCAGAATAAAATTTCAGACTGCTGCTATCTGGTGCCTGTAACAGTTTCTTTTCACATGGACTTTTCAACAGTATATGGTCATGATTCCTTGTTGTTTAAAAATGTGTATTTCTAGATGCTAAAAATCATACTTAATAATATTGTGGAGTTATCCTACCCTCTACTTGATACGTATTTTTATATGTTGATAAATAAAATTCTAAGTGGATAATAATCAGTAAAATGTTTGCAGTTTTGCAATCAAATGAGCACAATTGCATCTTATGGTTCTGTGTAATAATTCTTTCCAAAGGTAGGTGTCCCTTAAAATACAGCTAATACAGCTATTTTTCTTTTTGAGTGATATGATTTAACATGAACTGCCAGCCGTAACAACAATAGTACATCTTGTACTACCAGCTTTAATAGAGACTGCATGGGTAATTTGAGGCCAAGTCAAAAAAGTTTTTGTAAGAGTTAAGTTCCAAATTTATTTCTCACTCATTCTCATGAACTGACATGAATATCAATATTGTTTTATTTTGTACTAAACTTTTTTTTTTTTTTTTTTTCAGTTTTTGGTTAATAAGAAAAATATTTTCTTTACAAGACCCGTTTTCCGCATGTTCTCATGCACAAAAATAGCATATCTGTACTCAAACCAATAAATAACGCACTGTAGATAAATTCATACTGTACCAATGAAGTGTAAGCATTCCATTAATGTTTTAGTGATATCATCAAGGAAGAAAAAGACAAAATGGATCCACGGCTTTTACTTTGCTGGGTCTGTAATGAAGCAGTGTTGTAGCAGCTGCTGTCTTTTTCTTTTTTTTTTTTTTCTGTAGGCATAAGTTGGTGTATTGTGAAAGTTTAAAAAAAAAAAAAAATCTCCTGACATTTCCTTCTTTATGTGTCTCTCTCTTTTTTTTTTTTTTTTTTTTTTTTCAGAAAGAACAGCCGGCTTCCTTTTGTTACTGCTGTGGTGTACTTTTCCCTCCTAACTCTGAGACAGGGCCTGAAATGCAATATGGAAATTACTAATATGACAGAGAAATATGAGGTTTGTACTGTAAAAAAAATGGCCATAGCAATATATCAGAGAAATTATTGAATGTTATCGGTCATAACACCATTTATTATTTTACCAGTGTGCTGTGAAAAGTTGCTCAGCCAACTCAAAGCTTTCCTACTATATTACTGCTGTCTGGGAGTTTAACTGGTAGCACTTCACTAAATGCAAGCACAGTAATTATTTGTACATTAGTCCCTTGGATTCCTCCCTCCACACCCCAACCCATCATCTTAACATACTGTACATGCAGTAATTTGATTTACTATTTTTATTTTGGACTTTGTGCAGTAAGGCTTTCACAGAGGAAAGGTGGCTGAAAGATATAAGGGAAGGCTGAGAATTTGGAAACTGTCTGCTCTGCACTTTGTATATGCTCCCTGTCAAACTCACGTGTAGCTCTCATTAATGCTAATGGGATTTAATACATGCTGCAAGAGGAAAATATCCTCATTTATTTTGCACTGAATTGAGTGGTAACAAAAGTGCTGTATTGACAACTCTGGAGCCCTCTATCCACAGAACAGGCAGTGTCAGAATAGGTTTTGTCTTACAGCCTGGTGTCTCAATCCTCTTCTGGAGGGACCTCTGAAGGACAACACAGCCACTGGCACCTCTTCCATCTTTGCCTGCACAGATAAGTTTTGTGATGTGGACACCTGTACAACAGCAGTCCAGCCAAAATTTCCCACACTTCACTCACCATATACAACAGTTTGGAGATGCTAAGCTTAAGTTGGGCTTGAATGAGTCCTAGAAAGATAAAGAGTACAAATGACCTCTGAAATCACAGGAATGGCCCATCCTCACAGTTCTGCCTGTCCATTCTTCAGACCAACATAGCTGTGAGAGGAAAACTTTTCCTGGGATTTACTGGCATGGACATAAAATGTTAGGTTGAGTTTTAAGTAGGAGGTTGCTCAACTAAGTCTTTCAAAATTCTTGTTCCTTCCAAATAAGAAGTAGACCAAACAGATCAATACCTGTCTGTGGGACTGGTGTCACTGGCAGAATTTGGGTTTTTTTTGATCATAGGTCAGCTTACATGGCACCTGGCCTGCTAGCGATAAATGGGGTGCACCTGTTTCAAAAGGGGAAAAGGATCCTTGGGCAGGAGTTGGCAGGACTCATTGAGAAGGCTTTAAACCAGATTTGAAGGGTGAAGGGGAGGAAACCAGGTATGGTGCTGGTGAGGCCCTTCAGTCTGCCATCCCAGTGGAATCCATGGCCCAGCTGAAGTGCATTTATACAAATACATGCAGCATGGGCAAAAAACAGGAGGAGCTGGAAGCCATTGTGAGGCACAAAAACTACTATTTAATTGCCATCTCAGAAACATGGTGGGATGACTCTCAGAACTGGAGTGTTGCAATGGATGGCTATAAACACTTGAGAAGAGATAGGTGAGGAAGGAGAGGAGGTGGGGTAGCCATGTGTGTTAGGGAGTGTTTTGATTGTCTGGAACTTGATGAAGGTGATGATAGGGTTGAGCGTCTATAGGTGAGAACCAAGGGGAAGGGCAACAAGGCAGACATCCTGGTGGGCCTCTGTTACAGACCACCCAACCAGGATGAAGAGGCAGATGAAATATTTTTCAGGCAGCTGGGAGAAGTCTCCCAATCGCCAGCCCTTGTTCTTATGGTGAACTTCAACCTACCAGGAGTCTCCTAGAAATACAAGACAGCAGAAAGGAAACTGTCTAGGAGGCTTCTGCAGTGCATGGAGGACAACTTCCTGACACAGCTGGTTGTTGAGCCTACCAGTAAAGGAGCCGAACTGGATCTGTTGTTTGTAAAATAGAGGAGGACTCATGGGCAACGTGTTGGTTGGAGGCTGCCTTGGGCATAGTGAGCATTAAATGATTGAGTTTACTATCCTTAAAGAAGTTAGAAATGTGGTCAGCAGAACTTCCACTTTGGACTTCTGACGGGCAGACTTTGACCTGTTCAGAAGGCTGGCTGGCAGAGTCCCTCGGGAGGCAGTTCTGAAGGACAAAGGGAGTCCAGGAATGGTGGTGTCTCTTCAAGAAGGTGATTGTAGAGGTGCAGGAGCGGGCTGGAAGACTGCCGATGGGGAAGAAGGCCTACCTGGCTGAATAGAGACCTGTAGCTAGAACTTAGGAATAAAAAGAGAATTTATAACCTTTGGAAGGAGCAGGAGCTACTGAAGAGGAATACAAGAATTCTGTGAGGGTATGCAGGAAGAAAATTAGAAGGGTCAAAGCCCAACTAGAGCTGAGCCTGGCCATTGCTGTGGAAGGCAACAAGAAATGTTTCTAGAAATATATTAACAACCAGAGGAGGGCTAAGGAGAATCTCCAGCCCCTGATGGGTGCCCAGGGAACCATAGTGATAGAAGATGAGGGGAAGGGTGAGGTACTAAATGCCTTCTTTGTCTCAGTCTTTAGTAGTCAGAACAGTTGTGTTCCAGGTACCCAGTCCCCTGAGCCAGAAGACAGGGAGCAGTGCCCAGGTGGCCAAGAAGGCCAACAGCATCCTGCCTTGTATCAGTAATAGTGTGGCCATCAGGACTAGAGAAGTGATTGTTCCCCTGTATTCAGCACTGGTGAGGCCCCACCTTGAATCCTGTGTTCAGTTTTGGGCCCCTCATCATAAGAAGGATATTGAAGTACTAGAGGGAGTGCAGAGGAGGGTGACAAAGCTGGTGAGGGGCCTGGAGCACAAGTCTGATGAGGAGCAGCTGAGGGAAGTGGGGCTGTTTAGCCTGGAGAAAAGGAGGCTGAGGGGAGACCTCATTGCTGTCTACAACTTCCTGAAAGGAGGTTGTAGCATGGAGGGTGTTGGTCTCTTCTCCCAAGTAGCAAGTGATAGGGCAAGATGAAATGGCCTCAAGTTACACCAGGGGAGGTTTAGATTGGATATGAGGAAAACATTCTTAATGGAAAGGATTGTGAACGGGTGGAACAGGCTGCCCAGGAAAGTGGTGAAGTCAACATGCCTGGAGGTCATTAAAAGGCATTTAGATGAGGTGCTTAGGGACATGGTTTAGTGCTAGAGTTAGGACTCAATGATTCTGAGAGTCTCTTCCAAATGAAATTATGCTATGATTTTAATGTCAGCAGATATAAGTGGTATAGTAGTGATGAGTTTAGTCAAACCTATGGGCTATATATACATGGACTTTTTTCAGTATTATTGATTGAAAGTGGTAGCTTTGTAATATGTCTTCTGATATATGTATGTCTGTGTATTGGTCAGAAAAAAAGCCATTCTGTTGAAACTCAAAATTCTCATAAGAATATGCTAAGCTAGAAACATATTTTGGAAAAAAGGTAAAGCGAAGTTCTTTGCTAGGATTAAGGCAATATTTTTTTCTTTTGATTGTGAGACAAAATTAGGCAGAGTTATATGTGATTTAACACAGTGAAAGTCACACTTCAGCAAAATTTTTGGATTCCATCAAAGGCAAAAATTTAGTTGACTTGCCTCTTTATGGAAAACTGATTTATTTATCTGTTTATTTTCATTATTATCCTGACTCAGCAAATCTTGTTTGATTAAGTTATTTACATTAAGCAGACAAGAAGGCTCACCTGAGCTTTCAAAAAGAGCTGACTCATGCAACAATTAGCCAGGGTTACACTATACTCTTTTGTTCTTTTGCCCTCACTCCCTTTCAGCAGGGCTGTGGATGGAGTCTCTTTCTACTTGGCTGCCTTTCTACTGCATCTTTAGTGCTGCCTATATAAAACACACATAATCACATGCAGCTCAACTGGCTGTCTTCCAAAGGGTAGCAGAGTTGATTTTTTACAGAAATTTGCTATGCGATGGCTATAACAAAGAGTTTCAAGATTAAATATTATTACTTTTTCTCCTTTGGGGTAGAAGTTGAGGCCTTTAACAGAGGACATCTTGCTGGGGAAGGAGGAGTCAGAGCATGCATAATACCATCAAGCTTGATGAAACTCAAACTCTTATTGCAGATGTAGCATGCCTTGGCTTGAACGAGGTTTTAAAATATTCTGTACTTCAAAACTGAATTTGAATCCTACTGCCAAGGAATTATTTGTTGCAAGTGTGTCCAGGGACATGTACCTTGTCCCACTACTCTGCTTTAGGCAATGAAAATCTCTAGTTCATTAGGCTTTCAGAACCCTGGATGGCAGTTGCCCTCCAAAGGGTGGGGTAAGTTTGGAACAAATTTCTCTTCTTTCCAGGCATCCTCCTCTTTTTCCTTCTCCATTCCATTGGAGAGCAGCAGATGTCAACGTTGCATGGAAAGAGACAGAGAGCTATGCGTGCTACCCTACTGTTTGCAAATCTTGTTGCTGCTTCCTCCTAAGCCCCTTGGAAATACCCTCTCAGTTTCAGTTTTCCAGGTTTTAAACATTTATTTACTGCGTTGCCTTTCTTCTTGACCCCTCTTAAACCTGTATTATCCCCTTCTAATTCAGTCAAAATGCAGTGGCTAAATAAAACTTCCTAGCCTGCTAATGATCATGGTCATTGGATCATAACTTAATTTCATGTCACTGCAAAAGTTGCTCAACACATGTTATAATTCACCCATTGTAATGGTTAGCCTCACCTGTTCTTCATTTATCATCTCCTTTGTTCCTTCAATAGTGACACATTGTTTTCTCATTTAAATCCATCTATCTTTGGATTATATGTGGTGGGGTTTTTTTGTTTTGTGTTTTGTTTGGTTTTTTGTTTGTCTGTTTGTTTTTAATAACCTTATGCTGGTCTCTATCTATGTAAAAAAAATCTCTGCATACTATAATCTCATTGTAGCACATGTATGTTCTTTTCACCTTCAAGTGCTTAGCGTAAAATGGACGTTATGGAACAAAAAGCTGGAGTTTTTTATGTTGTCCAAGATGTCCAAGATTAATCTCAGAATTTGACTGAAGTAAAAAAAAAATAAAAATGCCATCAGCTGTATGTTAACACCAACCTTGAGGTCTCTGAAGGCATCTAGTAAAACTTAAATGGGATACTAAGTAAATAATTGTTTAATTGGCCTCTCCTATTTTGTGTGTGATATCGAAGAAATGGTTCAGGGTTAAGTAATAGATAAAAGGTATCAGAAAAAACAAACAAACAAACAATAACATAAAGCTAAGATGTGTTTATTTTGAAAGCTGGGTACTAGTCTTTCCTTTATGTTTTCATTATATTGCAGTTATTTGTTATTTGAGTCATTAAATCAACCTGTACATGCAAGTGCCAGGAGGGGAACCTAATTCTGAAGCCTGTGTTTTGATTTTTTTGAGGGTCATCTCACTCTAGTTGCACTGGATATTTGCTGATACTACAGGTGATTACCTGCTGAGCTCCATTTCTAATATATAATTCAACAACAGCAAAGAAATTTGCACTTTCAGTTGGGAAAATGTGTAGTAGGTTTTGAGAGATTTAGGCTGGTCATCACTGCTGGACCTGCTGGCTACGTGCCTTCCCATAAAAAACAAACGTGTTTGCTTCTCAATGAACAAAATCTAGTCTTGTAGAGTGTGAGGCTTGTTTTCCAGGCTTTTTAAGTCACCTAAAAAGTTCAGTTTCATTCTACAATTGATTTAATTATTGTTCTTCTCAGTAGTAGGGATCTATCTTAGCCATTTACCACTATACAGTAAATTGCTTTAATGAATTTGGTGATTCTCTCAAAATTTCCAATCAGATGAGAAGCCCTGCTACTATAAGTTGTCAAGAAAGTACAGCTTTGGAGATTTATTAAATTTTATTTCTAATGAATTGTCTCTGGAAAAACTCTGGAAGAAGCACAATACTAAAAATGGACCATTCGTAGACCTGCTTGTTCTAGATGACCAGAAAGTACAAAGTTTAGTTTGGCTTTGAAATTCATTAGTATAGTGATGGGTTTTAGTTTTGATGTGGTGTCACCAGGATTTTTTTTCTTTTTATGTCTTGTAGGAATGGAAGTTTACTGAAAAGTGTTATGGTTAAATTCCCTTTAAAATAGGCTGTCAATATCAGTATTTCTTCTTTGTCATTCCTTGAATGATAGAAGAACAAAGTGTGCTCTGAATAAAGCCTCCACAAAATTTCTACTAAAACCAGTTGAAATATGAGTTTACCTGCACTGTTTATTGGAAAGGATTAGAAAATGTGACAGACAAAAAAAAAATAGAGGATTGATAGTTTTCCATGTAATTATACTTCTTGACCTTTTCCCTCTTCCTCTTCTAACTAACACTCCTCCGGTTGAGTTTGTATTCAACCTGATCACAAAAGCATGAGGGAAGGAATTAGAGCACTTATTAAAATAGAACCAACAATGATCACATGTTCCAACTGCCTGACCAATTCAGAGCTCACCAAAAGTTAAAGCAAATTAAAAGGATATTGTCCAAATGCCTCTTAAACACTGACAGACTTGGGGCATTGACCACCTCTCTAGGAAGCTGTTCCAGTGTCGAATCACCCTCTTGGTAGAGAAATGGTTCATAACATCAAGCCTAAACCTTCCCTAGCATAGCTTTGAACCATTCCCAGCATCCTATCACTGGATACCTGGGAGAAGAGCTCAGCACCGCTTTCTTCAATTCCACTTCTCAGTGTCAGGGAAGTTGTTCTCAAGCTGTTTGAGAATAAAAACAGAGTAAACAAAATTATTAATATAATCTCTTTTTCCTCATTCTTTATTATAGGAAACAAAATAAATAATTGAATTAAAGGTATCTATTTTACTTTTAAACTTATTTTCCTTTATATTCTTTATAGAGAAGGTAGCCTGTATCTGTATGGTGGCTTGGAGTGATGATGCAGTGTTTAAACAACAACTGTGATGTAGAATGTGCTATCTGATTGTCAGCCATTATTTTAGCCACAGTGTCCACTTGGTTGAGACCTCTATATCTTAGAGGTGCCTTCTACTACACAGAATGAGCTGTTAGTGGTCTCTGTCTAATTTTTTTCTGCCTAGAATTTTTTTTTTCACATTATATAGTTTATTTCCGGTTATGCTGCCTCTGAAGCTCTGCTGTCAGTTAACACTACACTCTGATGCATGCAGTTTAATTTTTGACAATTTGAGAACACCCTCTTGTTTGCAGGCTTAACTGTCTAGGTAATTCTTATTATGTCTTACTGTCTAGATATATTTTAATATGGAAATATCCTGCAGTTATCTTCAGCTACTAGAGGTTTATAAGTCTTTATATTGATAGTTGTAAATATATTGAAGCAAATACAATATGCTTTACATCAATATGCACAAAATGACACAGTGTCACATACCTGAGGGGAAAATGCCCAATACAGAAAACCTCTCAAGTCTCTACAATGATCACAACATAGTGCCATTTGGAACTGTAGCAATTTAGTTAATTAATATAGTATTTTTAATGCTGTTAGCAAAATGGACATTTCTACTTTTCTTCTTTCTCTTTCTTCTGGTGTCCTCCTCAAAGCCTTTCCAGTGCACGTTTGCACTTCAAGAGGCTGTATAAAAGTAAGATCATCCAGCTCAAAACATTTTCTTCCTCTGTGTGTGTAGAGACACGCAGCTGCTACATGGTACAAAACAAAGTCTTCAGTGTTTTTCTGTCTTGTCAGCACCAGAGCTAATACAGAGGTAGAGTGAAATAGGAGTGTGCTCTTGTGTGGCATCAATGAAAATGTTTATTTGACCACAGTCTAGTTAGTGTTGCACAGCCCTGGGAGCTGAGGGTGTTGCCCAGGTCTTGGTGCAGACAGCTCTTGCAAATGAGGTGTGTGGTGGAAAAGAAGCCACTCTTCAACTGCCAGCTCCCAGGCTGGGAGGAACTGGGGCTCAGGAACACTTAGGCTGCACCTCACAAATAACAGGTGGAGATAACTGTGGAGTACCCCCTGCCTCTCTTTCAAATCTGAAGTACAGCCAGCTTGCCAGGAAGAGCAGGAAATGTTTTGCAGCCAAATTTTCCATAAGCACAGCTCTGTTTTCCTGTTGGGGTCAAGGATGTAGGAGTCTGCATGGATTACATGTGCTTTCTAGACACCAGATTTCTTGTGTAGGGAAGTATAGGGGTAAGTCAAGCAATTAAACTTTTCTCCTGTTCTCTCTCTCTCTCCCCCTAGTAACTGTCCTTTTCTTTAAGCTCTTTGATAGTACCCATTCATAGGGCAGTAGAATGATGTTCCAATAATTTCCTTTCAGCAGCAGGAGACACACTGCTGTATATTATGCCCTTTAGCTAAAAGAAAAATTGATTCTGTCATGTATACATTTATATCTCATCTATTTCTTTTTTCAAGGAAATTTTTAACTCATCTTACAAGACTGAGGTAGGAAATAACAAACTACTGATATATATGACATGATTCTCCCATCTTAGGAAGACTATCTTGAGAAATAGGAAATTCAGAAACAAAGTTAGACGATTATTGGAGCTCTAGGTAAAAAAGAGGAGGAAAAAAAAAAAGACAAAAAGCTAGAGAACTAAATGTAACATGTCAAGTGTTTGCAGTCTCTTACTTTCTGAATCCTGAAATTTGAAAAAAATGTGGCTTCACAAATATACAAATTTTAATCCATCTGATATTGAAAGGTCTATCGTCCTGAGATAGCTGTATGCTCTCCCTAGGAGCAGGAGAGCCTTTTGTTTAATTCACTGGGTTAATCAGGCTATCTGGCTTCTATCCCTGGACTGTCTTGTGTGATGTTTTCTCAGCTTTCAATTTGAAAAACTGTGATAATAGTTACTTTGCCTCACCAAAGTGGAATTAAAAAGCATAAAATTATGATTCTTGGTGCACATACATTTTATAGCACTGAGCGTCGCCTTAATTTTGTAGAAAAAATGAATACAGGCTGTATTACAGTGTCCAAAAAAGTGGTCTAAAGGCTTGTATTGAAGTTTTTCCTTCTAAAAGTGTCTTTCAAGTCAAAGAAATCTTTATTCCTGAGATGCTGGGCATTGACCAACTTCCTACATAAAAAAAGGAGCAAAAGTAAATTAAATATTAAGAATGAAAAATTTCTTACTTTCTTCAATTACATTATGAAATATCTAAAAATCAAGTACTTTGAGACAAAATGCACTGGCTTTTTTATTTTTTTTTTTTTCTTTCAAATGAAACTGAATACTTATTTGGTATGATGACTTTTAGCTGAGATTTAGTCTGAGAGCAGTTTAAAAATCCATTTTGAGGAGGTAAAGGAGATGGTCTCTCATTGAGAATCCTGTTTTAAAGTCTTTTTCAAAATGTTTTTCTCATGCTGTTTTTTTTTTTTTTAGTATGAGAGGCTCGTAGCTCTGTAGTTATAAAGGTTATTTTCCTGTGAATATTTACTGTTCTTGAGCTCTGCTCCTGATTGTAAAACACTGTTAAAGATTCTTACTACCAATTCTATAATTTTGATACTCCCATTGTTTTGTTGTTTTTATTTTCAGGCATAGATATCAATGATCCTTCTTTTTGTTATATGAAGGCAATGGGCTTACTAAATCAGTTCCCTCTGACTTAACTTTATTTCCAAACATTCTGCAGTTAATTCTACAGTCATTAACTTAACTGAAAGCTGAGGCAAATGTATAGGCTTCATTTTTTGCCCATATTTTTATTGCACTTAAGGTAAAGAACATTTGCAATCCTTTTCTGCTCTGTTGGAGAAAGAAACTTCTGGGGACTGAGAAAAGGAATTTGGAAATTTGAAACAAAATTGATCAAAATAGGGAAATCACTACTATCCAACTGCTTTTCAGAGAAACTCTTTGAGTGGAAAACTCAACCAAACTTAGAAAATTTGGAGTTGCCAGCATTGTCAGAGTTCAGTAATTATTTGTGAGTTGGATGTCTCATGTTCAGTTTCCCCTGGCAGTTTAGATGAATTACATTTCCTGTGATTCCACACAGCCTCTTGTCATGCTGAATAAAAATCTGAAATCATGAGAGCTCCTGATCATTGCCCAATATGGGAAGTTGTAATCTGGATAATATCCAGTCTAATCCATCAAGCAGGCATGCTTTATCTTAAAGGGGCAAAAAAAATACACCCCCAAAAACTCTACAAATACATTTTCATTATCTGAAATCACATCTCTATATGTGATATACATATAGAAACAAACTCATGATTTCCTAAACTGAAACTCATTTTGCTGTATTGACAGAGGACGTAGTGTTGCTGGGAGAGGTATCTTGCCTGATATAGAGACAGATCCTTGTTCCAGAATGGGTTCTGTGATCTCAGTTTACATTAGGCCCACGTGTGTGCCTCTGACCACTCCTCTCCTGTTGTGTATATATATATATATATATATATGCATATATATATATATTTTTTTTTTAATATAGTAGCACTTCATGTTATCTATGAAGCAAAGTGAGCCCATTTTTTTTAAGAACATACATTTGATTATTTTATTTTATCTTAGTATGTTAAACTTTAAAAAGCATTTTAGAATTAAATCATTGTGAAACCCTGGGGGTAAGAACCACGTGTCACAGGTAACCAAATTAGAAGTCCATGGGTTATGAGATCACAACCCCCTAGAGAAATATTTAACGGTATGTTTACTTAATATCTAACAGCATGTGAAGTTTATTTATTAATATGCCTGCAGGTTTTTCTCTAATCCCACTTCTCAGAGATGCTCACACATAGATAGAAAAGCCAGGAGGTGGTGAATTGCTCTGGTACTATTTCCATCTAATAGAACAATGTATCTGTTAAAGAAAAAAGTTAGGGTACAGTACATACCTTATTGACCTTGACCAAATCTCAAGCCCTGTTTTACTCAGAAGCCTTTTGTGTGCTGTTTATGGAGAGCAAAAAAATCGCATTCACAGCAACTTCCTCTTAGGGTTATGAATCTTTAAGAAGAAAAATTATTTTTTAACATAGTCAGAAGAGCAATTGCTTTCAGCTAAGCAATGAAAGAGAAATTCACCCTTCCTTTCTCATATCATGCCGCAGTAATGGAGCTTAGTGGAAGGAATTCTGCAGGAAGGACATCTGTCCCCCTTCCCTCCCTGTAAATAGCAGTGGTGCATCTGTCACCCCTGTTATCCCAGCCAGGGCCAGTGTGTTTTGGAGGCAGAGTTACCAAGGGGCAGGGCACTGCTCTGCAGTTCGGGGCATCTTGGTTGTACTCCCAGACCTGCTACTAACCAACAGCACAGGGATACTAACTTTTACCTCCTTAATGAAGTCTTTGAGGTTTATTGACAAAAAGTTTTATGTAAGACCAGGAAGCACTAGGTAGCTGGTTACATTGCTGAAGTACTACGAAGGATCAGTCACTTGTGTTTGCTAGAGTAACTTCAGCCTTCTGTATCATTTAGTGTCCTATTAGCACACTAGATAAAACATTAGATCAGGGTGCTCTTAAAAAAAAAAAAATTGAAGCAACGCTATCCCTCATCTCTTGTTCAACCTATGCAGCAGGTCACTAACTTAAATGTTAATAAGCAACTGCCTGAATTTCCTTCGAGTTTATAATTATCAAGCTCATAATAAACCTGAAAACGAAAGGCAAGAGAGGTATTTTTACATTCTTGTCAGAATATCAAATCTTCAGAAAATTTTATAAGATGTTCAGCTCTTTCAGTCTTCAGTGTCAGGAGCTATTACCAGAGTAGGTGCCGAGACAATCTGGACACCTGCAATCTGCAGACAAATTCCATCAAACTCCTATCTGTTAGAAGCTGCAGTGCTTGCATTTGGATTTGATATCTAACAATAATGTGGTATTTTATAAACATGAGTGGGCTTGATTTTTGCACTGGTCAGCAGAGGTAAAAAATAAGTACTTTTGGAAAACAAATAAAAAAGGAATTGGAACTGTCTCAATAAATAGTGCAAATTATAAATTTCCCAAAGATGCAGTCTTTTGCTCCAGCATAAGAAAATAAAGCTGGCAATTACAATATTGAGGAACTGTACAAGCTGCTTCTGCAGTTAAGGCCTAATATTTACTTGACAATACCTTTATATTATTATATATAGCATTATGTCCTCTTAATATAGAGAGTTAAAATTTCTTCTTTCTCTCATACCAGAAAAAAAATTACCCACTATCTCTGTATATTGAGTAAACCCAAGAATTTTCTGAATCTTCATATCAGTGATGATCTTAACACTTCTTTTTGATAATGTTGTAAAGGAATAAGTGGAATATTCATGTTAGGAGAAGTATGGAAACTTGCTAGAAAGCTGGAAACTGATATTCTCAAGTCCTTTTCACAAACTTTTTGCTATGACCTTGATTAGGGAATATGCTCCCTATTTTCCTTAAGACTAGTTCCCGAAACCACAAAACGAGAATGAGAATTTTTTTACCCACAGAAAGTAGGAAATGTTGAAGTTCTGAAACATCATTTTAAGGAATACAGTAACTTGTGCCTCTGAAACACCATTTTCATGAAAAATATCATAGCCCTATTGCTAAACACCTGTTTCAGAGTGTGATTTTTGGCAGAGAAACTCAGTGAATATTGATGTTTAACATATTCCACATTAACTCAACTATGGAACTTGGTTTCAAATAGTATTCTTTTTCATCTGAAAATATCTTTTAAGTGACAGCTATATATATTTTGAGACAGATACTGAGAAACAGAGAGATATAGCCATGTTTAGGTATTTGAAGAGGTGACCTGCTTTTTGGAGGAGTCGCGCATCTCATTTTCTTTGGAAGCCTGTGGTTCTTCAGGACATTTTCAATGTTCAGACTCAGTGAGAGCCAATGCACATGAATTTGAAGTAGGATTTGTTCTAGTGTAATTGTAGAGTAAACTGTGGTTGAATTACTAGGTATGACATAGCTACTATAGAGTAAAAAGTTGTACACTACGTGCATAAGGAAAAATATTGAAGGACTTTCCTCTCTTCATGATGTGTGCAGGTCACCCTGTCACACAAATTTGGTTTAACTTTCATGTGTTTGTTATTGGCTTTGTAGAGTACCTAAAATATATGTATGTATGTATGTACATAAAAATATATATATATATTTTAAATATTTTTGGTAAGTTGTTGTTCTTTGGTTGTCTGAGTTTTGACAAGTTTACAGGGGTTGGCAAATCTGTCTTGCAATGATTATTGCAATGAAAGCTGACCAAGGCTGACTATGGTCAGGCCACCTTGCACAGCTTTCATTATTAGGTGAAATCTGGTTTTCAACAAAAAGAAGCACTTATAAAGTAAGGAAAAGGCATGAAGCACCTACACAGACCTGCTTTACAAGTAAATGAAATGCCTCACAAGTTTTCCTCTTCCTTCACTAAAGCACAGACCAATTGATGCTATAGTTGACCAACAGTTTCTGACCTTATTTGTCAATATTTTGTAAAAGAATATGAAGCTGTGTACTTTCTGTCACTTAGCTAATATCCACCCACCAACAAAAAAGTGGACTTCTTACCAGATACTTTTCCTGTTGTCTTATCAGAGGTGGTACTATGGGCAGTTTTGGGTTGAGGATAAGGGCTACGGTGACATTAAGTCAGGTGGCTTCTGAGCAGACAGGTCACAAACATACAGCAGGCACAATTCAGAAAACTGATTGACCATCATCTTTCAATTGCTGGTGTGGCTGCATATTTAATCTATTGGTTGTTTCGAATTTGCACAGAAGATGGAACGAAGAGCTACACCTCAGACTGTGATAGCTGTGTTATAGCAGCGTCTAAGGAGTTAGCAAGTAAACCTATTTTTCATAATAGATTAAATTTCTAATGAAGGCAAAAGGCAGAGTCTTAAGCAGAAATTATTTGGAAAAAATTTTGCATAGGAGATAGAAAACCTTCTTTTGTCTTTTGTTTATATAGTAACTAGACCATCTAGAGCAAGTCAAGTGTAATCTATGGTACCTGGCTTTCTTTCAGAAAAATATCTTAATCACAAAACTGTATTTGAGCTTGTACATGCAATCAACCTTAGGCTGCAAATAGCATCTATCTTGTGGAACTTTCAGTACAGTTTCCATCTGTCAAGCACAAACACTAAGGCCCCTAAGACAGCCTGAAATTTCTATTTCCATTGGACATTTCAGCATTTCTACAATAATACAAGAATTTCACATTTTTTTACTACTTTAGACTAGAAATTCTAGAATAGATACTGATCTGGGAATGCTATGTTTTTTTGTTTGTTTGTTTGTTTTTTACATTTTGATTAAAGCACTTAGTTATTCCCAATATTATGATACTTTAATTTTTTTAGCCATCCAAATCCCTTTACTTTGATAAAGTTCTCCGTTCAATGCTACTTGTCCAATATAGTATGGACTCACAGGGAGATCTGGAGTTCAGTAGTCTAACCCACCCTTTTTAATCCAGATGAATTAATTCTCGCAAAATACTACTCAATCATATAATTCCTATGACAAACTAATCAGCTCTTTCTTCCTAGGCAGTCTACACTGCACAAAGAGATAGATGAAGACAGAGAACATCAGGAAGGTCAGTCTCCAGTATTATTTCAGTATTGGTCCACACACAGGTTTCTTCTCTCTGCAATGTTTCTGTGGTAAAATTTTCTCAGACATTTTAATGATTTAGTTAGCAAAAAAGGGACATCAGTTCTCTTCTCTTAAATGAGTATACAGTTTACCTCGAATGAATTGTTCTCCAGATAAAAGCATACAGTAGAGCAACATACAAATGGTACAGTCACTAAAAGTTTTTTCTTCTCTTTAATGTCTTGAAGAAACTATTATAGACTATATACTAATAAATTACTTTAGTAGTGAAAGATCTTTAACAGTCTAAAAACATCCCATTGACTTTACAGTGACTATGTGCAGGGAGTAGGTATTCCTTACTGAAAATGTCTTTTTGGATGAGATGTTACAGTGAATTAATTTTTCTAAGCAGCAGCAACACATAGCATGATAAAAGAGAGGCATTACACTAAATAAGAGAGACGGAGAGTCATTAGTCTGGAATGCACAAATTATTATGGCATCCCGTAACTACTACTATATGGAAGCTTTGCTTGTCACATCTCTGTAAAAGCATGATTTAAAAGAAAACAGGTCAAAGAAAACCACAAACACCACCACCACCAAACCTGCCACAAGCTTTGCAAGCAATGGCTATATCTTTTCCTGAACTGAGTGACAAAGTTGGAGGAAATTATATTGAACTTGAAAAAAAAAATATTTTCTCAACTGATCTGTTGATAAATTGATCAATTCTTCCCACAAAGCTTGTCACAGATATGACAACATTATTATTGTTTTGAACTGTATCAATCTAGAACATGCCCTGCCAATGGGTTGCCAGATTCCAAATGTTTAATATTTGTTTAAAGTTTGTTATAAGTCAGGTTATTTCCAAGTGAGGGAGCTTTAACAATGACTTGTGCTATGTTTCACATACTTTCAGTCTTTGTGTTACAAAACCCCCACATTGTTCTATAAAACTGTTAAGAAATGCATAGCAAATTGCTGGGGTTTTTGAATTAGGTGGTAAATAAGCAAAATTTCAAAAGAAGATATTTTGCTTTATAGCAAATGCTTTGTGAGTTTATTTGCCAAGTGTAGTTAAGCTGTAATTATTTATGATAAAATGTTATGCAAGACTAAACATTCCTTAGTGTAGTTTGCACAATTTAGAAGCGAGATAGTGGAATTACTTTCTACTGTTCTTGGTTGTATTTCACACATTTATTCTACGCCTGCTTTAGTCTTTAAGGTCTTGGGGATCACAGCACTCTGCTGTTAAATTGTGACATTGAAATGGAAACTCAGTCTTCAAAAGAAGGCAAGGTTTACAAAAGTTATTGTACACAAAGTAGTTGTTCTGTATGAGGATATTTTTAGTAGGTGTGACATAAGTGCGTATTACTGCATGAATGTGTAATTCTGGATAATTTAGATGAAGTCAGTAATCACAGCTTCAGGGGTGTTTAAACACAAACGTCTAATGCTATTTTATGTGCTACAAGCCATGAAGGACACCTACATGTAGATGATATATGCCCTAGCACAAACTGGAGACCTGTGTCCTTCCAGACTTGCAGCTGGGAGATTCATAAGGTACCTTAGGGTGACTAAAATTATGTGAAAACCAGGTCTAGGGAGTGGAGTCCAGCTCTAAATTTCCAGCTGTGTTTATAAGAGCTGGTATCTTAAAGGTGGGCTCCTGAGCTCCAAGATCTTTTGAATGAAACACCTGCATGCCTGCATACCACGTGTTTGGAAAAAAAGTTGCAACTCAGTTTCAAAATACATGTATAGATGCTTGATTTTACAATGCTTTTTCTAAATTCTTTCTATACCTGCTGTCATATTAATTTACAATTCCATCTTAAGGAAGCTGATTTATGTGTGTTTGGTTTTGTTTGTTTGTTTGTTTGTGGTGGTGGTTGTTTGTTTTGGGGTTGTTTTTTGTTTGTTTGTTGGTTGGTTTATTGTTTCCCTTTTTTTTTACCTCTGACTAACACCAAAGGTTCATGCCCCTGGGTTGGACATGAACCCTTCATTCCAAGGAGGCTATCCTTGCAGGAAGCACAGCATCAGTTCTGTGCCTTGATTATCCTTGTGCTAGCCTGGTAGAAAGGAAAACTTATTTGGCCCTCATATTTGAAATGTAGTTAAGGCAAGATAAATAACGTGGCTCGCCAAAGTCTGTATGTGTAATGGATTGTAACCAAGGTCCCCTGACACTAAATTTGTGGCTTAACCACAAGACCATTGTCTTCTATTAAAAAAAAAAAATGTTAACCTCAGAGAAGTGAAGGAGTCTATGAGCTTTATTATCTTTGAAAGTCTGGCTTAATGAGCTGTGGTGTCTGACTTTCAGTAAAGAGGAAGGCACCACAGAGGAGCCTGCAAAGCAGCAAGAGACATGAGTTAAACACTTTCCTTTAACTTCTTATTAGTGGGTAGAAATGGTTAGATGATGTGCTAATTGAAGGGTGAGTACTTCCTCAAGCATTTTTCACATCTCTCTCTCCATCTTTCTGACCACTGGGCAATCAATATTCTTATAACAAATACCAGAAGTCTAGAATATTAAAATAAAATTAAAAGAAAAATCTGTAAGGATAAGGAAAGTGTCCTTACAACTGGAGCTGATCATTATCCATCACTAATCACAGAATCACAGGGTATCAGAGTGTTCCTTATAGGCACTGAGGGTAACTACTTATGGTTTAGGGTTTGACTGCTCTCTTCAGCCCTCTTAGATTCACCAACTTGAACAGAGCTGTTCTACTTCAGAAGCCAGAGGAGTCCATGAGGAGACACAAGTGACTGAGAGTTGGGACAGTTTATTCTCCATTAAGGAAACATATTTTAAGATTCTACATCAAATATAGCATTACCTAAAATGGGCTTGCCCTCTAGTGTCAGGAAACCTGAAAGATTTTCTCGTTTTTATCATTTTTTTTGTCTCTCAAGAAAGATTCTTCATGATTTCAAGTGGTGGAGCTGCTGCTTTGCAACCTGTGATTTGCCAGGTCAAACCTAAGCAGAACCAACAATTCAGAGAGGGTGAAGCTTCAAACAGTGGCAAACAAATACCATCTCTCTGCCAGTAAAATTTCAAAGACTTACCATTTCACCGGTCTGGTGTTTACTGTTATTTCCAAGAACATCTTAAAAGGTCTTTAAGTGAGGAAAAACACCAGAACATGAGTTTGTTTAGTGTTTGTGTGATTAGAAGTCACTTGGTGCCAGGTTCAAACCTCCTGTGTAGAAAAGATGCCATAGGAGGACTTGCAGTAAATGAGATGGAGGACTTTAGGGAATATTGATGCACAGGGGGCCTGATATAAAAACATAGGCCTATAAAGATATTACAGCATTTGACTCAACAAGCTGTGTTTACAGCTTTCTGTCCTCAACCCCCCTTCTCCTCCTCTTTTAAGAGTCCAAATCCAAAACTGTATGAGTTGCTGACAGAAGGAACCAAACCAGAACAAGCAGATCTACTCTAAGTGAAGAAACACAAAGTGCTTCCCATCCGATTTTATGGCACAGAATGAATGAGAGGCCCTGCAGATTGTACCTCCTCCCTTCTGCAGTACTGCAAAGCAGCTGGGAATAGGATAAGCAGGAGAAAGCAGGTTCTTTGCTTCATGGGCTGGAGGTAAGGGGTCCTGATCTGAAGGCCAGGGCCAGACCTGTTACATGGCCCTGAAACCATGCAAGGGACCACAGAAAACACTGCTGAAGCCCTAACCTTGTGAAAAAATATTCAGTCCCATCCTTCTGTGAATTTTTCTTTGTGGACTGCACACTTAGTCATCATGAATACCCTGGCTGGACTGAGCTGTAGCTTTGTGCAAAGGCTTCTGAGTGGAGGAAAAGGTGTTACAGCAAGTGATAGAAGAAGGTGGCAACCAAAAAAATGAGGGTCCTAAGAAGACACAATTAATAAGCTACTGTTTTCTGCAGTCTTCCAACAAAAGGAACGAGAGAGGAGGCATAAGAGATCAATTCCAGTGAAGGATGGTCTGCACTTTCTGTACTTTCATTGATAGTTTGACACCATTGAGCTTCTGTTAATATATTTCCAGCTTACCAGCTAGCCGCTCCTGTTCTTGCCTTTATGGTATGTTTTGCCTGTCAGGTGGTGCATGTAAAAGTCTTCAGAAAAGTCCAGGAGTGGTGGCTGATGATAAATTCTCAACACCTGGGTTCCCATGAGCAGAGGATGGTTATTAAGAGGGTTGGACAGTATTGTGTAATTAATAGAATATTTGATGAAATAACTAGGAACATCATTATAGGGGAGGAAAAGGATACTGCAAACCTCTTTGCAAATTTGAATAGAATCTGACAAACTGAGACATGAAATTTGGGAGGAGAAATAGAAAGATTTGAAAACAGTTTAATTCTTGTGATGCAAAGTCTCATTTCAAAAAGGATGTTATTTTTCTTTTTTTTTTTTCTTTTTTTTCTTTTTTTTAAAGAAGCTTCTCATTTCAGATTGGCACTTAAAAAGTTATCTTCAAGTGAAAGGCAGAAAACTTTCATAAATCAAATAAACAAAAAACCCCCTTATAATAGGTTACAATCAATTCCTTAAAGTTGAAGAAAGTGATGCAGAATACCAGTGTTTCACAGAAGTTGCAGGTATAAGGGAGTTGAGTGCACGTTTTGGTGTGCTTCATTCTGCTTTGATATAATGCATTGCTAGAACAATGCTGATTTGTGAAGCCAACAGGGCTTATGGTAGGGAAGGTCACAAGAAATAAATGTTTTATACTCTGTAAGGCAGAGAAAGATCTGACCCAAAACCGTGGATTCCAGCTCTTCCCTTTTCATCCTTCCTTCTCCTTTTACTCTTCCTTATCAGTCTTCCTCTGTTCTACAAATCTTCCAATACTTCAAAGCTTCAATATTCTTTTTTTGTTGTTGTTGTTTAGTCTAATTTAGCTATATGTTTTGAAATTTGACATTTATTTGAGAATAAGAAAAAATGTATGTTATATTCATGAGCAGGATTGGTCAGAAAAAGGATTTATGTTTGATAAGAAACTAATACATTTCAGATTTTTAATTAAAAAAGTAAAGTCTTCTCATGAAAAATATTCTTAAAAATGTGACGTTTTAGTCCATAATTTAATTTGGATAATTTCTGTTCAGTTTATTTTACTCATGGCAAAACACTGCCATACGATGTGCAACATAAAAATAACATTTTTCTCATAGGATCCCATTAAATATCTGCTGTTACATCAACGTTTGGCCTAATGTAAAATTCTCAAATAATCAAAATTATTATATCCAAACAAAATATTTTTATCTCTCTGAAATTAATTACCTCAGCATTGAAAGGGTCAGTATGGACTTCTCTAGTTTTAAAAACAAACAATATTCTAAACTAGCACTTTCCTGTATTTTAATGAAAGTATATTTCTGCATTGGAAAATGGTTCTGTCAAATAATTTTTTTTAGACCAGCTCTGCTTATAGTCTTATCATTGACTAGACTGAGGCCGGTGAAGGGGAAGGAACAGCAGGAGGCCTGGTTCATTTGCGTCAAGCTTGTGTTACAAGATGTCTATGATGCCTGTTTGTTTGCTTAAGATGTGAATGCTGTCCCCCACCTCTACACAGTCAGTCTTAAATGTCTAGTCCAATACATTAAGACAAAACGAGCTGAATCCAAACCAGGTTTTCTCTACCCATATCATCCGTTCTCACCACTGCTGTAATAATAAAGAGTACTATTGCCAGGCAAGTTTTCTATTAAATTAAGATATTAATTTAAAACTACTTACTTATTTTTTCTGTGCCTACATGACATTCATCATCTTCCGTGCTCTAAGTGGCTTAGTATTTAATGTACAGACATCTTCCCTGTCAAGTCATTGTTTTAGAAATATATATTTCTAATTCCTTATATTTTTATTTATGATCTTGCTATGTTTTTTTTTTTTTTATCTGTCCATGTTTGTTTATTTTTTATTTGACATTCAATGAATTTGCTCTAGCTCTATGTTTTTAGTACTGGCTGATGTTTTATAACGTATTGATTCCCAATATTTTAAACTGACCCACTGTTGATGTGAGGATCACACTGGGAAGTAAGATGTTTACATCTCACTATGAATAGCAGATAAACGAAATAATAAAGGTTGTCAAAAGCTAAGAAATAAAGTACACTAGATTCTTATGTGCTCTCAAGGATATAAGTCTGTGCAGCTCAGAGCTAGAAAACCTCAGAATTCAAGGCAAGTAGTTATGGACTCCAGTCAGTTTTCTCTTTAATTCTACCGTGGTTTTTTTTTTGTTTGTTTGTTTGGTTGGTTGGTTTTTTTTGTGTGTGTGTGTTGTTATTTTTTGTTTGTTTGTTTGCTTTTGTGTGTGTGGTTTTTTTTTTTTTGTTTTTGTTTTTTTTGATAAAAGAACAATTATAGCAGTGTTGAGGACTAGAATTTACTGACAATGTTGCACAAAAATAGTGACTTCACCAGTGACTTCACTATCTCCTATAGTTTTCCAAGTAGTTTCTTTATAAATAGTCTGTGTTCTAGTGAGCACATAAATTAGACAAACTTAACTTTCTTTACTTGTTGTATTTGATCCTGTTGACTAATTAGAGACTTAGAATATGCAGAGATATTGACATAGATTTTTACTGATTTCACTTACAACTTTCTCCTATATAAAAGCTTTCATTTTTCTGCCTTTTTTTTTTTTTTTAAAACTCTCATTTTAAATTGCAACCATTTCCTATTGAGATTAATTCCTTCTGGTATTTACTGCAGTAACATTAATCATTATGAACTCATCTGGTATTTAATTTTGATGCAATTTCAGTATATACTATTTCTGAATTAAAATACTTATTTTGTAGACAATGAAAAATTATTTACTGATTATAGCATGACTCTGTGTGTGCATGTAGATATAGATATATTGTATACATTAGCAGTGACATGTAATTTAAATCTGCACATTTTGCATTATTCAGTAGTTGGATGCCAGCTGCTTTTCTTTTGTACTTTGTGATTAATTTCATTGTCAGTAGATTTTATGTTTCTGAAGAGTCTTTCACAGAACCTACACAGGATTCAATGAAGAGAATATGAATACCCAGTTGTCAGTGGTGTTTTAGCCTGATCTACAGCACTAAAGTTCAATGGTCATAGTTATAGGATAATTAGGGAGGAAGAAAAAAAATGAACTGTGGCATTATTTTCAAAGAATACTTGATTGACTTTTATCACATTACTGAGAAGAATTAAGCCTTCCCATTACCCTTTTTTAATTTCCACTGCAATAGTTTGTCTATTTAATGGAAACAAATGCAAGGTAGGGGAGTGCTTAGTCTGAATTTACACGTGTGTTTTTCCATGCAACGGGAGAGGCATCTTCAAATCTGAAAAGCACATAGCTCCTGTGTACTTTTAGAGAGTTTAAATGTTGGAGTTTTCAAGCCTGTTTTATATGTTACATTCTTCCTTGCTTGATCACACCAGCTTGAAATGAGAGCATGTGGAAACAAAAAGCAAGAAGCAGTAAGCATTAAAAAAAAATTGTAGCTCTCAACCACTACCAGCAATTAGGAGTTCTAAAGTTCTGTCTTTTGTGTTTGTTTTTGAAAGCAATTCAATAAACCACAACATTTTGGAACGCTCTAGTCAAGGAAGTTGCAGGTAGCATTTATACTACATTTCTCAAAAGATGTAAATTCCCCTTTTTTGTAAAGCATTAAGTCCCTCCCTTAATTAAGCCTTCTGGGGTTTAAATGTGTTGATCTCATTTTAAACTGAGCTCAGCACAATTAGACACACTGAGAAGATAGCAGATAATCAGCACATACAAAAACATTTCAGACATAAATGCTTCATCCTGCCAGGCCCAAAATTACTATTTCAGACATTTTTGTGGTTTTTTTTTTTTTTTTTTTTTTTTTTTTTTTTTTTTTGGTGGGGGGTTGTGCTGGAGGGATTGGAGGGGGAGAGGGGGAGGAGAAAGAGAAAGAAAAAAAATTGATTATTTTCAGCTCGTCATACATCTCATTTGTAGTGGGTCAGATCTTCCCCATTCACAATTACCACTAGTTAATCTTATCAGAGAAAAATTCAATTACATTTATCAAGGTTATTCCATACGCTAAAGTTATTGCCATGGAAAAATCGTGTTTCAGTGTTAAGAATGTTGGCATTGTGTATGTGTACGGGTTTTGACTTTTTTCCCCCCTATCTTTAAAAAATAAATAATGAAATCCTGCTTTTACACTGACGTTACTAATATATAGTTATAATAAAGTAATATTTGACAGCTTTGTAAAAGGGATCATTAATACATAGATTATGGAAGTTTAGGAGGGAGGCTCATAACTGTTAATAGACTTCAATTCTCAGCCTACACTGACATTTTAAAAAATCTAGTTTCAAATTTGATAACAGATTACCAGCTAGGCTGGGAGCCAGCCACCTGATTAAGGCAATTTAAATGCTTGCAAAGTGGTGAGATTAAAATCAAATAAGTGCCGATTTTTTCCCTGCTTCACTTATCTTTCCCTGGATTCGTTCCTTAACTACCAGGTGGCAGAGGACTCTGGGTAATTTTCCTCTGCGCCAATTACCCCAGGATGGTTTTTAGGGTGAAGCAGAATAATTACTGCACTATCAATCCAAAATGGGCTGCTTAATGTGTTTAAGAGAGATTTTGAGCCCTAGCAGGGAGGCTGCCTGAAGCGTGCTATGCTTGCGGTGCCAAGGCCCACTCGGCCTGCTCGGGTAGTTAACTGTTCGCAGAGAAGGCAGCACACACCCAAGGTGAAAGAAAACAAGGAAAACTCCTGGGAAGCTGTGGGAAAGTTAATGAGCTGCTTCCAACGCGTGGCAGGCTGCACTTGCAGGTGGCTGACAAAGCTAGGCAGGTTAAGAAAATAATATTTATCATCCAGCTGCCAGGACCATCTTTATCAAAAGTCTTTCTAAAATCCGTACAACACACAGAAAAATGGCTTTGAAACAACAGCAAACAATAACAAAAAAGTGCAGGGGGGTGTGGAGGCGGGCAGAAAAATGCAGTCGATGAAGCGGTGTATCCTTGATGGGTCATTTGCAAAGCTTTGTAGGGAAGCTGCTCTGATCTGAGGACACATTGATTTTAATATATATGGGGTTTTTTTTTCCTAAGCAGGAGGAAGGATGGGCTTGTGATTACAGCAGAGAAGGGGAGAGCTAGGGCTGGTGTGGGCTCTCTGATGGGGCTCCAGTGTGCCTCATAGAGATCTGCCGAGGGAGAGTGCTCCTGACTGACACATGGCTCCTGCTCGCTTCCACGCAACTGTATCTGCCCATGGGTTTTAACTGGTGCTCTGCTGCAAAATGAGGTGCTCTCCAGATGCTCCTACACTGATGGTCTCTAGATGGGAGCCAGCCACCCTCTCCCTAATCCTGGGACTGCTAGTGAAAAATTTGGCAGTAATTCCCCTGCTATACAGCTTTCTCCTTCCATAAAGTGGAAAAAATAACACTTGGCTAGGCCACGATATAAGAAATAATGTATTAATTATTGGTTTGTTAAAGCCCTTGAAGATCATTGGAAGAAATGCAGTACAGAAAAGCTCAAGTGTGAGGTGAAGAAGCATTATGTTCTGATATCAAACTGGTGTGCAATGGGGGAGGGATGGAAGAAGAGAACAGGGCTTAAGCTCAGCTGAGACTCTGAAGTGACACTGCTAAATAGTCTGCTGTAGCAGCCACAAATTAAGTATTATCTTCCATCTGGTGACTATGCACTGGATTTCTTTAATTATTATTATCTGAATATAAATTGTGAGCTTTAGCCAAGAATTCTGGAAGGTTGTCCTTAGAAACGGAGAGTTAATTACCAAAAAAATCATTATATTTGTGAAGAGGTTGCTGCTGTTGCTTGCCTTTCAGTGATTTGCTTACATGGTTTTCCATATGATCTCTACCTACTTGATGTACAGAGGTTTTTTACTATTTAATGAAAAATTGATCTGTGATTTTGCTTAGCAGATGGTTTAGATAATGCGAGTTAAAATGTTCAATTTTAAAGCGAAAGTCTCTATTCTGAAATTGTTTCAAGGTGCCGAGTGACCTCACGTAGCCTTCAAATATATCTAAAAATCAACAGATATTTCATGAAGATGTTGATATCTCCCAGGAATACAGAGTATAGGTTTATGTTTGTGACTGGGGCTGTGTAGCTCATGGATTCATTTTTCAGTCCAGTTTCCCATGCAAAACTGATCTACCTGTGCACCCACACTCTGCTGTCTTCCTCCAGTAGAACAGTGCCCAAGATCAGCTCTCTGATTTAGATGCCAATTTTTAAGCTGACCCTGTTTTAAATCACAGGTGTCTCACCTGCCACAGAAAACCTGTTCCTGTCCATCTATCCAGATGTGGCAGTTCCAGCAGAGGTGGGTCTTGTAAGACACATGTAATCCATTTAAAGATTATCACATGAAACCGTATTTACTTCAGAGGCCTGTAATAATTACACCTTCACTTGAAAAATCCCCAGGACTTTGGCTGCTGTGCTACAGATTTATACTCAAACATTTTCATTTGATGCGCAAAGTGTGAAGTACTCTTTAGTGGCAAGACAATTATCTGATTCTACTAATAAATGAATGCACTAGTAGTCATTTTTAATTGAACAATTATAGGATATTGCACTGTCAGTTGATTATAGAAGTCATTTCATAAATGTCAAAAATCTCTTTAAACGAATTATGGAGCTCCAAAATAACTCCGGCAATCAGCCAGCAATAACACAATAATCTGTTTACCCTGTTGTCAGGCAAACTACCACCATTTTTTTTTTTTTTTCTTTTTGAGGGGGGACTGAATCTTAAGGATTATACTCCAGCTCAGGTTGCCGCAGCTCCTGAGGTTTTGATTAATAGAGATTGTGAGTGTTGTCAAGTGCTGTGACATGTATTAAATAGCAAGAGAAATTAAAGTTGTTTCAGAAAGATGTCAACAGCAAACAAGAGGAAGGATCTCCTCTTTGAGCAAAGAAGGTGTAAGCCTGAAAGATGCTTCTAACATGTTCCTGTTGGTAGCTGCTTTGGTTTGCTTCAATTTTTATTTTGGTGTTGAACACAAATACCATTTTCTGTTGTTATGTGATAGTAATTTTTCTCTCTCTTCCTCATTGTGTCTACAGATGATAGGTTTGGACACAAAACCAGGCTGGGTCTGCTTCTATCTAGGAACACTTGTGTTCATGAATGTTAGTCACGCTGTGTTTTCTGTCTACTCATACAAAAGAAGACAATAATTTGGCTCACAGGTACTGTGGGTATGGCATGTCCTTCCCTAGTGGATTGGTCCACTTTGTGTCCTGGAGTAGGGTAACATATAGTAGTCCCAACAGCAATTTAAGTAGATCTGTAGGGATGGGTTCCAGTCATATCGGAAGAACTACTCTGGTCAGGAAAGGGTAAACAGAGAACTTCAAAATAAAGGAGGTTGCACCATTGCTGTGGAAGAGACTTGATCCACCATTTGCTTGCTGAGAGACAAAAAGAAGAGGAATATTTTAGACTTTTTGCTTTTTGATCAAAATAATGTGAGTGTGGTTCAAAGTTTTGCGAATAATAAAAGGTTTGAAATAAAATGCAGGTGAAATGGAAAATAAAAGGTAGAACTCAAATCTATTTTGAAAAGTGTTCACTCTCTGGAGATTTCAGGTGTGTGGGTGGAATGGAGGTTGTTTTATTTCTCTATTTTATGTACTCAATTACAGATACCTTTGGTCTGAATCAGTTTAACAGGATTCCACTACTTGAAACCATTACTGGAAATCTGACACCCAGTTGTAAAGCTGGTCATCTCAAAATGACTGATCTTGAAATAGTGGATCATGTTTTGGGGGCTGATAGTAGCAGAATAGATGTGCTGCTGGTATATGACAAAATCTTTAATGTCTTTTCATCCTTAACAATGTAGGAAAGATGTCTGCAGCTTTTGGTTGAGTTCTTGACATATTCATGTTTTCAGATGTTGAAATCTGAAATCCTCTGAAATCAAGAGCAGAGCAAGGATGACAAAAATACGGGAATTTTAGTCATTGATGGTAGTAGAAAACTTCAGTCTGGCGTCTGCTGGACCTCATGATGTGAGGCATCACTGTAGGGGCGGAAGAACAGTGGCCCTTTGTATTGTCTGTGCCTCCTGAAGCAATCCTCTGTCAGCCTTGCATGAGCCGGCACAGAAGGTAGTTTTGGGAATGAAGCCAGAAGCATTATGCAGATTCTGTGTCATAATCATCCTATGCAAGTAAGGTATGCCTGTGGCTGGGGCCATACTCTGGAGTTGGCAGTAGTGAGTGATACCAGGGTATATTTTCATATCGACCTCTTATTCACATTTCCCACATGAGGAAGATTTGTTAGGATCAGATGCAGAGAAGCTAATAGAAGATCTGAGGACATGTCTGGTTGTAGGGCTTGCTTGCTGAAGTATGCAATTGCCAAAAATCAATATAATTGTTCAACCACAGAGTTTTAAGTCAACATCACTGCAATGGTTTGACATGCTGGGACCTCCAAATTGGTCACACTTGACCCTTTAGGCTGACTACTCTCTAAATAATAAACCCCAATATTATGTCCCTATTAATATGCAAGGTGTGTACAGGAGAGGATACATTCCTCTTTGCTGTTTCCTGCAACTAGTGCATCCATATTATAAAATGTTACTATGCTGGCACCAAAGGATATAATGGTCAAAAATATTTGGTTAGACAAACACAAAACTGAAAAGGAATAGAAATAAACATAGGTTCATAAAGAAGTAGCAGATTGGTAGTGCTAATATTTACTTCACTTTCATTGTGAGGCTTTTGATTTTACGGTTTCGGTAATTTAAGGTTAGGTAGATGGCATTTTGCCTGATGAAGATGTGGCCCAAAAATGATCTTCTTGCTTGACTTACGCCTGTGTCACCATGTAAATCTTTTCCAGGTCTGTGCAAAACACGGATGGCTTGGCAGCTTTCTTGCACACACTTTGTTCTGAATTTAACTGACTACACAAAGTGCAAGGCAGTCAAGAAGCAGTCTCTGACATTTTTAATTGGCATTGAATTTAAGTCATCATCAATTATTCTGCTTTAAAGGCAGCTTTATTCCTTAGAACTGCCATGCATGCTATTCAAAACTCTTGCAGGGTTCCATCCCTGGTATCTGTCTTGGCTAGTAAGCTTAAGCCCTTATGGCTAGTAGGTGGCTGAGACCTTACCATATGCTGCTGGTAGACAGCAGCAAAGCTTTACTTTGTGAGAAGCATACTAAAAGCAATCTGTTGGGTCCTTTTTTTTTTTTTTTTTTTTTTTTAATACACCAGTACGTGGTTAATTGGCATTCATATTATTAAACTACCTTGTAAATAATGTGATTCTCTTAGGAATCACATCAGTTGCACTGTGGGTAAGTTTAGATTTCAAAGGTGCCACAGTGCCTCATTCTGTGTTGATGGAATTGAACAGCATTAACCTTTTCACTTACACTAACAAAGACAAGTTAAGACAAGATGTGCTATGACTACTGCACATCTATGTTTTGTTTTTGCCCAGGGCCCTGTACAATTACCCAGCACTTCAGAGCTAATATTGGTTGGATGTTTACCTTCCCTCCCCTCCCCCTTCAATTTTGCTACAAAATGACAGCCTCATTGTTAGACCAAAATATAACCAGTTACATAATAAATATATTCTCTATTAAAAAAAAAATAAAAAAGGCTAAAAAGGTATTCCAGGCACTTAGAAAGAGATCTGGCAATGAGAAAAACACATAGATCCTGCAGTACGATTCAGCTAGCATTTTCTCAATACAGACCATTCTGCTGTCATTCTAAATTCCATGCTATGTACAATATGGTATTGATAGTGATGAAACGCCGTGCTGTGCATGTATCCCAGAAAATAAGGAAAAAAATCATCCTGAACAACATATATGCAAAGAAACCTACTTTATTTATTTCTTTTAATGTGCAGGCTCTTTACATACGTATAACTAACTAGTTTGGGTATAATCAGTATTACTCAATGTTAGTCTCAACTATGGTACTGAAGAACCCAGTGTGTCTACATAAGATGTCTGAGAGTCTGGTGGCTAGGTAACTGTGGCCTGACCTGAGACATCACAGGTTTTGAAATGAATTTAAAAGTTAGTATCCTTATATTCAAGTTGCAGTGATTGCAGGGGTGATACTTTCAGGATATTCCTCAGCACTAAATCTACATTTTGACTGCTTATATAATTCACTTTAGAAATAAAACTTCCAAAGGGCTAACTGAAGAATACCCTTCTCCCTACATTTCTGTGGTGGAGAAGCAAATGTGGAAAATCGAGCAGAAGCACAGAGAGAATTAAATGCCTTCTTTGAAGTCGCATAGCAGTTGCACAGTTGCACAGTGGCCAAGCCAGGAACAAAAATCTTATTCCCTGCCTTTTATCAACTGGTCAATATATGCCTCCATAAAACTCAGCAGATTTACAGAAGGGGTACTTACATAGCTTGTTGAGACCTGACTCATTTGGCATTTGTGAGACTGATAACTGATTCTGTCCTAGCTTCCATAGGACACTCTCTCAGAGCAGCACTTATGATGAGCTTTCTTTCACTTAAATTTAGACATCTAAAAAGGAGGTATCTATCTTGGAGGTACTGAAAGTTTCCTGCAGTGGACAACAGGCAGAGACAATATTTTGGCTCATAGTAATGTTGACACCAACGATGTCATCCAGTTACATCATAAAAGAGTTAATTTTTCTCTCTTGACATGTGGAAATTCCAAACAACTGCCACTGATGTAAATGTCTGTTCTGTCAATATATCCCACCTTTTATTTCAACATTCTTAAGAGACTAAGACTGGAAGAGTGAATATAATCTTGATCATCTGTGAATTAGCACGGTAATCCAATAAATTATTCCTTAGATAGTTATCAAAGTACTACATCACAAAATCTTGCAGGGAAGACAGCAGTGGATGTTCTAGGGTTGACCATTCAATGCCTTTCATAAATGCTAGTGAATCTGTCAAAATGTTAGTGAATCTGCCAAAATCTGGAAAGATGTAACATACAGTTTAAAAAAAAAAACCTCTAGATCTCATCAATTTTCCCTCTACCACGAAAAACAGAAAATACTCAATCTGTATGAATTTCTAGTATGGGCTGTAACCTACAGTTACGATGTATCATGACTGTTATTTGAAAATTGGTCTAAATTTTAGTAGGTCTACAATGGTAAAAGTGATGAGAAGAGAGACTAGCAATGGTGTAAAGGTAGATAAATGCCAGATGTAATTTTGATTGCCTTGGTAGGTATCCTTAGGAACAAATTTGGTAGCCAGTTTTGTGCATAAACCTTTAACATGAAGGTATGCTGTTTTAGTGTGCTGTGTAGATTCAGTCCTAAATCACAATTACTGTTTACACTATGATATTTCTCTCTGCCATTGTATAATGTCTTTACACAATTAAAAATGTTCACGGAATTGAAGTTATTGTTGTTCTTTTTTATTATCTACAAACTTCCCATTTATTACAAAGTGAAAAAGACTGAATGTCATTCAGGAAATGGTGGGAGAATAGTCCAGAGGAGGAGGATGTCACCTGGAGATGACACTGGAAAGGAGAAGCAAAGATTTAATGCTAACAGGGAATATGGCCTTGAACTGGAACCTCAGCTAGTCTGAGCAACAGCAAGAACCAGTGAGAGAAACAGGTTAAAGGTACAGCGTTGAAGTCAGATCACCTTATCAAGAGAGGCAATTATTTGAAATAAAATTGACTTTACACTGTGTCAACTCCTGTACTGAATGAAAATAGGAAAGCAGAAGATAAATGAACAGCATTTAAGGAATCAAGACATTTTAGTCTGTTGTTTCTGTGTTGTTTTTATTGTCCTGAAAATAATGTGGTATTGACAACTCTGAGATCCAAATTCAGTCCATCCAATCTCAGCTATGTTTTAAGAAATCATCTGGCTTAAGAATGTCCTCTAGGTTCCATTTATAATGAGTGTAAAGGCACCTCCAGTTAGGTTAATCTCCCATATTCTGATTTCCTCATCCAGTTTATGATGTAATTAATTGTGGTTTTGAGATGCCTGTTTCATTTGACTTTAGAGAAACCATAGAAAAGTAATTTTAAATATCTAGAAGTTAGACAGTTAAAGACAGGTCAGTTGAATCCTTTCTTGAAAAACTGGATTATGGGTTAGATATGTGACTCAGCTAACATGTGGGAGCTGTTTTTCTGTCTGTAACAAAAATATTCAGCTCACATCTTTTGTTCCTGAATGTGTGATAACTCTGATTGAATGACCAGATTAAATTCTCCTGGTTTAGATTTTAAACTTGTTTGAGACAAGGTTAGATGGCATTTAAGTTCCATATCGCTGTGTCTCCAGTAATGAAAATTAGTCTAATAGGCTAAGGTACCCATTATTCAGCCTAAATTAGCTTCCTGGGAGAGATCCCTGTAAAGTAGCCATCATGATGAAGAATGTACCAATTAAACAAAGTAAACCAAGCTGATTATTGACATATTTTAAATTTCTTATAAACCTTTTTCTCTTTTACATCCTTTATGCTTCTGCCTGTTAGAGCAGATTGGACGCTATTGGAGACAAGGGTAAATAAATGTTGAAGAGAAAGAGAGGAATTGTACCATGTCTTGTTATTTCCCTTGTTTTGACTATATGTTGAGTCATTCTTGAAATAGTATCCTTCTTTCTAGATCTTCCTTTGAGATGATACAGGCTGTCTCCTTCCACTTTAACTGCCATTGGGATGATATGTCCTGACTACAGCAGCTGCTCATACGGAAAAGCAATCGAACAAAAGTTCTTAATACATTTTTGAGCTGTCTATTAATGGAATGTAATATCTGGAAGAAGAGAAAAACAAAATTCATTTGAGAGCTAGCTCTTCAAAGCTAACAGAGAAGCATCGACGTGTCCCCTTTCTGCTTTTGCAATGATTGTTGAGATTATAGTGATGATCTCAGAGACTTCCTATTGATAGAATCCCTGATTAAATGAGAACCTGGGATTTTGAAAGATCTGGATTGCATACTTTATCAAAGTTTTAGAAACACACATTGGCATCAGTTTTTAAGAACATCATCCCATTTTCAGAAGTTGTTTGGACTGACAGGATCTTTTGTTGCAGAAATGTAAAACATTGGTCTGGTAGCAGTTGGCAGAATGAAAATTGTACAAGTCACTTTGCTGCTCCAGGTCAAAGTCCACCTTCTTAGTTCTGATAGATCTTCACTAACAGTTTCAAACAGTATGCTGGGCTCTGCATTGCCATGGCTGAGGGACAGTTATATGTTTTGTTCTGGTTTGTTGTTTTCTTTTTTCTGTTGTGAATGTCTTATGCACCACTGAGAGGTGAGAATAACAGTAAGAAATAGCATCAGGGCCCTTACACAATTGTATCCATATATTTAGGCATTACTATTTTAAGCATACCAAGACCAGGGTGACATATCCCATAAGGGTGAATTAGTCATGACTTCCAGCAAGACAAAATTATTATTCTGAAGAGTGGTCTTCAGTGTCTCAGTTGGTTTTGACACATTCTGTATCTCCATTTCACATCTGTGAAATGGGAAAACAACACTACGAGATGTTTCACTGAATAGTTTTTGTGAAGCACAGTCCTCTTGTGGAATGAGTGCAAAGTATTACTCTATTTATTTTTATGAACTTTCTGTTTTACTGCAGTAGGAAAGCTTAAATTATCCATAGAGTTCTTGAGCACACTGAGGAAGCCAAAGATCCTGATTTTGCCCACTGTGCTCCTGGCAAATAAAAGACCCAAGGGAGACTCCTAAATGAAAAATATAAACAAAACCCTGAAGCTACTCGGATCTTTAGAAGATTAGATTTTTGAAAATATGTTCTTTATAAGATAAGTTAAATACATTCTTTCCCTTATTTTTTCCCCTGTTTTGGTCACAGATTGCTCCAGGCCTCTAAATGGGGGTATTCAATCCCTTGCTCTATTGATCCTGACAGGGACACATGCTAAGGTGCCCTGTCCTCCCTGAGGCCCTTAATAACTGAAGATTTAACAGGTCCAGCAAAGAGAAGGAGAGGTTCCAGAGGCTGTCATTCAGCCTGGGATCCATACTTCATCCTTTCAATCTCCTCCACCTCTCTGTATATTTCATTATTGTCAAGGTGTGCAACACTTGAATTTCCAGTTGTGCTGCAGGATCTTTTCAGGGCTGGTAGTTTTGGAGAGTTCAATGAACATCCTGTAAGTGGGAAAATTACCTGTGAGACCAAGCAGTGCTCTTTGTGTCACTCACATAGAGGAGGGCCAGGAGAAAGAGTGGAAGTGTATTTTTGTGTGAACTCTTTTTTCCCAAGGTACTTTGGGACTCGGTCACATGAAAGATAAAGATAGGCAGTCCAGATATAGTTTTTAGATTTTGACCGCACAGAGTCATTTTAGCCATTTTTCTTTTCCTTTTGCTGATACTAGAAATTTAAAATTCTACTGTAACTCTTCAGTTTTAGAGTTTTGAATAAGTGGTAAACTCATTCTCTCACATTTGTATTTATACTGACTCTTCCTTCTGCTTTTTTTTTTTTTTTTTTTTTTTTAATTAAGAATGTTCTACACTTGAGTACCTTGATAAAATGCTGGTGTGGATCTTTGCTTTTCTGTTAACTATAACGTAGGCTTCATAAGTTGCTGTGTTATTCTGGAGTTTTGCAACTTAGTGCTTTTATTCAGTGTACTCAAAAGTACATTCTACAAAATAAACCAAGTTTTATTAATAAAAATATCTCAAAGCCTTTTACAAATTAATTGACAGGCTTCAGAAATGTATCCACTGTCTTTATGGAGCACTGAAGTGCAGCATGAAGGGTGTCTATCATGCATAGCTCTATTTGCCTTAGTATTTCTGAATAGCTTTTCACTGATATAGGGCATGAAGGCAAAATCAGTACTGGAGATGAAAACAAAGGAGGTGGAAATTAACCTGAGAGTGAAATCGCATTACGTGGTTGAGTCTGAGAGTCTGGTATCACCATCAGACTCCTGCTTCTCCCCATTTCCCCTGTTCCTCCAACACCTCCCCTTTCCTTAGCAGGTGATTTGTCACTTCTCGTGCGCTGGCTCTGGTGTGACAGACCAAAGACACTGCAGTGACTTTTATTCCAGGTGAATGAGACAGAGCAACTCACTGAGGGTGGAAAGTAGATTTTGAGGGTAAGCAGGGCAGGGGGCACCTTAGGTGTGCACTGCTGGTAGCTGTGTAGGGATGGGAGAAATTATGCAGGTGTCTGTGAAGGGTAGGAGATTCCCATACCCAGTTTTCCCAGCACAAGCCATTGTGGGGTCTCAGTGTGGGATAAAATACACAAAAGAAAATGGGCTTTAATTTGGTCCCCAAAGCCCATATTTCAGATTGTTACAGACTGATATGGCTTGGAAATTTACCTTTCATGATTCCTATTTTCAAACAATGCCTCCTATTGCTCATGTTTTCCCACCTACCCCTGGACAACGTATTCTTTTCAGCCTTACTTTTACTCCTGTGTCATTTCAAGTAACTGAACGACTACTTAACCATGAAAAAAAATCAGGTGTTTTACAGCAACTAAATGCAACTAAAGTGAATAGCTTTAAATCAGTAGTTATGTGTTTACAGTTACGTAAGGGACAACACCAACTAACACTTTACAGATTGTTTAAAGAGCAACCACAAGTTCTGCTTTTTCTCTGGCCTCTGCTCCTCTTCATCCTCTGCCCAGCGTACATCGGGAGAAATGCCTTGTTGCTGCTAGTACCTGATGCCATGCACTGTAAAATCCAGAGCACAGGAGTAGTAGCATGGGTGCAGGCTGTATGGTTCCTGACTCCTTGAACTTGACCAATTATTCATACAGTGGTTGGTTGAAGAGGAGTGATAGTCAAAAAGTAGCTACTCTGCAACAATAAACGATGTTTACAGGGAACTTGCCATTGTTTACTAGCATCTGTGATAATTTTGTTCCACCCTTGACATGCTTCCACACTTGAACAGCAACAACCTGTGTTACACACTCAAATTTGTATGCCAAATTCCTCTGACACCAACCAGCTGGATCACAGTGCATCATAGCTGTGGCTGCAGCCCTGAGCACCGTATCACATTGCCTTTTTATTTTTTTTTTATTTTTTTTTTTGTCCTGATCATTTTCTTGTAGGCTGTGGTGTTAAAGCTTTGGTTCTATGTTAGTTAATAGTCATAAATAGCACCATGTGTTCTGCTGTAAGATCTTGTACTTACAGGGCAGATTAAATGCATGTGTTTTATGGGCATCTGCAGAATGGGACAGCTTATTGAGAGTTCCTGTTGTCTTCAAGATTTTATGCATGGTTTGTATTACCTTTATGTTGCAAGACAGTTGATACTTAGTCCAATGTAAAGTTAAAGAGATGAGGACAGATGATGCATAGCCTAGTATAATGCCTATTACTACAAAATTAAACCATCAAAACATTTTCCTTGCATTTCATGGGGCAGTGTGAGCTTATACAAGATCAGCCTTCTGTGTGGTCTCAGTAATTTTGACCTGGTACAAAGAAGACCTAAAGCTGGGTGCATGATGTAGTGACACTGTGGCCTTAGAAAGTATACACTTTCAGTCTTCTCTGAAGTCTCAGGAAGCAATCTACGCAGCGCTCCTCAGGATGAGCCCCAATGTCTCCATCTGGGAATAACACTTACCTGCTCTGTGGGAATCTGTAAAAGTAAACTGACTGGTCATTTCATTGTCGTTTGTACAGCACTTTGAAGAGAGAAAAAAACAGTGCTATAGTTGTGTTATTTGCTACATTTTATTTCTTATGTAATTGTACATGTCTTTTGTTTTTTTTTCCTGAGATCCTTAGGCATATTTTAATCTTTCTAACTGATACTACATGCAGTAGAATGTTATTCTAACTCTGGCTAAACAGGGCGCTGAAGAAGTGTAGGCAAAGAAATTGATCTATCTGCTGTGTTATCTACTCTGTGCTCTTACAATATTTTTGTGAACTGCTTTCATCAACCTAGTAAGGATTTGTCAAGGTGTTTACCTGTTGGGAATCTCAACATGATTTCTTGAGGGTGCAATCTGGGGCTGAGTTATATGTTCTTCTCTCCTGCTCTCCTAACTATTCGTACATCAATGTCTCCACCATTGTAATTCTTTTTGGCCTGCTCTTTATTCAGCAGTTGCTGTACAAAACAAATGTATGTTGTGCTCAGAGAATACTGTATATCATATGCACTTATCCACCCAAAGAAATGAATGCTTTCAGTATACATAAGCAGAAATATACTGTTGGGAAAGCTAGTGGTACCTCATGCCTCATGCTGCACAATGCAGGGTAAGGAGTAGTGTACTGGTGGTGTAAGCTGAAATTAAGCAATGAAAATTTTGGATGAGTATCAGGAAATATTTCTTAATATTGAGTTCAAACAGTGCAACAGTCTCCCAAGGAACATGATGGAAAGCCCATTGCCTGTGTCAATTAAAACTAGGCTAGTTTTAGAACTGGGGAATATACTGTAGGGAACAATCTGGCACAGGTCTAGATGACCTAATAACTCTCTTCCGTCTGTAATACTTATACCTGAATTTCAGAGTTATGTATTGCAATACGATTTAATCCTGACTGAGAAAGACTGAAATAGTTTTCTTTTCTGTAGGATTTTTTTTCACACTATCCAGAATTTTCATATCCACTGAAAACTAGAAGCGGAAAAGAAAGCAGAACTGGGTCTACACAGGTAGTTCTCTAAGATCGCTGCTCAGGGAAGAAGCCACCCCACTCTATTTACACCTGCTGTCTCAGGGTGGTTGCAAAAAGAAACCCTAGACATCATTCCCACAGATAACAATTTGAAGCACACAAGTCCTCACAGAGATCCTAGGCAGGGCAGAGTAATGTTTTGGAGACAGACATCCAACCCCAAACATACTGTGATACTGTGATCCTCTCTTTTAGCAGAAGTCCAGGATTTGTCTTCCTGTTGACCACTGATGAGTCCTGTCTCACTTGTACCTGCAGTCATTGTTGGGGTGCCAAGGCTGATAAGGAGGTGAAAAACATGAATTGTTCACTGATGTGCGGTTTTGGGGGGAGTAAAATGTTTCTAGCACATTTTAGATTCTTTTCTTGCAAGAGCCCTGGCAAAGCTCTAACATGACATTATTTTGAAACAGAAAGAGGCACTGAGAATAATCAGTGATGTATCACAGAAAGGCCTATTTGTTTCCATTTAACAGGGAAAAGGTTAGAGTAGTACATCATCTTGTTGCTTCCATTCTGTGCATTTAAGAAATGGTCTGTCCAGCCACTAATTGAGAAGTGAATTTGTATACAGAGAAATCAGTTTAGTAGTGTCAGAAAAGGAATTGGTAATTCTTCCACTACAGAGATGTCACATTGGCAAAATAAACCCATATCAAACTGAGACATCTTGTCTATCTGCCCCTTAAAGATTTCTTGACTGTGAAATATGAACACCTGGTTTTTCCTTGCTACCTTTTCCTACTGTAGTCTTTTTTGGTGGTACCCTGAAGTTAAGAGGAAACTTGTGGCAGCACATGACCTTCTTTCCTAGATTTAACAAGCCATAAAATAGCTGTTGTTCTGTAAAGGCCTTCTTATGCTCCTAGCAAAAAGTCTACAGAAGTTTAGCCATAAACTTTGTGGACAGCATGTTAGGTATCCAAGGCTTGTACAGTCAGAATATGGGCAGAAGGCCAGACAGCATAGAATTAAATGTTTAAGTTTCAATGTCTAAAAGTTTGCATCCAAACTTTGTAGTGTGGCAAATCTCTGCAAACAATATTTATGTAAAACAACCTTCCACCCAAATCTGTTACAATTCTCATTCAGTTTGCTCTTTCTTAATACTTTGTTTAATACCTGCTTTTTCAATATTAGCTTGCATCAGCTTTTTTTTAACATTTACTTACACTTATTTGGCTTTCCCTCTTTGCCTTTTCTCTTGTCCCTGATGTAATTTTTTCATCTGTATGACTCCATTTCTATTTGCATATGTGCTGCTATGAAAAAGATAAACTGACTAATGGTGCCAGCCCTCCAGCAAGGACTTTGAGGAACTTTCTTTTCTCTCTGACTAATTCCTTCTGTGGCTTTAGGAAAGTCACTTACATTTTTTTTTCTCAGTTTTCCCATATGAAAAATGCAGGTAACAATGTACACTGACACCCAAAAGGTCCTGTTTGTGTTGCCGTAAGAAGTCAGGCATCTCCAAACACAGGTTTACACCGTCTGAGTTAATTAAAACTTCAGATGATGTAATACTGTGGATTTATTTTAGCCTCTGTGGTCAGCACTGACCACATAACTGAGGAGAAAAATTACATATTAAAACAAAGAACTGGAAAAGCATTAGCTTATTTTGTTATTAATAATTCTGTTATTTATTGCATTTATTTTATAATTATTGCTTAGGAAATAAAAACAAAAAATCTATCACTGCTCTATGCCAACTCTAACTGCAGCTGCGGATTTAGAGATGAAATTCAGGCTTCAGTCTTTCCCTGGGGCTGATGGACTTCTCCTTTCAAAGTAGGACACTTCTATCTGATGGCATTAACCATAAAATCCCCCATTTCAAGTCTATGATATCCTGAAGGACAACGGCTCATTTCATTTCTTATCAAGAAATCGGGCAGATCACTCATATTTCCTGAATCCAATGACATTTTCAGAAAATTCATTTGAACCAAAAATGAGGTTTCCTCTCCACAGACTCCAATTAGTTTAAAAGTGGTTTTCTGATGAAAATTCTTGAAATAACTGAGCTGTATAAAGAAAAATCTATATCTATATGTATATAGATATATGTACACATGCACAGTCACTGTGAAAGCCATAGCCAGAGTACCCTATCAAGCAGTATAAATCTTTAATTTTGGTGATCAGCAGTAACAGTGAAATACCTTAAGATCTGCCCTTGCTTCCTCGTCATTTTTTTTCCTCTCATCCCATCACTCTGGCTATTCCAGTGGGAGTGCATGCGCTCATTTGCTCCCTAAGTACACAAAATTAGCTGCTTATCTGTTGATCTTCTTACATGATCCTTTAAAAATCCTTTCTCTGTATGTGTGTCCAAGGCCGCTTTTGCCTTCAGAGGAAGCCCAGACAAGCCAATCCTCAGCCTTTCCCTTGCCCGCTCACAGGGGGCCTGGGCCTAATTAAATTGCTCTCAAAGACAAGAAGGGATGAATTTCCTTCTTTCCATCTCCCTTGTCACCCATTTAACTCAACTGAGAGCGGTTCATTCCTTTTTAGTTATGTTAAAATGCAAAGGGGGGAGCTTGGATCGAGGGGGATGTGCGGGGAAGGGGGGAAAGTAGAGGAGGAGGAGGAGGAAGCGATGGCGTGCGGGTTGTGCTGCTGAGGTGCAGCATCCCAGGCACAAACAAAGGAGCAAACCCCAAGTCGACGGGAGGTGAGCAGAAAAGTGTGAGTGTGAGTGTCAGAACAGCGGCTGGGTTCCTTCAGCTGGGGCATCCTCCGGTTTTTGTTTAATGCCGCTTTTTGTACTCAAACTGGAGAAAAATGTGAGGTTAAAAAGAAAATATCTATGTACATATCTGCATATTTATGCACTTTTTCAGAATGAAGTTTCCTCCTTCCCTTGCACCTCCCAAGACTTTCCTCTGATAAACAAGAAGGTCTGGGGAATTAGGATGGCCCTCGCCTGTTCTTGTGGCATTGCCCGGGGTGGTAGAGGTGGCCACTTTGGCTCACCCAATGTCTGCTGCACTGGGAGGGTGATGGGGGGAGCCAGAACAGCAGGGCTGCCGTGGTGGAGGTGCCTGTGTCTGGGGAAGGACAGCCCTGGCAGTACCATTGTCCCCATGTGAGCTGAAGCCAAGCAAAGGCCTGGGAAGAGCCAAGCAATCAGCCTTTGAAGGTCATCCAAAGTTGTTGGCTTCTTTTTTTTTTTTTGTCTCCTCCTCTCCCCCCACTTCTCTTTTCTCACTTCTGCATCCTATTCCTTCACCCAAACCCCAAATACATCTGAGAAAGCTGTTCAATTAAATCTCTCCCGACTCCAGCTGGCTCCTGAGTGAAAGGTCAGAAGTGTCTGGGAGGGAGAGGCGTGTGTGAGGAGGAGCCGCAGCCAGTGCTGCTACTGCAGCCACCTCCCTCTTCCCCTCACCTCCCTCCCTCCCCTCACTTCCCGTCTTTAATGATACCCAATGGTCAATCAGTCCCCAGCAGAGAGAGAGATGCCCTGAAGCATCATTGTGGTTGGGAGCGATCGATCAGTTTTTTTTTTTTTTTTAAAAAAGATGATAATGATAACCCGTGGACATAATGTCAGTGAGTTTGTGGTGCCTCTTGGAGGCTGCACACACTCTGTCTGCCAGCGTCAAGGAGAGGCTTGGAGGGGCCTGAGAAAGCCTCTTCCCCGCACTGAGCCCACTTAGCCCTGCCTTAAAGACAGCTAATTAGACAGAGGGCTGCTATGTCTGCTTACACCGGTGGGGGAGAGCAGGAGTGAGGAGGGCCTCCCACCAATGGCAAGCAGGACTAGAGCAACCTTTGTTTTAAAAGAGGCTTCAAGTTAACTGGAGGTAATCATACAGAGACACGGCTATAAATAATACATACCTGTGCTACGCGACCTGGATGCAGACCCTCATAAGAATACTGCCGTATGCAACGGTGATCCACCGCTTGCTGCCCCATGCGCTCTTCAGGGCCTTTATTTTAAGACAGATTAGTGCTTTGTATTGCCAGGCAGACAGAGGTAATCATCAACCCACGTCTGAGATGGAGATCTGAAAATCACCAGGAGGTACTTATCAACATGCGATCTGAGCACTGGTGGATGTGTACAGACCTTTTAAAATTCTATTAGTATAAGTCTGAGTAGATTGCAGTACAAATACAAACAGTTTTCTAAAGAAAAACTGTCAGTTTCTTTTCCTAAATCTCCTACCCTGCAGCCTAAGCATGGACTTCTGTTTTTATGGATAAATGTGATTTGTCTTTTAACTGTTGAGATTACACACTCACCAGAAGGATTGCAGACCCTGCTTGGAAGAGGAAATCTTCCCTTTATCCCAGTGTACACTTTATCAGAAAAATAATAATCAAACCTGGGGGCCCTCTGTCCCTTCCTTCCATTGAGGAGATATAGGATAAATAACTCCATAGCAATAATTCGCCATCTGAACACACAGATTTTTTTGTTGTCACGTTATTTTCTGCATCATTTGATGTACAAAACTACATTTTCCTCTGCACCTATTAAACTATTTGATGATGCCTTTTATTTTGCACTATAATTGGGAAAGCAATCATGTGATAAAATGTATGTTTGTTGTGAAATAAAATAAGTGATGTTGAAAACATCCAAATTATATTGTCCAAGAAAGTTTCTCAGACGTTCTATTCATTTAGAAAAATGATACTATTATTATTTTTAAGTTTTTACAATTTTAGGAAAAAATTTTTGAGTATTAGAAGATACTTGGAATACACATAACAGTAATGACTCATGATTTTGCCATTACCTCCCTCTTGCATTATTAAAAAGGTGGGTGGGAAATGTTGAAAAAGCTGTCATCTGAAATAGGATGTTTATCTCATTTCTTTCTTGGACAGCTGGTTTGTGTATCTGAAATTGGAATTAGTTCATATGATTGAGCTAGTATAGAAAAGCTGCCAGGAGCATGTATTAACATGCAGTAGAAGGACTGAAAACTTTGTGTAGGCTTTAAGAGAAACATGCAGAACAACATCTGATGCCATTTGTTATTCTGCACTAAAGAATCACAAAACGCCTACATAGTTTTTCTTAATAAAACACTCTTCTTTTTAGTTAAAAACAGGGGCATAATTTCAGAGAAGGAGTTGAAAATTGGTCTGATCACTTTGAAAGCCAGCAGACAACATACAGCAACTTTGTCTTATATTCAGCCTCATTAGAAATGCCGGTTTGATCCAGAGCAGTGGTCGCAACAGTTTATTGTATTTTATTTTTTCCAGACTAGTGAATCAACCTGACACCTCACAACTTTATAACTATGTAAGTTTAGAGTGTACACAGGAAGCATATATGCGACTCATTAATTCTTTAACATGTTGAAATCAAGTACTGCACTAACCATGAAAAGGCATCAATAAGCTGGACTTAATTTCTGTATAAAATGTTATAATCTAATTTTTCTATAGGAACAAAAAGCTTTTCCATACTCAGGAGCCAGTCAGCTGTGAATAATGATGTTGTACGTAAGGTCAATGATGACATAGCTTTTAATCATCAGTGACAGTCCACTCCAGGGAGATTCCTTGGAGCGAAAAACCCAATAAAGAGGGGGAAAATGAAGGGTTTAGGAAAGTCTAGGTAACAGGACTTTTCTACTAAAGAGGTTTGTAGAACTACAGGTGAGATGCAAAACAGTCCTTCTCCTGCCCCCCGCCTCGTTCCCCAGTCCTTCCCCATAAAGAGTTGTTAGATGATACTGAGCCAGACACAGGTTAAACAGGGTAAAGTGTTCTGGTCTTCCAGTACAGCACTGTGGGTTCAGGCTTAGATCTTGCTCTTGAATCTCCTGCTAACTTCCTGTATTGTGTATAATGGTGATGGGGGAAAAGGAGATGGTAACTTTAACAGTCCTCAGATGGCCTTACGTTGTACAGCTCATTTTTGCTGGTAATTCTTAAGGCTTCATTCAAAGGCCACTGAACAACTTCCATTGGGCTCTACTTCAATCTACCCTTATTAATATTTTATTGTCAAATATATGTGTAGAAATGTAAGCACATTTTTCTTCCTTAGCCGTAGTCTTGCAGACTAATCCCACTTTCTACAGCCAAACTACTAGACCCTAGACCTAGGAGCAAAGAAACCACCCACATGAGCATCAATGGACTCCCCACTAAGATTTTGAATACCAAGTTCTGCTAGATACTATTGAATTACATCATGGACTACTCATCTCCTTTTAACAATACATAGTAAGGAGTTAGTTACTCTGATACCATCCATTAGAAACAACATAGAGTGCTGTAACTAGAAGTATGAAATCTTCAGGTGTATTTTGGTGTTAAAGTACACAAAAAGCATATGAATCCATATGCTGCAGACTAAATGTTTGAGGATGAAAGGTGTTTCTGTCCTAAAGACTTTTGAAATCTTCCTATCCAACACCATGTGTAGAGTATTGCACTATTCCCTTCATGAAGAGAAACTGCTAGCTGATCTTGCAACAATAAATAAACTCAAACAGTGGTACCTCTCATTATGGTTTCTTTGTAGATTCTTTTACTGCTTTGTTTTTGCTGTATTGAGCTGAAGAGTACATTTTTTAGACTAATATCGAAAGCACTTTTTCCTGCTGTATTAATACATCCTGGTTTATCCCATGTGATCTTTAGATCCTTCAGCACTGTTCAACATACCATTTAGTTTCTCAGAGAAGTAAGCAGGTATGAAGTAATGTGTGAGGACATTTTGATTCCATTTGGCTACAAACTATCCCACAAAAAATGAATTAACCTTAGCAGTGCATACTAAATTTTCTATGCATTGAATCTGAAAATTATTCACCGAAATATTGAATTGAGTACGTACTGTCTGAACAGATAACAGATGTTCAACCCTAAAATATGGGACTTTTTGTCATTAAAAGTCATTTTAATACTGCATTGCTTACACAGTATAACACAAGTGATGCAGAGATGTGGCACAGTTAATGCAGAAAGAGCTTAAAAAATGATTGTAAGCATGACCTCATAGTGTTTTATATTTGTTTCCTCTGGGTGATTCTAGGTAAGTTTTACTCAGGTTTAAAACCTAAATGGCAGGGCTGTAAAACACAAAACAATGCAAACAACACCACCCTCCCAACACCCTGCCCCCACCCCCCCCCCAAACACAACTACCCAAAAAAAGTAAATCCTATTATATTCTGTCATTTACGTCATTGTCAGACTTCAAAATTGTTTGTCATTGATCTCTCTAAACACATTTAATCTTCTAAATTTAGCAAATAGTTTTGGTTACAGTAATACATAAAGTACACAGTGTATGTTTTTGCATGATATCAATAGGATTGCATATGGAGTTTGGTGCCATATACTATGGTTTTCCAAGAATCTGAGCAATTTTGGTGAATTTGATGGTATTACTCCAGTTGCCAGAAAACAGTGGTATTTTAGAAAAGAACAAATCCCACCTCAAATTACACTGATTGAACTAAGTGATGTATTTGCACATTTGTCTATTTGCTTCTCTGATCACCTTCTCTGAACCTTTTTGTTGTAGCAAGCTAAGTATTATTGCATGGGGCTGTAACTTCAAAAGTTTCTAAAGTTAAAAAAGGCAAACAAACAAAACCAACAACAAATAATCCAACCCAAGCCACCAAACACAATTGGTATTGAGGTGCAGATGAGCATTTCTAGAAATAGGGCCCTTGTAGAACTATAGCCATTACACCCCCATCACAGTTTGCTTATTACCCTGGTATAGACACGACACCAATGGGTCCTTAAGCTGTGGTGCAGGTCATTTGCAGCAGTAATCTTAAAACTTCAGTCTGTCTGAAAAATACCAGGCTTCTACATTTTTTTGAGAGTTAAAGGTATTGTAACAACTCTCTCATAGTCTCCACTTCCTATTTCAATGCTAAGTAAAGTATGTTTGTACGTTTACAGTGTCATATATAAATGATCATTGCATTAAGCATTTATAGCAAATTTTACTCTTTAAGGTTCTCAAACCACTTTAAGAATTTAAAACAAATGTAAATGATAAAAAGGGATAGATCTGTTTGAACTACTTATTATGAATAATTTATTTGACAAATCTATTTCTTTTTTCCTATTTGCAAATTATCCAAGTGCAGACTTGAATTCTTTTGTTCAACAGTTGAAGTTATTTGATTAATAGTTTAGGCAAAGATTTTCAGTCTATGGATTGCTTGTAAGCTGTTTCGCATGGCAATTATGTCATACGTTATCTATTTATAATTGATCATTCAACCTGGAAGACAATGACCTCCTGTAAATGAAGTGGTTTTATTTCTCCATGTTGTTTGACTGACTTTAAGAAGTAACTTTTGGATTAACATTCAGAAAGAGAATGAGAGCACAGCTCAGTTCAGGAGAACTTGAAAAAGCCCATGAAAGCTCAACAATAAAATGTAGTCCTTGACAGCTTTCGTGACACCATGCTAAGAAGAACCTGCAGGATTTTCAATGGTATAGGAGGACAACAGACAACTTTCTGTTTTTCTAGATCAAAGATGAAGAATTTGAAGTCAAGCATAGGTGAAACCTCAGTTAGCAGGATGTAGGCTGGTACTCATACCACGTCAGGCGTCATCTGACAGGCTGTTGATGATGGGAAACTCCGATTATGTTGATTATCTCAGCAAAAGCCTTACCAGTCAATGAAAAACTGAAAATAAAGTGAAAACTTCACTTTATTATTACTCAACTCCACGCTTAGTTAAGAACCTTCTGGCAGTTTTTTTTTTTTTTACATATTTGCCATATGTATTTGTGTGTCTGCACCTCCGCATGTGTGGATTACAGCCAGGATACCAGATATGCAACAAAACCAAATAATAAAGGCCATATTACATTGTAAAATAATTGCTAGACTAATGTTCAAACATCTTGGTAATAAGAGGGCAGAGGCAGCATTCATAGATGAGAAGAAATGTCATATAGTTAATATTTCTGAAACTTGCTAACATGTCATCTTACCAAAACACCACTACTTTCACAGGAGAATTTAAACTGGGGAATATCGGCTGAGATTTTGTTTTGCCAGCATCAGGATTCCCTAGAGCTTCTAAAAATCATAGGAAATAATCTTAGAGTGTAGACATCATTCTGATGGCCAAAGAGATAAACATTGCCCACCAGTGACCATCAAACATGAAGAAGAGTTAAGAACTAGTTATCACAACCTGGTTATGTTTTCTTTAGGAACATGAGATGTATATAATATCAAGTAGGTATATTTATATGTTTTATAGGGCTGGTTTGTCCAAGCTTGAATCAGTTAGCATAACTGAGCAGGAATGTACATTTTGACTAATAAGTATTAATGAATACTGGGAATTGTTCAAGGACACAAACTTGCACACAAAAGTAGCCAAAACGGCCTGATTAAAAGAATAAAAGTAGTGTAAAATCATAAAATAATGATGTATGAAGAATGGAAAAAGAGAGGAAGTTACACACTGAGACTTATAAGTATCTGATAAAAAAATTAACAACTCAGTTAAACATCAATGGCCAATATGGTTAAAAACAACAAGAAGGCAATTTAAAATGTTTTAACATCAAAAAGAATCTTAGGTCAGATATAGTTCCACTGAAGATGCAGATGGTGGAAATCATAAATAATGATGCAGAGAAGGCAGAAATGTTTAATAAATATTTCTGTTCTGCATTTGGAATGAAACAGGAGGATGTATCCGTCCCATATGATGTTGTGGATGGAAATGAAAGTTTGCCATCTGTAACAAAGAAAGAGGTAAGGCAGCAACTGCTAAAATTGAACATATTCATATCAACAGACTTAGATTATTTTAGACCCAAAATTCTCAAAAGAACTAGCTAAGAAGCTAAATTTAGCCAATTTATCAAAATATAGAAAATGGAGGTATCAATCCTGCCCTGTTGTCTGGTAGGTACCTTAGCAGACTAGTAGACATACCGATCCCCACCCTGCAACACAAAACAAGTCTCACTGAACAAACACAAAACCTTTTTCATCTCTACTTATAATGTAAAGCTCCCTTTAGACTGATACAAACGTGGTGCTGTTGACAGTCCTTATTGTATATTAGGATTTCTCCAGGTTACTTTCTTTAGGAATATATACTATCTTTTTAGAAAGCAAGCAAACAAGGGGCCCTAGCAATCTATAGCAACATGCACGGATTAAAAAGTCACATTAAATAGATTAAAAACTGCCTTAGTGAAAGATCTTAGAGTGGAGTTGTTAAAGAAGAAACATCAGTGAGTTACAATGTTGCAGGTGATGCAGACCATGGATCAAGGTTTAATCCAATACTATTCAATATTTTTGCTGACCATTTAGATAAGGGCTCGATGAGTACAATACTGGATAACACATACCAATGAGAAAGATGAGCTACTTTTATAAACTGATTTGAATTGCCTGGTTAATAGTAAAGAATTAGCAAAATATATCTACATGCAGGCAAATGTGAAGTAATACATTCAGGAAGAACACATAGGAAGACTGTCTCTAAAAACAGTGACTCAAAGATGGACTTCGGTTTGTCCTCAGAATCTATCACCACAACATGAGCTGTCATTACAATGCATCCTTAGGTGGATAAAAGGGAGGCTTACAACTAGGAAGAAGAAGCTAAACCTAATTTCTGCCCCTCACACTGGAAACACCATGTCCACCGTTTGGACCTGCCCTTTAGGAAGAATATGGAAATAAATACAAGGACAAAGCAGAAAGGAGGATCACAATATTGTTCTAGACACTGGCAAACAAGCCTTCAGGTGTGATGTACTTTATGGATCTCTGTGTGTATTTATGTGAGAAGATACAGAAGAGATCTGATAGATGAGGTATTTTTCCTTTGCAGATATATTGAACGAATTCTACCTTGCAAAAGATGTAGCTTTCTATAACTGTTAGAACAGTTTCTTGAAGGAAGTAGTAGACTCCCCATATTTTAGCATCTTTAAAATGAGATCAAACATCTCTCTAAAAGAGCCTTTTGGAAAAAATCTGTAACCTATATACACCAATGGTCAGACTTGATTATGACAGTCAGTTTTTTGTGAAAAGAAATTTGTGAAAAGAAAAAAAAATGTGAAAATATTTGTGAAAAATTTTTGTGGGTGAAAACAAAGCAAAAAGATTGGACAAATCCTTAGGGGAATTTTTTGTGATACTGTCAAAGGGACCTGGTTTTACTGCTAAAATGCAGCAGTTCTGTGGTGGAATTCAGCAGCTGTGGACTCTGCAGCACTCATGAAATTGGAATTGGGAATGACAGATTGATCTTAAACCAAAGGCAAAAGAGAGATGACAGAATGGATATGGTTGACACATGGGTAGGACATGGGATGATTTTAGTAAAATTGCAATGAAGGCTTGGAATAATAAGTCAATTGAAAGGTTTTAACTATGTTAAGTATATCTTTTTGAGATAACACAGTGCATTGAGAGAGAAGTGGCTGCTTAATTGTTTAAATGGAATAAATTTTATGGTTCAAAGGCATAAGCTTGTTTGCTAGGATGGAAGGTACTTCATGTGGAAGCTTCTGCTAGCAGAAGACTTAAAAGCTTATGCAAATTAGAGTATCTGATGTTTCTGGAGAGTAACAGCAACATCTACAAAATTTTTGAAATGTACGTATATGTTACCAAGAGCAAATGTTCGAAAACCTGTGACGATGGACAGATTTCAGAAATATCCACTCCTTGTTTAAGTAAGGGCAAGTTTTCAACAGTGCTTGTGAACTAAAACCCACTAAGCTTGAACATTACTGGAGTCACAGAAATGAAAAACTGATGTTAGAAGGGAGCCAGACGTAGCATATGGTTTTGTGTTTAGCAGCAGATCACTTTTTCAGTGTCGTCCAGGAGTCATCTATGCTTAAGGATTCATGGCCTCTGTATTCTTCAGCAGCCAAACACAAGTTCAGCCAAGCTAGTAGCTGTGAGGAAAAGGGCAGCAATAGGCCTGAGTTCATAAATGTTCAGCAAATTGAAATGTTCAGCAAATTGAAAACAGTGTAGCTGACTTGGTATCATTCTAATCACAGTTTCTATTTGGCTTGAAGTGTAGACAAAACTTGTCCCTGTCTTCTTGTAAAAGATTACACAGCTGCACCAGCAAGAGTAGAGTTTAGAGCATACAGTTACAAGTGATGGGACTTGGCGACACTACAAGTGCGTTCAAAATATTTGCCAAAAATTGTTTACTTTTTGGCCATCAGAAAATTACATTATTCTCTTTGCTTCAGAATATGGATGTCAGTGGAGTTATGATAGGGTCTCCCAGACTTTTATCTCAGATCCACTGTGAATGGGCAGGGGAAGTTACCACTCAAAAACATGTTTACAGAATTGTTTTGCTGAATCTGGATGCCAGTTAGCTGGCAAAATGAAATTAGATTCTCAAATAGTGTTTTTAACTCTTTGGGAAGAAACTTCCTGCTCTGGAAATCTGGTTACCTCTTTAAAAGGAATTTTGGGGGGAATTCTGAAGAGCACCTATCTTATTGCTGAGCAAAATGGAGACAAGTTAAAAAGTCCAGCATATAGCTGAACATAATGAAGGGTGTGCAGGAGCCAGTGTATGACACTGGTTATGCAGCAGCAATTGATGTTCTAGAATAATATCTTGTCTGAGTCATAGCAGCATAATCATTGCCTAGGTGTGGAGATTTACAGTAACAATTTGGCTCTTCAAATGATTCACTGTGTGGCCCTCAGCAAACTACTTAATTTTGTCTTTCAATTTCCTTGGCTATGAAATTGAGATAATTATGTTTCTGGAGCTTTATAAACACTTTGGGATCTATAGCTGCAAAGTACATAAATGTGCTAAGGAATAATACCAGATTTTTTTTCTCTAGTTAAGACATGTACAAGGCCAGCTTCACCTAGTTGTCATTGTCCAGGTGTTCTAACTGAAGCTGATAGAATACAAAAAACAAAATTGCTCTACAGTAAATTTATAAAAAGACTCATTCCTTTAGCATGTTTATTATTTTGTTCATCAGGGATTTTTCCTTTTTTTCTTTTTTGACTCATTTTTGAAAGTTTCTTATCAAGTCTCTCTACTTTTCAATAGAAGTTAATATACCAGTGCTGATGCCAGACGTGCCTATCAGATTTGTAGTGGCTGCTGCTGTGCAAGGTGTGTTCAGAAGAGGAGCAAGCCAACTGGAAATTGTACCACTGGCATTGACAGCAACCACAAATTTGGGTATAATTTAGGTATATACAAGGGACTTCATCTTCTACCATTGTAAGGCAGCCATTTCTGGGATAAAGCATTAACAGCAAATACTGATGTTGCATTCAATCATTAAACAACTCTTTGGGACAGAGTATAAAGATGCTAAGAAAATTATGGAGGCAGTAAGTTAATTCTCTGAGTTAAATTTAGCTGAGAACTGAGAGATAAAACCTCTATTTATTCCAATACACTTCCATTTTTCAGAAGACATACTATGCTATGTATAGCATCTTTATTTCATTATATGTTAGGAGTTGCCAATAGCTAAGGGTTCTCCTCTACTCTCCAAGGAAGACGCTCCTCCACGATGACCAACTTATTGATTTGACACCAGAAACATTGCTGTGCAAGGACATTTCGTGCACAGCTCTGGCTCCCATCTATCCTTATGTAGTCATCACCTACATCTCTTCCAGTTAAAGGTCTAAAATCCATACTAGAGGGGAAAGAAAGATTATGTGTTAATTAAAGTCTAATGTTTTTGTATTCACTACTCTTCTGTCCTCTATTTGGTGTGTGTTACTATTTGCTAGGAAGTCTCTATTTTATCTGAAGATTAAGTGTTATCAGATAGGATACTTTTGTTTCTAGAAAACTATCCATAGTGTTCTTGATTTGCTGTGGCTTCTCAAACTCCTCGAAAGAGCTGTATAAAGAAAAAGGTCTTCTTCCCCAGAAAGAAGAGGAAAATTGAATATGTTGTGATTTAATGTGGTTTTGATGATACACATAATGTTTCTCTGGGTGATTTTGCAACTCATTTGGGTCTGTACATAGAGGATTCAAAAGCAAAATAGTACCTCCCAGATTTACTGATGAACCATTTTTTTTCTACTCTCTATGGTGTGTCAGAGGATGACATGGAGATGTAAAAAGAAAAGATCTACTTGGATAAAAGTAGGACTTTCCCTTTTAAAAGCTGGAAGTACTAAAAGGAAAGTGTCTGGTTTGTTTTAGTTTGGGGAACCAATTTGTTTCCTATTGCCTTCTGGTAATTTGTTCTGTTTCTTAAGTTGAGCCATGAGCTTCGGGTTAACAGACAGGGATACAGGTTCTCTTTTAGGCTGGAAAGTTTCCAGTAACAACGGCAGAATATTAATCTCTTATCCTAGTGCTTTCATACTGATGACAAAAGATAGCAGTCTGTGTAAAAATTTTATCTTAGTTAAATCGAGACCTCTCTGCCGATACAAATTTTTCTGCAACTTAAACTGAGTAGAAACCCAAAGTAATTCTCGATCTACACCTTACCAAACTTTTTTTTCTCCTTTTATGATGACTAGTACCAGTTCTGCACTTCCCAGGAATAAATCCAGTTTTCTTCTTGAATTTGAAATACTGGAGAATTAGCATTCATTTCATTTGTTCAGGCCAGTGTTTATGGGGCCTAGCAGTTAATGACAGCTGGGTCCTGAGCATTGGAGCCTTCATTTCACTGCAGGAGTTAGGTGCATAGCAAAAATTATTCTTCCAATTTTACAGCACTAAAAAGCCCATAAGAAATGGAAAGCTGGCCTCCTGTTTATAACTAGATCTCTTGGCTTCCAGTATCATTTTGCTTGCAAGTCTACAGAAAGAAAAAATTCCTAACTAACAATTCAGTCATCCCTTTGATTTAGTTTCCCCAGCAGCCCAACACTCTGAACTAAACAAGGGTCTTGTGCTGCCAAGCTCTAGTTAAAATCCATATGTTCACCAAAACACCATCACTTACGTTATGCAGGTTCTGAATCATTAGGTATGATGTTCACATTATTCCTCACTAAACAGTTTCTTATACCATTCAGGCCAATGCATATCAAAATTCATGAATTCTGATGGTTAAAAAAAGCTTTTAATGATACGTTCAGAAGATGAAATATATAGGTTTCAAAAAGGTATGTGAAAATATGGATATTAGGCACAATAGTTAGAGGTAGGAGGAGCACACAGGATCAACAAGCCAGACAAGTTCAGAAACCTTTAGTGATTGTGTAGCGATCTGTAATGAAAATTCAAGTACCTTCTCTTTAATGATCCATTTATCTCTTCGACATGATTTTCTATCATTCTAACTGGCATGACTCCTGTTTTCTGCGTGTTTATTGCAAATTTGTTTTGTCAAACAAGCCTTTAATACCCGACAGGTCAGGCTGCTTCCTCAAGATTTTCTCTGAACAAATTCACTTTTCTAAGGAAAACACAGATGAATTATTTTATGTCTGAAAAAGTAATACTGATATCATTCTTGCAGTGAAGAAGGAGTAGTATTTTAAAGTCTCTAAAATGTGGTGAATTGTTTCCAAATCAGGAGGTTAAGGTGAATTGTTTCCAAATCAGGAGGTTAACTGTATAGAGTCATCACTTTTAACCTATACGATATTTTACATAGGCTAGGGTGGAATTCACCCAGGGAGGACAAGGTATCGAAAAGGGTTGTATTTTCTCCAATGTAAACTGTATCCTCAAGGCACATAACATGAGACTGCTTCTGCCACAGTGCAGAGCACCTGTAAAATCGCAAGAACATACAGTTCTGTTGGTTATTGCCTCTTCATGAAGTGACTTGGTTATTTGGATTTTTACTTTGCCTTTGCATGTGGGATGGAATCACTGTGCAATTGCCGCTCTGTTCTGAAACACCAGGCTACCTTACTCTTTCTGTAAAGAACTACAGCCAAATTGAAAACTCTTTAATAAGTATTAATAGCAAAAATAAAACATTGTATTCAGAGTAGTAAAAAAAAAAAAACCAAACGTTTAACAAACCCCATCCTGGAACTCAGTCCTTCAGTAGAATCTTTTAAATCTAGCTATCTCAGTTATTCAAATCAATATTTACTTAAATTTATGGACATGTTTCTATATGTGTCATCTGAGTACAAATCAGCAAAAATTGCCCTACAACATGCCGTGCTGATTTCATGCACTTTATCTTTTGCACAAAGAGAACCCTGTGAGTAGCTAAGCTGGGGTGCAAATGCAAAGCATGCAGGCACTCCACAATATCCCCCCTTGCAAACAGTCTTTCTGTGGGTACCTCACCCCATTTTGAAAGTGGTGCATCACTGCAGAATGAGAGAGCTTTTGCAGAATTGCTAATAACCTTGTAAATTCACACTCTGTAGTGCAAAAACTTCCCTGAACAACTAGTAAGTAATTCTTATTGATTTCAGAATCCCATTAACCTTAAAGGTATTCCTCACACATGGTAGAATCATTCAGGAAAGCAAGAGCAAACCCTAAATTTTGAAGCTTTGGGTCCTCAAAAGCATTCCCTTAACTCTTTCCCTCCTGCCAACCTTGCAGATTCTGAATATTTCTATTCTGCTTGCTGTTTCATATGGTTTAATCTGTAGGTTACCACCGCAATTGCTACTAGTGGCTATCCAGTAGCTTGAAGTAGCTCAGGGAGCAGAGCAAAAAGAGTAAGCTGATGACAGAAACCTAGAAAAGCAACAATTTTAAGTTTTGTGATAGAGATGTATGGGTAGAGGATAGGAAGACTGGTGAAGCAGTAGGATTTCTCCGTCTTTTAGCCTCCTATCCATTGTCCATAATAAAAATAAATGGGAATTCTGGGGGGAAAAAAGCAATACTGTATATATCGTATATGCTTTTAGTAAGGCCTTGGTTCTTCAAATTGGAATTATGAGTATCCTGTATCATATGGGATACCTAATAACTCAAACTGCTGTTGAAGTCTAGATTAAGAAAGTCCTCTCTAGACTAATTTTGATGAATATGGGGAGTCGTTGTTGGGAATTATTATTTTCTGTACTATATTCAACCTGAAGTTGTAAGATTTCGGCTTCCTAAGGTTATACATTGGATGTAAATGTAAATCCACTACTTCAGGATTTAAAAAAAATACCGCAGAGAAGCCTTAAAACAGGATTGATACTAACTGTAAGAGTCATTTGGACATGTTTTAGTGACACTACTGTTGGCTTTGATGAAGATATACCTGAATAAAGACTACAGCATTACTTGGATAAAAAGCAATCTCAAATTACCTCAGATCATAATTTTAGCAATAGGAAAAGCAATAGTAATGAGGACAAAAAATTCTTTTGTGATTGTATATATATCACCATAATGAGAATATAGCTTTATTTCCTTCAAACCAATAATACCCTTTCTTCAATTATTGGCAAATTTCAAACACTTTGTTTTTTATGCTCTGCTCTATACTCCCTATATATTAGCTTATTTTTATTTCTCACACTCAACAAATTGAATAAAAAAATAGTGAGGAAAAACATACATAGAGTTACATATATCTTTTCACAGCAAGATGGCAAACAGAATTTTATCACATTTGTCTGTTCAGAGAATAGGCAATACTGTTGTAAATTTGGAACCTAATATTACAGATTAAATAACTGTGATTATGCTTAACAAATCTTGTAGCTCATATGTCAATAGCAGCATATGAGGGAGGCATAAACCATGATCCAGCAGTGGATCCAGCTCTGTAAGTAGACACGCTGAAGTCACATAATTATTTCTGTGTGCAAATGCTTTACACTGCATTGAATCTCTTCCTTAAGTCTCTGAAGAAGCTTATGAATAAGTTTTACAATTAATAAACTGAAGTCAGAATATATGGAAAAATATAAGATGGTGTTCATTGTTCTAGTGTGAGTTCAAATGATGTATTTTATTACTTTGATGTGATGTTTATCTTATGAATCTAGTATTTTACAGATTAATCCAAAAGATGTCATTAAAACAGAAAAAGGCTGCAATGTAAATCAGATTCATCGAGTGTGTCTTAAAACCAGAGTCTTTTTAGTTATTACACTAAGCATTTTTTGCAGCCCTCTTATCTTATATCACCACAGTGTCCACCCAAACCCTTAACTTTAAGCACTTACACTTGTGCTTCAAGTTAACTGCATGTTTATGTCTCTTGCCAGCTTTCCTGTTTCTAATGCAGGGTTTAGCAGTCCTACTGCTGACGTTTTGCAAGTTATTCTGTAGGCTGAATTTGAAGATTTTTTTTAATTGGGTAAAATAGAGCACTATTTTACAGTTTGCAGTTTATCGGAGGTATATTAAGCTCCACTGAGGCTTCAGGGATCAAAAAATTAAGTAAAGACAGAAAGAAGAGAAAAGTGAATAATCTGGGCTATATTAGTAAATAACTTAGAGTGTTTAAAATAACAATGTTCACACATTTTTAATCTGAAGCCTGCTAAAACCATTTAAAATTCATTTGTATTTGCAATTACTTAAACCATGAGCTGTGCACTGGAGGTAGTGAAACTATAGATTTTAAGTATATAGCTGGAGGTAATATATAAATTAAATTGATCAGTCTGGCAGAGAATTGATGCCACAATTTGTACCCAGTGGCACTTTCTCTTTCTTACCCGACTGGCTTAGAACATTATCAGAAAGTCAATATGATACGCCAATATAGTGATATACTTGCAGTCATAAGTCCCTTGTTTAGATTAAACCCTAGGTGCTCACGATGTGGATTGTAATGGACAGACAGCCTGACTCCATCCCACTATGAGCGGTTCTGAAAGCACTCGACTCAACTCCAAGGTTTCATATGGTTCTCAATGGCCCCAGCAGCCAGCCAAACCAGTAACAGAGGATGTCTGTCTCTGCAAGGTGATGCAGTGGGCAGGGAATAGTGCATATGCAAAGCTCCAGTCTGGCTGCAGTCCCCCCTCTATCAGCTGCCTGTCTCTCACAGGCTTTGCACTCATCGCGATCAGGTTTCCTTTATAACTTTTCTTTAGTCTCATGTTTTGGTTCTCTCTCTTCCTTGTAATTTATTAATGATTTCACCTCCTCTGCATTACCTTTCAAAATCTTTCCACTCTATAAAAGGCATCTTTATGAAGCCTGATGAGGAATGACTTCCAGAGTCTGACTTTTGAAAACATGCCTTTCTGTGCATACAGTAAATGTAGGCTTGTGTTTATGGCTGCAGTGAGAACTGGATCAGGCCACAAGCTGCTAATTTCATACAAAAAAGTTACTTGAGTAAAACCCCATTATGTCTAGTGTGACCTATAAAACTAGAAGGTCATCCACAAATCTCACCTGCATATATTTTTCTCCCAGGGATTTCAGTTGTATATAGTATGTACAGTAACATCTGACACATCCCTGCACATGTTAATTTTTTCCTGCAGCAAATGACCTTACCTCTCCACCTACATAACATATGATGCTTAAAATCAGAGAAACAGTGAGGAGAGAGAGCTGTTGGGTCAACAGTTGTTTAACCCTCTCTGTGATAATGCAGAATTATTCTAGCCAGTACACCACAAGTACTTCGTTTCGTGCAGCTTTAAGTGACAATGGTAATTAAATCTTCCACCATTTCCCCCTCCTTACACTCTACTAGACTCCACTGTTAGGAATTGTTTCCTGGTCCTTGCACTAAATTATTCTGTGCTCTGGTTTGTGTCAATACATTCCTGATCATTCATTCTCTCCAAAACAGCTCCCACCTTAAGTTTTCCTTTTGAATACTTCTCTGTACTACCTATGGTTTTAACTGTAGAGTAAGCTTTAGGAATGGATAACTCTCAGAGGCATGGAGGCATTGTTCCTTTGATGCTGGATTGGTGACAAGGTCTAGGAAAGTGCTCTCAAGTTACAATTAATGTATAGGTGTGAAACATTTAAAGTTTTACTAAGGAAAGGCAATTGTGACTATTTTCTGTGAAAAGAGATAATTCTGCAGCCCCACACTATGTCTATGACTTGTGGTATGCAGTATTATATTTTATTTTTCCATGAGTTTTTTTTCCATTAATATCTGTAAAATGAAAGTCTTAGTCATTTGGTTAACCATTAAAATCAATTGTTGGCAACTCCACATGGGTAAAGCTCTCCTGCAAACACTCATACTTGCACTTGTCTTTATGTTCATGAGTAGTTATGTTGTCTTCATTGATAACAGGAAGCTGACATGTAAGTGCCAAAAGAACAGGATTTTAGACTGCAGATACAGAGCTTGGCAGTCAAATGTTTGTGTAACACAGAAGATGTACATAAATTTCCTGTGCCCTGCACATGTCTGTGTCAATGGCTTAAGTAGAGTGTGGGACCTCTAACCTTCAGGAACAAGACAAGCTGTACTTATTCTGATGCTGCTTCGTACTGATCTATTCAATCATCAGTGACAAAATCCTCTAACTGTAGATTTGATTCTACTCATGACAACAAACCCTTTTTGTTAGACTGAGATCAGGGTAGAAACAGCCTCTTAATCCATTTGGCTTTTCTATTTTTGTACATTGATTGCTTATCAGGAAATAAATAAATGTGAAGGTAAAGGACTTGTGCACATCAGGGCAAAAAGCAATAGCCATTAAGCCTGTAACTTACAGTATATGCCCTTTTAGCTATAAGGACACCGCTTGAAATTGTCAGTGTGACAGATTTACTCTTAATAGCTTAAGCAAATTTCACAGTTTACCCAGGTCATTTTGAAGAAAGAAACATTAATGTGTTTGGAATAAAAATTAAAGATTATAAACTTCATCCACATCTGCAGAGAGTCAGCCATATGTTTCATGTGTTTATTTAAAATATTAGCATGTGCTTGTTGGCATATAATATGTTTCCTCTATATGTACAACATAAATAACTTAAAGACATTTAAATATATTTTAACATTTAAGCGTATGTTGAAATCAATTTTAACGTATTAATTTAGTCCTGTTCTATGACTGCACACCCAAGACTAGAGAGTGTAGAGCTTTCCCTGCATAATTGCTTGTACAAAGTGAAGTGCTTTATGTAGGCTCTAATTGCATCAAGACATGGAGGAAAACAATGAAGAGAAGGGAGAGAAGAAAGAGGAAAAAAGATGGAGATGTGTGTACCTGCACCATGCAGAGAACATGTGGACGTCTTCCCTCATGGAGCTGGGCTGCTCTTGCCCCTGCTTTCATTTCCTTGTGGAGGTGGAATGCCATGCTGTGCTTCTGGCAGCAGCAGGATCATAAGCAAGCATCATTTACCCACATATCTCTGGAAAAAGTACAAATTTTGCTTTGGACATGTGATTTTTGTTTCAAGTCGTTGTTACAGTGGTCTTGGAGTTTTGCTTGACTGGTTCGACTCTTTAAGGAGTATAGTAATATTATGCAAACTTATTTAGTGCTGCTAAAGTCAGGGTGCCAGTAGCTTAGTTTGCTACTGATGCCATTGTTGTTGCTACAATGGTAGCAGTGCAACATTTTAGAGATACAAAGGCGACATAGGTCCAGGTCTATTCTGCCGGATGCTGAGCCTCTGAACCTAATCCTGGAAAACAATTCTGCATGTGCTTAAATGGAGAGGATGCTTCGCCAACTTGTAGCTAACTTTTGAGAGATTGTTCAGGCATTTACAGTTAAGCACACACCTAATAGCTCTGCTGGACTGGGCCAGAACACTTAGCATTCTGTAAGACTGAGCCCTGAGTGTCTAATTACCATAAAAAATACATGGTGGGGAATGATTATGCACTGGTAGGGGAGGTGGTAGAGTAACCCTAATAAATCTTTTTGATCTTTAATTTCTCTAGTAAAGTATAAATCAGCTCTGTATTTTTCTAAAGCCTGGGTTGGTAACAGATATTAATGTAGCTGAAGCTAAAATTAAGACGGTCTGTCTGAATATTATTGGAAGGAGTTGACTGTATCACTGAGAGTGGGGTTTTGTGGGTAGGCGAAGACAGCTCAGCCCTTACTAAGGAACAGGATGCATAGCACAGCGGTGGTACAGAATTGAAGGGATAGCCTTCCTCAAGCCCCCATGTATTAATAAGCCTATTCAACAGAGTATGTTGAGGAAAACTAAAAGATACTTTTCTGTAGAGGAAGATGGCTCTGTTTACATACTAAGACACAGACAGAGATTACTCTGGATGCCTATCTCAACTTTATTTTTGATGGTCCTTGAAGGTTGTAGATCCAGATTTCCAGTTAGCATGAATTTGTCTAGCAGTGTACTTTTTATGTGGGTTAGATTAAGAAATGAATGTTAGGTGACCTTGATTCTCTGTTAACATATTTGTGCGTATGGGAATATATTTATACGGGAATATATTTATATGCACACATACTCACAGACATACAAGTAAAATATAGCAAAGATGCATTAATTTTACATTGATTCAAAATATTTACAGTTTCAGTTAAGATGATGATCTTGCTAAAGTGACAGAAAATAGTAAGTATTAACATCGCACTGTAAGTAATGACATGTGCTGTAGATCCTCACAGAAAAAAACAATTGCCTGTGGCATCCACACAGTATTTAAATTGGTAATCTCAAAAGAGAGGATGCTTAGATTTGTAAGCTTGTTTTTGGAAACTCTTATCTTAGCTGAGAGTTGTAAGTTTAGGGGGAGTTGATAATTTAGAGCCTGTTTTGTGTTTTCTTCTTGAGAGCTAAGAGACTGATGCCAGAACTTTTTGACTTCTTGCATTTAACTGCAAGCTTGAAATCTCAGAATAATCTCATGTCTGGGAGAGTCTCAAAAGGCAAAGATATATTTCAACTGCATAGATCCATTTTGTCATTATATATTCCTTTCATTTTTTTTTTTAATTTTCAATTGCTTCTAATTTTTTATATTACATGACAACTAAGCACTTCTCACCACATCCATGAGTGCTGCCCTTCAACAGATAGTGAGATGATGTGTCACTAATGCCTATTCTCTTCACGTCTAAAAGGGTGAAAGGAATTTCATACGGCTTTGTTTGAGCCTTCCCCAGGTAAGTTCATAACAAGTGGGTTCCTACTGCTCTGCCTGGCCCTGAGTTAAAGGAACAGTTCAGCACACTGTAAAATCAGAGGTTTATGGTCCTCACAGTCTAGAGGAAGAAGAATGATATCTCCCTTTAATATCTGCGGACAGTGTATAGAGATAAAATAAATGAATAAAATACTTGCAGTTGTCTGGGAATATGCAAAGTGATTTGCTAAATGTTAGGTTTTTGTTTGTTTGTTTGTTTTTGTTTATTTTTGTTTGTTTGTTTTTGTTTGTTTGGTTTTTGTTTGTTGTGTTGTTTTGGTTTGGCTTGTTTTTTTCCACTATTGGACTCTGTTCTGGTAACATCAAGTCCTGAAATACATCACTGCTGGAAAAGTATCTATGAACATCTCACAACATTGTTTAATAATGTCTTCTGTATAGCATAGAGACCTTTTAATATTTTCCTACTTAAGTAGTTGTTGCTTAGTCAAGGAGTTTCATTGACTATTGACTTGGGTAAGAGATTAAATAGAACTGAAGATACAGTCCTGTGTTGTACTGACCTACTCCTTAAAGGGATTAAGTTGCTTAGGGTAACTGAGATCATTCTGTGCCACATGAGTTAAGTTTTTTAATTGTTGAAGTCACCCACCTAAAGAAGATGACATACAGAAGGCAGAGCTAGAGCTGATGGAGAAAAAGACCAAGTCTGCCTTGCTTAGTGTTATTTACAAGCATGTTTGACATTTCTTAGTTTCTTAAATTATGTTTAGGTTGTTAATAAGGATAAAAATCTTAGATTTTTTTCCTGTGCTCTAAGGATGCCAGAATAATTATTCAAAGGAACACATCAGGTCAAGTGTTAACAATATGTGCTTTAAATTAAAAAAAAAATAGAAAAAAGAAAAAAAAAAAAAAGGAGAGAGAAGTAAAGAAAACCACAACACACAAGAGCCAGCCATCTGTTCCAAAAAGCTCTTAGAGCAGCATAGCAGCATCAGATTTAAAAGATACAGTACAATTTTTGTGTTAAGATATATTATAAGGATTAACAGACTTAATTCAATTAAATGATCCAGAGTAACTTCTGTGCAACATATATTTACAATGAAAAGATCACAGGCAGAAAGTGCAAAATGAACAGATATTCCCATATGACTGGTTTTGTGTGAAAATAACAGTACTTAAGACAAAAAGCAGTTTTCAAAAGCAACGTCTTCCAAATGTGATCCAAGTGACTCAGTTCCTCTGGTGTAGATTCTATGAAATATTAAGAGAACTTAGATTTTCCTTCCATTGTTGAATGTACACACTACAATGAAGGTTGGCATAAAAGTCATTAAAGACCAAAAAAGTCAGAACTAATTTTTTTATTGGAAAAATCCTCAGCAATTCTATTGTCCATAGCTGGGGTCACAAGGCTATAGCTAGTTCTTTTACTCAAAGCTCAACTTTTTTGTGTGTTAACTGTAAAGCAAAAACACTTTAGGCTAGGCTCTTGGTGGCAAAGAACTTAAATTTCCTGCAGGATCTGCATTATTAGCTGATTGATTCAGGTCTTGAGGAAAAATGTAAGTAGTGAACATTATTTTTTCTGGTGGCCCTGATGGTGTAAGATGCTTTTAAGGAAGAGGAGGTGAGGTGAGAAAAGGTTAGAATACAGACCACTCTGCGAGAAGTATGAGGCAAATTAAATGTGTATGATTTATCTTTTCAGCATACACTCTATAATACAGTTATTGCATTTCAAGTCACATCTTAATTGTCAATCAGATAACATTATGCAACAAAGTCCCGAGAAACAATGCATTAATGTATATGATCTGTGAGCTCAGGGAAGGGCCACAGATTCAGAAGCCTGGAAAGCATAAATCTGGTGCTCAGTCAGCATGATCTAGTGTTATGGCTCATGTTATAGGGTTTTATTGTGACCTTGTGCTCCCATTCATACAGCATTTGGCTTGTAGATTTTTGCTGTGTGCACTTCCACTAAACAGTCACACCGCATCCATCCCTTGATGTGTGTATTCTCTGTTCCTCTGTTCTTTGTGAAGGTCCTCTGCTGAACTTCCTTGTGTTTTTAGTGCTCATTGGAGGTTTACAGGACTGGTTATTGATTAGTCCTCCCAGCATGAAGCTGCTCAGTATATTAGTACAGCAATGACCATATCACTCCTTGTGTAAGTATTCAGTCTTAGTCAACATATCTGGTAGGTTTTGGTATGGAGTTGGGGTTAATGCCAGACTGAACATCTACAGGTTTGGGAGGAATTCAGATCAGTAACTCTTAGGCAGTTCAGGTTTATTTGCAGTTAGAAGTATGATTTGGCTTGACTCTCCTGTCTGGATTTATCCTGAAATGTGTTGATCTTTCACTCTTTTAATGGAGACAGAAAAAAAAAATAAAATCCGTGTGAATCTTTGTAAGAGGCACTGTGTTGCCTCTTTTATTCAGCACAATGCACTGAACATGTTGTGTGCAGTTCTCCATATTTAATGACTCTTTTATCAAACAGAGTTGCTTTAAGCAAAGGAATAAAATGAACTGTGTGCAAGTTGTTTTCTTGGTTTCCTATATCCCCTCTCAATCCAAATATGCTGTTCTTCTATTCCCTGCAAATCAAACTGCACATATAAAAAGGGAATGAAAAGGTTTATCTGCTTCCATTAGCAAATACTATATCTAACAAAAAGATTCATGTAATGAATAAATAAACACATAGGAGGCACACAGATGTTTTGCCTAAGTATTTTTTTTAAGTAATTTCTGAAAAACACAGTTGAGCCTCCCTAATTGGCACAGGGACCCCCACAGAGAGAGGAACGTGACAATTAAGCAGTCAGTCCAGTGATCTGAGCTACCATGGAATATCTATGCACCTTTTGTGTTGACAGACAGCATGTGTCAAATCCACGGCTCATGTGAATTGGCATAGGTTTGTTGAACCCTGATGTTCTGGCCCTTGATTTGTGCATTTGTGTGCTGGAAACACTTTAACTTCCTCTGCCAATGTCAAACCTTTGTCAGTAGAAGTCAAGAATAGAGAAATGAACCAGGACTTGCATGCTACATCACTTACACCTGCTTCAATGTCTTTGCAGGCACTAAAGTAGCTTTCTGGATACAGTCTAAAATCCAGGCAGAAAAGGAAGGTGGCCTAGGTATAATACCCAGCTCTGTCATTGACCTTGAATAAGTGGGTTTATCTCTTGGTAGCAGATATTACTACATTCTAACCTGTAAAAGGGGCATTATGGTATCATACCATTGTGGTGAGGTTGTCCATGTCTATGAAAAAAGGGTCAGTGCACTGAGACAGAAGTTGTTAGGGAAGCTAAAAAGTCTATAATCTTTTATTAGGAATGAGACTGCCATTTATGGTTTTCAAAGTCACTAAAGTATGTGGTCACAATCTTTCATCTGGCTACTGTGACTCCTGTAAGAGGTTAATTCACAAGGGTTAATTCTGTGAAGTTGCTATGAAACTGTGTCCTCAGGGAGGGACTGACCAATTAGAACTGGTTCTTATGTTACAATATTTGCAACTTCATAGCCTTTACCAAGCCTTTAACAAAGCGTGAGGAAAAAACTCAGGGTGGCTGGTTCTCGGGGAAGATCCTAAGGTACATAAATATGAACTGAATCTTGACACATTACTTGAACTTGTCTCAAATCCATGTTCAGGCACTTAAGGAAGTGGAAAGATTTTCTGAAGTGATGAGAAATGAAATTTGAATCTAGTCTGAACTGGCCACTTCTGGAACCCAGCTTACTTATCAGATATCTAAATATGGATTTAAACTATAATTTTCAAGCATTTATCTTGACCTAACTTTCCAGACCATGGAAAATCATGATTTTAAAGATTTACTTTTCCTTCTATTTCCTCCCATTGTTAACACAACAAAAGCTGTTTAATTCCCAGCTACCTACCTCTGCTATGTCTGAAGGTGCTGATGACTAAGTGGATTTTTCTAGACTAAATCTATGGGTATATGAGAGAAAGAAAATCATTTTTTTCTCAGGTATCAAATTTCCTGTAAGCTGATGCCTTTGGTCCTTGGTACTGGGCAAGCAGCATGAGAGAGGGATGCATCCTAAACCTCACTGATTTTAATTGGAAAGAGATGTCTAAGTCAACTGCCATCATTTGAAGATGCTGCCTTGAATGCTTTGTGACCTCTTCTGTTCTGAGAACATTGTATGATTGGATGGTGTTCTAATTTTGTAGAAATGCATGTTCTTCTATGTGATGCCCTGTGTATTTAAAGAAAATGTTAAAATACTTTGTGTCTTTATTTTTTCTTCTTACTTTTTTTTTTTCCTTTTTGGTTTTCTTTGACTTATCCCATTGCTCTCCTCCCTCTGCCCCAAATGGTGGTGGCTTCTAATTTAAGGCTGACCTTTGCAGGTATCTGTGGCTTTGGAGAGTGCTTTACCCTTTGTTGAAGTGGTTTTTAACTTTACTTTATATTTTAAAAAAAGATCAGTTGGGAGATTTTAATGCTCCCAATTCAGCTTTTTCACTAACAGTGCAAGTTAAAAGTCAGCATGGCTGAGAATAAGGGATAGAGTGGGAGAAGAGGAGCAAAGGAAAGTGCATATTGATGCATCAGAGTAGTGCATAGGAGCCATTGTCATTAAGGTTGTCCCATTGTTTCTGTTATGAGTGGAGTTCTTTAGGCAAGGATTGAATATATTTACTGCTAAATCTTATCCAAAAATCTCCTGAAGATGTTGTAAGAGAGAACTGAATACTCATGAACTGTATTAAATTTATAAACTCTTCAGTCTGGAATTTTCATCTTCAGATATATATTGAAATGGCTATAATTTTTACTGAAAAAACATTTCTCTATAAAGCTCCCATGTCTCTGATAATATCTACTATACCCACATCTTTACCAATCAAATCCACAGCAAACCTGTAGAAATTTTCTTTATGAAATCTAAATTCACTTGAGAAATTGGAAGCAGTGGTAGTGAGGAGGAAGAGAGGAGGATGGGATTTTCTACTGAACTGAAAAGTCAATTTTTATGTAAAGTAGCGCTTTGTGTTTATTCAGAGGAAGTTTCTTAAATAAGTTTTACTTAGTTTAGGCTTGTCAAAACCTATGTCTCCCACTCCCTACATGTGTTTTGTTTTGAGACTTATTAGGAAGTGGATGTCCATCTGGTGATTTCACACATACAAACTATTTTCTTCAGATAAAAGTCCTCTGAAGGACACAATACCTGTAAAACCTCATGTTGTCTCATACTGACTTGGATTTTATGACAACATGATGTTGAATTTTCACAAAGGTTTTAATCCCACTACCTAAGATCAAACGGAGCCTGATTCATAAAACATTGCTTCTATCATTTTTTTTCCCCTAGAATCTTGCTATAGATCTTTTGGAAATAGAGGTAGATATTGTGTGTTGAATTGATTCATAGCAAAAAAAAAGAAATCCAGCCCTGAAGTGTTAGTCAGTAGTGGCCTGAGGGAAGCATCTTGGCAATCGGACAGATTTAATTTTTCAAAACTCAAAAAAAAAAAAAAAAAAAAGGGTGAAGAACAAAAAAGTGCCCATAAAAAACATGAAACAGATGAATTTCTGTAGATAAAACAATAATATATCAACACTGTCAAAAAATCATAATTGTCTCAACACTATAACATTATTTATTTAATATTGAGAAGCTATTATTGCACTCTAGTTTAAAAAAACCAACACTCTTACCTTAAAAATGCATGAAAATAGTATTAAAAATTAACACTAAAACTATACAATGTGGCAGTAGGAGGCTCAGCAAATTGATAATGGAATAAGGAGACTTTCAAACCAGGTCAGAAACTACTACATGATATCTTTCTGACATATGAGAAACGAGACATTAAACATGCCCATTTTCTAGGAAAAAAAAAAATGAAACCATTTGTAGAACTTCGCCATCAAAAAAGGCATAAAATACTGAAGGATGCTTATGGTGCGGAGACCAAGAATGAAGTAAGGGACTTCACAAAGTGAGCTTGGCTTTCTTCTTCTGGAGTAAGCATTAACTAAAGCACGCTGATGGAGCAGCTTAGTGAGCATTCACAGCTCAAGTAAATGTGATATGGATGGAAGCATACAAATCCAAAACAGGCAACTTTCCACGGCTACTAACTGTTCATTTAAGTTATGCCTTAGCTGTTCACGTTCCAGTTGCATTGGGGCCTAACGCAATCAGCAAGTTGGTCTCTGCAGAGAAAAGTCCCATCAGAGTTCCAGACCCGAGCGGACGGAGGAAGAAATGCGGCCGACCCAATATGAGTGATAAAGCATACTTCAACTTTATTGCCCGAGATGGCGTGCATTTATACCAAATACCATAATTATGCATACTTGTCTCTATCTAATAGGCTAAGCACATTTACTTACTCCACCTACTTGGGTTTAGCTAGCTATGCGCATCCCACATTCTTCTGACTCTTATCTCTTCAAAAATATCCTGACCCTGCTTTAGTCAGTACTTTTCCGTTCCCCCCTTTCCCACGGCCTAATAGACAAGCTAACTAAGGCCTACTTATGTCAACTAAAATGGGCTCTGCTCGTACAGTTGCTTGGTGGACTCATGTCTGTGCTCCTTGAGCCAATCCCCGACAGGTCTCATTGAGTTAAATGTGTTGTAAAGTAAAGGCCATTCATAAAATCCATATGTCTATTTCAGCTTTATATTGAAAGTTTAAATCAGGCTTTGTGTCAGCTTTATCCATGGTGGGTTTTCATCTGTGGCATTAAGTCACTGACCACAGTAGAAGTTCCAGGTCCTCAGGGCAACTGTTTGCGTTTCCTGTTGCTATGAGTGTTTCAAATGGAATCTGCTCAAATAAATGTGCATTTGTCTATTTTTTCTCCTTTGCTAGAGGTAGTACCACCATAAGAAAATGCTCATAGAATATTTTTATTTGCAAGATGGGAATGGTATCTCTCTAGATCAGCCTAAAGTATGGTCCTGTCCTGCAAATTAGGACTGTCTTTTTGAGAACCTACAGAAACAGGGAATGGAAGAGCGAGAACAATTGTTCATAAAACTGAAAGGATCATTAATATACATGGAATGTGTAGTTTGCAGAATGGTTGGAATGAGGCTAATGGAGTTTCTGGAAAAAACAAGCTGTCACTTTCACAACAGAACAATGACAAAGTTGTAGTGACAGTAGGGAATTAAGTAGCAGGCCACTACAAAGATATAAGTGATAAGTTGCTTTATTGTACAATTAACTATATCATTTAACACATAAACTGGCCTGTTGTTGCTCCTGCACCCACTGATCTATTTTTTATGGTGTCTTCATTCTTCCAGGCAGTGTTTCAAACTAGTATTCAGGAAGTATCTTCAGCCAGTCACACCTTTCAGTTTCCTTGAAGAACTTTTTCTCTCACCTATTTTTGCATTCCTGGGTTGGGAATTCACATGAAATTATTCTGAAGTTTCACAGGACATAAAGATGCTCTTACACTAAAGTAATATCTCATTTTAGAAATACTTAAGTTTGATTTTGAGAAAATGGAGTGTCACAAATGAACAAAGCAAGGAACAGTATACTTGTATTGATACATGCAGAAGTAAAAAGAGAACAGATTCCCCATCTAGTTTTTATCTATAACATTTTTGAAGACAAAAGAAACCATAGTTGGAGGCAGAAGGATAACAAAATCTAGTCATGTCTTTCTGTTCCTTTGTGCTGCCCTGCTCTTAACACTCTGATCCCAGCTGCTTACAGCTAGAATTATAGAATCATAGATTCATTTTGGTTGGAAGACACCCTCAAGATCATAGAGTAGGCTTTCCATTATGAATGTGATTCCAGTGGTACACCCAGTTTTGGGGTTCATGTTTCAAATGCTTTTGTTTTAGAGGAGCCTATAGAATGGGATTTTGTTTCAGGATGTCTTTGTTTAGGTAACTTAGGGTAGGTATAATTCTTAAAACAAGAATAATTATGGTTCAGAGAAAGTGTATTATTACTTTAAGTTGCAGTTATAAGGAAAAATGACAGTGGTGCTTAAATGAAGCTTGACAGCCTGCAGAGCAGGCACCAGCCATCTGTGCTATGGCAGCACTGTTTGTATTTTAATGTTTAAACATACAGCAAAGATAATTAAGAATAACTATAATTAAAAATGATTACAACAAATTACGTTCCCCTCAACAGTGATGTGTGCCTGTAACTTATAAGTTACTTGATGAAGTAAGGCTTTGGTGAGGCAGATAGGATAGCTTTGCAATTCAAACCCTATTTCTGACAGTGCATAGATTTTTTAGTTTGTTTTTTTTTTTTTTCCCAAATGATGAAAGCATTTTATGTACTGGGCTTCATACACCTATTTGATGTACAGTAATTATCACTGAAATTTCATTCTTCATATCAGTATCTTCACTCTTCTCATTTTTTTTTTCCTTTTTCCTGAGACAATATCAAAAGTAGCATATTTCTCAGTCTATGGAAAAAAAAAATGACAAGAAAAAAAGCACAAACTCACACATTTATTTTCATTTTCAAAGAAAAATATTGATATTTTCTCTTGACAAAAGCAAAACAAAATTTTAAGCAGAAAAAAACCTTGTAGGATAAATTAATGCAATTTCTCTTATAACTTCTTATATCTAAGAATAGTAAGCCCATTTGGATAAAGCTCTTCCATGTTATACTGAGTTTCATATTGATTCTGTCCTGTTGATGGGTCCTGGTGCCTTTCCCCATGGAGGTGAGAACATGCTTAAAGTGCATGAGATGGGTTAAAGACCAATTTTTCTTAACTGGTCATGACCAGAATTTTAGTTTCTGAATGCCTCCTTTGGAAGACATAAATGGATTGATAAAATAATAGCTTCTGTACCTGGCTGTGGGAAACCCTTACTGCTGGTCTTCAATTCTACCATGCTCTTAGCAGGAAGGTGAGATCCTACGTGGAGACTGGATGTGACCAGACCATTGATGCAGGCTCAGAAATCAGAAAGTCCTCTAAGGTTCCTGTAGTATAGACATGATCTGCCTATTTCTTAATAATTTTGTATGCCTTTGGGTTTTGGTCCCAGAGGCTTGAAACAAAAGATGCTTGCAACAGCTTCTGTGAGGCATAGTTGCATTTCAGAATACAAGTAATTCTGGTTCAGGAGGCTTTGGCTTTCTTAGAGAAAATTGAATAGTTGCTTGATTGATTATGTATGAAACCATTTGTCTGTCTAATAATCACGTATCAGTTTAGATGGAATATTTTTAGCAACTTGTTCAATACCTGAAGTTTTCAGTGATACTTCAATTTGGAAATTTGACTTAGTGTCACAACTACAATGAGGTGCCTTGCAATAATTTCAGAAAGGCTCCAAAGACATACAACAAACAACTAAACAAAGGCACATCATTTTCTTATGCCTACTTTGCATTTTTGAGGCAAAATCAGAATGATAGGTTAAGATATTGTGATTTCCTTAATTAATAGAACAAGAATAATAGGGAGAACAAAAATTTTTGCCCATGTTTCTGCTTATTAAAGACAATAGCTCCACATCATCGGCAGATCTCTTAAGAGAACTATTTTAGACTGTCACCTTTACTTACTTTCAGAAAACTGATATTTACCTTTTGCAGAAACTGTCATTTAAAGAGTTCTCCAGAACTTACCAGTGTTTTACTTGACACTAGTGCTGTAGCCTAGTGAAAAGAAATTGATAGATGAATTAAAAGGCACATGTTTGTAAGCTAAGTCTAACATGGTGGCATTCCTCTTGCCCTGAAGGTGACAGAGGTGCTGTGCAATCTCGAAGTAGAACTATGTTGAACTGCACTGTGTGATCACATGCTGGTCACTTAGATTAACAGAAGAGAATATATAAGCAGGATATGAATAAAACATTGCAATAATGTGAGGAAGAATCCAAATACTTTTCCAAACTAATATTTTATTTACCACTTTAAGTAGTTCAGTGCTGTTCTGGCATGTAATCTTTGATGGGTACTATGTTTTATAAAGTTTGCATTGATAGAATTATCTGCCTTTCATACAGGGGAACCACATGGCCTTCTTGCCTGAGAATATTATTTCTCCATAGGCTGCTTGCAGCTCTGTTTGAAATTTGTTTTGTATTTAAATAGTGTGGGCCAAACTGAGCCCTGGTGCAAATCTGCTTGTGCCAATGGAACTCCACTAGAGGAATGTTTGACCCTATGGGTTAAAGTAATGAAAAGATAACAGCATACTGTATGATCACATAAATTAAAGATGGAAAATACCAATTAGGTCAGCTAGTACTTACCCGGGGGACCAATTTAGATTGTTCCCTACACTCTACTCTTGAGTGCTTTGCATTGTTTTAAGAAACTCTTGCAATAAGACTGGTGTCTTGGGAGACTATGCTGTAGTTTGTCAGATCTCACCACTAAAAAATGCTATCTGAAATCCAGACGATTTTTTTTATTCTCAGGAACTAGGTCTCAATATCCTTGTCATAAGCTTTCTGTTTCACTCCAAGAAATATTATTTTGATTTTTCTATTGTCTTTTCACAGGATGTGCCATGCATGTTTTCAATCAACACTCCTCTTGGATTCATGTACAAATAGAATGTAGGAGACAATTTTTTATTCTTATTATTGTTTTCAGGAGTAAGTTAAATTTCCTAGGTCAAATAAGAGTTAATCAAAATGTATTTTTATCCTCACAGATGAAAGAGCCATTAAAAAGAACTGATATTTATTTCTGGTTTTGTTTGTTTGTTTTTAGAAAGCCTGGAAATAGAAATACACAAGCAATTAGGGAAGGTTTTACTTTCATCACAGATAAATCTAAGTAGTACTGAAGATTCCAGGCATAGATGAGATAAAACCCAATTTCCAGATGTGTCTCCAGTGTTGTACGCTTCTGGCTACAAAGCTAACACAGACATTCAAGCTGTCATGTACAAGAGTGGTGTCAGCCAGTGACTCAGGCAGCAAACCTTGGTGCATAAGCAGTGCCATTACAACAACGAATGCTTTCTTACTGCGTGACTGGGTCATCACACAAATACACGTGTCCTGAATTTGACCTTTTGGTGAAACGCAACCACATGTGGGTCAAGTAGTCACCATTCTCAAAATGGAGCAGGTCTCCTTGCTTTGATTCAGTGTGTGCCAAATAGATTCAGGAGTTGTTTAGAAATTGATTGACTAACTTATTTCTCATGCTGCTAGTATTTTTTGACTGAGACAGACCGAAAAAATTTTCTCTGGACTACCTGGCTTTTCCTACAACGTTATACCACAAGAAATAAATTAACTTTGTGGGTTTTTTTAGATTTTGGCAAGCTAAATATTTGATCAAGTACTACAGTACTTACTAATGATAATTGTTAATAAGTTGGGGGAAATTCATGCACGTAAGTGGTTTTTGTGTGTTTGGTTTTTTTTAGATTAGGAGCCTCATTTCAAAAAAATCCTACTATAGGCAAGGTAATGTCAAAGACAACTTCAGAAACCAATTTTAAAGCAACCTAAGTCTTCTTTTGTTATCGCTTGCCCCAGAGGACTCTCTCTGCTTTTACCATTAGGGTCTCAGGCCACATAAGATAGATATCTGCAGATATTAATAATTTCCTTGTTTACACATTCTTTTAAAATGGTGGAAAAAGGTGGTGAGTTACATGTATTAAATCCTTTAACAATAATAATAGCAATAATAGCAAGAGTAACTACACTGAAAGTTTCTTAAGATATATATATATATCTATTAAAAAACATAATTGATTGAAGAAACAGAAATAATGGGGGAAAGTGAGGAAAATACAAGGTAGGTCAAAAACCAAAAAATAATATTATCTGAAAAGAATACAAGGGAAATCAGCTGGGGAAATTAGAACAAATTATACTCACTGGAATATTATGGTTAACAATACTTTTCTTTCAAGGCCCAGAAAAACAGAAATGAAAGCATATTGAAACTACTGGTTATGTATTGCTTAGAAAGCATATAGTAAAAGTTTTTCTTAATTTATGAGCTCTTTCTGAAGGACTGTCACTAGCCAAGAGCTCCTGTGGCCTTAACCACATTGTCACTGAAAGCTATTAATAGAATTTTTTTTAAATTGAATTAATTGAAAGAAGAGTTACAATTTTCGAACCACTGTTAAGACTGCTGTTGGACAAAATAACAGGCAGCCAGTCAGATTGTTGCCTGCACTGAGTTTTGCTCAGGTGTGAACGGGAATAGTGCTATTACCTACATGTCTCTGAATTCTAGGTCTGGTACCAGAACATAACAAATGGCTGCCACAGTCTTACCCCCATAACCCTTCCTGCCCCAAGAACCTTCTTTTCCCAACAGCAGTTGGGAGGCATGGACAATGAGACACACAATCTCTTTGTGTAACCAGATAATTCCCAAACAGGTTTTACAGTTGCTTTGCAACCCAATTTTTTTTTGTCACCTGAGTGTCACAGAGGATGACACTCAGCTTGTGATTCTGGCCAAGTTAATTTAATTTGCGTAAGACGTCTATGTTGAGAAAAGAAGTGAGAACATACAGTTTAAAAATTACTAGCATAGCTTCAGACAGATTGCCAACATATTTAAATTACCTACCTTTTAGGTCTATGTTGATGAAAGATAGGAGAAAATCAGAGGATGGCACTTCACACAATACTTCACACATTCTAATAATACACTATAGACTCTTAGATTTGCACAAAGCATCTGTTGAGATTCTGTATCAAAAACCAAGAGGAAGAATAAGATCTAATGAAACAAGGTAAAGAATAGAAACTCTGAAGATAAATCTTATTTCTAGTAGACATCCCTGAATAACAGTGTTAAGTTTTAGTCAGGTCAATGGCCAAGCAGAGATATACAATTAAAAATTATTTCAGATCAACTCTAAATCAAAAATACTCAATTTTCCTTTAACATTCTGAAAAGCTGTAAGAAATTATTTCAGTTCAAATTAAAAGTGTCATTCAGGTTTAAACAAAAGGGGTTTTTTGGCTTCTTGACTTTCATTGACTTCATCAAAACTTAGAAATATTTAAAGTACAAAGACAGCAAATTTGTAAGTAAAACCAATTCTACCTGAAAATGGAAATACTTCTTTCATTTAGTAGTTATCAGAACAAAATACTTCCAACTTTCTTTTCCCTTTTTTTTTTTTTTAACTAAAGGTTGCCTCTGAATTTGTCATACTCTTCTTGATTCAAATAAGCATTTTTCATTTGTTTTTATTTATGAATAACTTTTTCAGCTGTGAAATTTAGAAGAAAAAAATTACCATTAAAGGTCACGTATGTATTAAGTAACCTGAATACAACACACACAGAGAACAAATATATAGATATCTATGTATAGGTGTTTATTCCATGATCATAAGGGCCTACTGATTACCACTAAGCCTTGTGAAAGCTTGAAGACAAAAAGGTACGTTTTTAAAGAAAATGTTCTGTCTAATATGCATGTAAAAAGTAAATGAATACATATAAGCTTTATTATTATTCATATGGATTTCCAGGAAGCAGCTGTCCAAAAAATGCTAGACTCCTTTAGAGTCCAAAAGAAATATCTAAGTATTGATGGTATATATCCAAGGGTTTGTGTCATGCCTCCATGGTTCACTTTCTCTCTCTTTTTTTTTTTTTAAAAAATTTTTTATTTTTATTTTTTTTTACATTTTAGTAGTCCCCAGGAATGCTAGAATGAATTTTCTTGTCTTCAGCCATAACCTATCCTATATGGAAAGGTACTAAGTCCTCATAAGTCAACCAATTAGCATTTTCATGGGAGACCATCTCTAAGGAAGACAAACTTACCAGACAGTCCCTAGTTACTGGATATACAAAGGCAGTTGATAGATAATTGACTCTGAGCCAAATGGTCACAGGGAGGTGCTTTTCTTGTCTGGACTTATCAAAAGTTCATAGTGCCTTAACACGGGACATTTGATAAGTTTTTATGGCAAGGACTCCCAAAAGTCGGTAACCCAAGATTGAATGGCATTAGATTTCTAGTGTGAAGAAAACAGATTTCCTGAGCTGTAGAGTTCCCACTCTCACTTCACCCTATCACTTTTCTTTTGCCTTCCTATGTAAATCCTGTTTCTTTGTGTTGACGTGCTTAATGCATTAAATATTAACATTTATTTTGCACTTGTTTTCAGTACCTTATTGTAACTTTGTCTGATCTGACCTTTATCTTCACTTTTTGTCTTTCATTTACACACGATGTGCTTTCTTTTTACCCTATACTTTAATTTTTCTGTTAATACGTTTCATATTTCCTTAGGCTCTAAAACTGCTGATTGTTGCATAAGATCATATTACTGCTCAAGAGAAAAGAGCTGAGGAAAAGGCTGATTTCTTACATTTCTTTAGTTGCTACAAACCTTGGTTATTGACAAAAACTTCCTTGTATACAAAAGCACAAGGGGGCAGCATTACATTAAAATAAATTGTTGCACTCTGTGTGTATGTGTGTGCGTGTGTGCACGCGTGGGCGTGGGTGTACTGAAATATAATCAACTAGGTAATGCTAAGGTTGCAGAAAAAAATGTTATTATAGTTTGTTCTGAGTGCCTTATTAGCTTACTTGTCCTGATGGCATTGGTACAATTCTGAAGCCATGGGGAGTTGTACTTACTTTCTGTTGTGTGCAGATCCTTCATACCTGTTCCTTTCCCTGCTTTTCCCTATTGATGAATATGTACTTGTTTTTTAAGGACGATCTTATTTTTTCAGAAGACTTTCTTTCAGGACTTGTTGGCATGAAAAACTGCTCCTTGCTCCCTCATTGATATAGTGCAGTGAATGTACTGTAGAGGATTTCTGCCAGCCTTTGAAACTTTCAAAATTGATCATCAAGGACCCATTTGGAAAAGACCAATTGAAATGGCCTGTTCTGTTCTGACAACATTTATGTCAACGCAGTGAACAGACAGGCAGTTGGCTTCATGCAGAATTCTTAAAAATTCATTTTTGAATGGAAATGCTTTTCTGTAGAAGCTTGTCTCAAAGTAAGTATGTTTGCAATGAATTTGCAAGAATCTGGTCATGTCCAGAGTGTTCTGTATTGTTTTCCTGTCACTTGTTGCAAATTGTTATTTTCCCAATTTTGAGTAATTAAAATCCCCAGTGTCTTTTTATAGGGCATTAATTATCTGAGCCATTTTCTAAAATGTGAATTCTGCGATCATAGATTTGTCCCTTTCAGTTTAAATTGATGGCAAGGTCTGAGATGTCTTTGCTGGGCTGGGTCATTTTGAGCCTATGCCCAAAGGACATAATCTACTAATATTTTCCCCGGAAGTGTAGTGCCAAGGATTGCTAACAGAAGTGTCTCTATAATGACTCACAAACTCTGAAATATGAAAATGCATTCCCTATATTTTATATTTTTCATCTCTACCTAGCTTTAGAAAAGAGCAGCTATAGACTGAGTTACAAACGCTAATGCCACTTGAAAGAATAATATCAATGACTAGGGAAGGGTGCCAGGATTTGGTTGCAAAGACCTAACTCCAGCCATTGTTTTTGGTTTCTTCTCTGGGGATGCAAATAATTTGTGTATTGTTTGACATCACCTGTTGGAAGTACTCCAGAGAGTATCCTGTGAATCCACTTCTGTGAATGACTGCTTCCACCTGTGTTAACATATCAATGCTTTTTTCTCACAATCTTTCATATAGTTTACTTTTGAAAAGGAGAGTTACAAAGACCTTCCAGGGCCTGACTCTTGAGAGGTTGAGACCCCTCGAGAGAGTCAAAGAGGTTGATGGAATTCACTGCTTCCTGAGGCTGTCTTCAGAAGATAAACAGAAGTTAATGCACAGCATAGGTATTTGCACCTGTTTTAACTAATATTTTGCTGAGATGAAATGTAAAAAAGTGGTGCCTGGCTGTCAGCCAGATAAGTAACCAGTAATGCCATTAATCTTTGACAGTTGTCAGTCCTCCATCTAAGAAACTGACTGTCATTTTCGTTCCATGCCAGAAAGGCCCGAGTAGTTTATTAAATGTGGACTTCAGGACTAAACTACATAAAATTGAAAGGCTGGTAATAAAATTTTTAAAAAGTGATTTTTTTTTTTTTCTCAGTACACGCAGAACCTAAAATGATAAAATAAAGCCTAGTTTTAAGAAGTAAAATTTATAATAGTAACTTCAAGATAAAAAAGGATTGAGACATAGGAGCTTGTTGCCTTTTTTTTTTTTTTTTTAGTTCTTTCATTAAGTGAAGAATACACATTTGTTTTAAAGTAAAAATGAACAGATCAAGTATCTCAGTTTGAATTCCACCACCATGTTTCTATTAAAAGTTATCCAAAGATGAACTTTGGGCTAAGAATTGTTTCTAATACTACAAAAAAGTGTCCTTTCCTTTCAACAAAATTGCATCTTTGCATTTCAGTCTCTCAGTCGCATTTTGGCCTGCTACTATATTAAGTTTTGTCTTATTTATATGGAGTCTTTTTCTGTGATTTTTATGCCTAGCACCTGTGAGAGCCCTTCTCAGTTCTTTTTTCTTTTTCCTCGAACATATAAAATGCCATCTTCTCACCATTTTGGGAACCTAGTTATATTATTGTACCTATCTGTTCTTCATACAAAAAAAAGAAAGCCACTGTAAGGAAGATGTTTTGGAGGATTTTTCTGTTCTTTCATCAAACAAAAAAAAAATACAACTGATGACATATGCCCCCCTGATTTTCACATGGGTCAATATGTGTTGAGGTTATTAGAGGTTTTTAGTCATATCAGTTCACCAAAGAGATCCACACACGAGTAATCTCTTTGGAGAAAAAAGTTATCTTACCAATCATATCTGCTTGTATAAGACATGGCTTATGTATATATGGTCCAGTATCTTCTATCTGGAGATTTGAACAGGAGTTTTGTTTCTGTCTCTCCATGTCCCTTCTCCTCAAAAAGACATATGTTAAGCAGTTTATCAATTTAATGACGTGAGTCAGCACACACTTTGTGTCATACTGCTTCTGCAGCAGACTCATTGTTGACGAAATGCCCAGGACTCATCCCCTCTTTCCATAATAACTTCCTATTGAAATCCAGCTTTAGTTACCTGTCTCAATAACTTCCATTTACCAGAGAACTTCCCTTAGCTACTTAGGTACTTTAGAGATCACCTTCCTATAAACATAATTTTTCTTTCTATATAGCTCTCATTTTAATGGACATCATTCATTGCAGTCCAAAAATTACCCTTTGTGTCATTCAAATTTGATGACTCCATATGTTGGTGGCAGCCACTTCCACGAAGTATGTTAAACTGTCAAACATAGTGAGAATTCTTTGTAGCAACAGGATTCTCCTTGTATTTTGAATCTCTCTCTCTCTTTTTTTTTTTTTTTTAATCATTTATTTGAATTGTTATTCCACAATGTTGTCCTATGTTTGATCCAGGTAAAGTAGTATTCCTTCTACACCAGAGTACTCTCTTTCTATTCTGAGCTATGAACCAAGGTCAAGAAGCAAGGTTAGAGAGTTTGCTTAAGATTTAGGGTCCCATATCTATAGAATGAGACTCATACCAACTACTGAAAGTCCTTCAGCTATACATATGGCTATTAATATGGAACAAAAGCTAGGCAGATGAAAGTAAGGAGGAGTTTGTTCAGTTTTGCCAACAAGAAGAATTTTGACTTTCTAACATTACTGGAGACCAGATATCAACTTATCTCTGGAATACTTTAACGTTCTCTAAGTTTGGGCTTTTCTGAAGGGCTAGGTTGGACTATATCACTTCTGCTTCTAAAAATGACTCAACATCAAGGTTTAATTCACAGTTTCCTTTTGGTTTAGCTCTCCCTTCCACACAAAGAAAATGTGCTTGATAATTAATTTAAAAAACTCTGCAGCCAATATCACTTGTCTCGTGTTTATTGATCAATTTATACCTCTGAAAGCTGAAAGGAAAGGGTAATAGCACTTCCCACTGTCTAGACTCTGAAAATACTACAATATTAAGGTGAAGCAACTCATAAAAATCTTTAAAATAGAGTAGCTGAAGAGCAAGTGAATCACATAAATGTGAAAAATAATGTATCCTTCATTCTGTTCATCCTGAAGGTCCTTCAGTTTCAACATGCTCCATCTTCTCTGTGTCTATCATTGGAATATAAACCTTTCATAATAAGCATTCTTGTAAATGTGAATAAACAACAAGAAAAAAGCCTCCCACCACTCCCTGAACTGTTGAGAACTTTCTGAAGTTATCACCGTAGGGGGTAGTGAGCAGAGCTTTGTTGGTTTCTGCACCTGCAAGGCCAGGGACAAAGCACCGGCTCAAAGAGGCTCCATCCCTGCTGCCCTCAGAGCTGCCTCTGGAGCTGGCCAGGCGCTCAGGCCAAACACCCTGTGCCGGCATAACTTTCTGTTCACATTTATTGTTGGTTTGGTCATCTGCTTTGCCCTTGTTCTCCCCCTTTGTCTAATCTGCTAGGAAAGCATGACTGCATTAGGTAGTATAATACATTTTTTTCTTAACTCATGGTATGCATAAAACTAATGTCATTGATAAATAAGTAAGTGTGGTTTTTCCTTAATTTTACTTTTGCAAGTGGTATGACACAGCATTCTGAAGTGAGTATCCAACTACTATTTAATCCTTATATGTGATTTAGAGGCAGATTTTCTAATTTTGTTGTGTTTTTTATGGAGAAACTTTATTATAAATGGACTCATTCTCTAAGTAAAAAAAAAATAATAAAATTGTGATGTTCAATAAGGTTCGTGATGTAAAGGAAGAGTAAATAGCATTTGCCTTATATCTATAACTGAGAAGAGGACTAAAGAAGTGATCTGTTATTCAGAGGTGCTGCCCTTTGCAATTCCCATTGGCTTTGGGCTGCATATCAAGGTACTTAAGTAGGATAAATTTTTAACATGCAAACATAGAAGTGTTTGTTTTGGTTTGTTTTGTTTTTAAATTGTGTTTGTTTGTTTGTTTGTTTTTTAGGCACAGGCTCCCAGTTTTTTTCCCCCAGATTCCTCCCTTTTCAAGTTTTCACTTTCTTTCTTAGTTGTTTGCTTTTGCTGAACATAACCAAATCTTGAAATCTTAATGTAATATTTTGTTACACTTTTTCTTCTTTTCAAATTAATGGCTATACTGGCTAAGTAGGTTCCTCAGGTTCTTTCAGCTTCTGTAAAGTAAGCACAAATGCTAGAACAAAATGGATAACATTGCTCTGTATAGCATTTCTTTTATTCAGTTTTCTAATTAATGGAAAAACGCTGATCTTTTAATTAATGGAGAAAAACTGATTGGTATAAACTTATATGTTCCTTAGGGGTTTTAAGAGGATCAAGTGGGCTATAGATCTGTCTTTAGATGTATAGGCATTTTTAACTTTTGTGTATTATTCAACTGTATGCAGCAAGTTTCTGATCTAGAAAGTCATTATCATCAGGTTTCCTTAATAATCTAGGAAAGACCTTTCTCAGCCCAGGCTGAGTGAACTGACTTCTTTTGCTAGCACTCCCTACTGCAGCACAGACATGGGGTATATGGGGAATCTTCTTTTTAGACTCCAGGTCCCAGAGCAGAGACATGCTTAAGGGCTTGTGAGTTCAGAATTAAGACCCCTCTTCACTGGCTTGGGGAAGGCATTGAAGCTCCTTCTGCTTTGTTTCCGCATGTGTAAAAATGGATAATCCATGCTTCAGAGGGTGTTCTCAAATGTTTCATGAAGATGAGACAGTTCTGTAAGACATTCTGATACTACAGAAATGGGTGTTACACAAGCAAAGAAAAATAGTCATTTTCTTGAACTGAGGAGGGAAAGAGATGAGGGAGTATGGGTAAGGTAGACATCCAAGTTATCACAAGCCACAGAAAGCTCTCAATTTGTACAATGAGAGTAACTAAAAGAAGGAAAGATCTCTCCCTTCTCCCTTCCATAAAATCTGTATGGCCTATCTACAGAATACTAGTTTCTTTGTCTTTCTCCTTTTCTAAATTTAAGAAAAATCTCTGTAATTTCCTGAAAAGGGAATATCTCCTGTTCCTCTGCATTCTCCTGTCTTTGACCACAGATATTGCTGGATTTATTCCACTACTGGAAAACAAGTGTTCAGGAAGTTGGTGTGCTCAAGCGTGTCAGTCCTCTGCACTAGACCCTTAAAAGCAAGGAATTACCAGATTCAGAGACTCCTCTTTAGCCTACTCTCACACCCACACAGCATGTCTCTATTGACAGTGACAGATACTGCATCTTAATAGGGAACCTACTTCAGTCTCCAGCAGAGAAGGAAGCACTCTACTCATTAATCTCCCTCATAGTATAGTATGAACCCTTATTTACAGCCTCAGCAACATTAGCAAGCATTCTGTGTTGACATATGCACATAGGTTAGGCATGTCAGACAGTATGAGCTTCTAGGCAAAGCTGATGTTTTAATGAAGGGTCTGACTCCTCCCCATCAGAGGGAAGTACTGCCTGCTCTACCGCTCACCATCTGTAAAGTCGCATCCAAGTGGCATTCCTCATTAATTGAAACCCACACCTCTAAAACAAAATATGAAGGTGCTCTGGTGAAAGATATCAGTCAGCCAGACCTCAATGTTTAAAGCCATGTCTACTTGCAGAAAAAGGTCTTGTTTCTACAGCGATGGGCAAGACATGAAAACCTGGAAAAAATAAATGTCTATCCAAAGTGTCCGACATTTCTTTGGTGTTTAGACATATGGTGTGTGTGTCCCCTTCCACTTGTCCTTGATGAGAAGTATTGCTTTGCACTACTCACCAAGAAAGAAAAAAAAAAAATCCCTTTAAATAATTTCAGAACCTTATATGATTTGATCTCTTGTTTAATGAAAACCTGATTTGGGGAAAAAAATGACAAATCTTAAATGTTCTGCAATTGAAAAGCTAAACTTTGAAACCATTCTGTCAGAGATATATTCAGAAAATTGGATAAATTAATAGCGTTGTGTTTTTACCACCTACATTTCAGAGTATGTAGCACTAGGAAATGCCTAGATCTTACAATACGCTAAAATTTTAATACTGTCAGTATGACAAAGGGGCTTGTTTTGAGCTAGTTAGCTATACTAAGGATTAGTAATTCGTTATTTCAGTAGGACTTAAGGAAAATGGTTAACCGATGCTCTGGAAAAGTGATGTTTCATTTAAAAACAAATATTGATTACAGTATTAGATGGGATACAACACACTTGAAATATGACACTAGCACTCAAAATCAAAGGAGCAGTGTGGCTGGTGCATGAAACCTGAACTGAGGTGAGTGAGAGTCAGGTTTTTATCTCTGGCATTTACTGCCAGTAACTCCTTGCCTGTCTTTAAGAATTTCTCTGCATTGCCTTGTCCCTCCTGCCTGAGCTCCATGCTCCTAGGAACAGCAACTGCCTGCAATTGTTTTTTTGGTGCAGAGCCACTCGCAAGACAGCCTTGGCTTTGGCAGGGTCTTCTACTTGCTGTGATGCCTCTAGGAACATGTTTCTGCAAATGCATTGACTCAGGGTGGGCTCTGAGTATTATTTCAGAGCATGTCTCTAACATGGTTTTCCTGCTACAGCTTCCTACAGCTCATCCAGACTAGAGAATAGGAGAGCGCTCCAAAAAAACTTTTGGTCTGTCTGAATGCCTCTGCATAAAAGCACCTGGAGAAATTCTAGCCCCTGGAGGAGAACTGGATGAGGTATACTTCAGAGGGTTGTACAGGTAGTGGTTGGCCAGACAGCAATATTCTGTCTGTTCTCACATTAATTACAGGAACTACAAAGGACATCTAAGTTGCTTGATCTTCTTCCGTTATGCACTCCATGCCAATAATACTGACTAGCTAAGCTTTTCTAGATATAAATAGTACTAGTTTTTTTTTACAGGATGGGGACAGAACCATGTGAAATTGAGAAGTAACCTGTATGTCAGGTTTACATTTAGGGCTATATATTCTGAACCAATGACTCCTGGCCTTGCTATGTTTTATATTAACCCATTTAATTTAATCTGGAGAGCTCTCTATCTTCTTCTGTGAAAATCATTTGACCCTTCCTTGCTCACCTATATGAATTCCAGTATAGATTTTTTGAGGGATATCATCTGAAATGTTTTATTCATGGTACAAAATCATATATTAGTATCATAGTGTCTGGTCCTTTGAATAATTATTGCTTTAAAACATGCTTTTTATCTGATCAAATGCTTAGCAACTCCTTATTGGATATGGGTCATGGGCCATTAGCCACCGGATAAGGGACATCCCTTAAAATGTAGGAGGATAGTCACCCTAACTTCAAATTTATCTCAAATATTCCCTAATATTTCAGTAGCAGCATTAGGGTTACCTATGGTGCTTGACAGCGCTAATCTATATTGTTCTCAAAGCTTTCATGGAATAAACGCAAAATTTATCAATAGTCTTAATTAACAAGCAGTAACAAAACTGACTCAGGGGCATACTAGTTTGCCACATTTACTTGTATGTCCCTGTAACTTTTCTGAAAACACTCTCTCCAATGAGATTTATAAAGACGGATTTCAAAGAATGTGCCTAGCAAAGGGTCTGGAGGAGAAGTTGAGTTTTGAAATTAGCCAAGCACTCCTTGCATAATGGACACAAACCACCCGTGAGGTATTGCTGCCATGGCCCCTCTTGCAGGCAGAGGCTGTTTGGAATTCAGTTCCTTTGCCTTCACCACAAGCGCAGATGGTAGTGAATGATATCAGCTTCTTTACTTTGCAGAGAAGGACTAATCAGATGCAAAAGTCACAGAGATTGGTATCATTGGTATTTAACAAGACTTGGATATTATGAAGAAAAACAATGTGCTTCTCTCATGGGTTGCTCTTTAGCCATAAATTTCCAAGCATTTTTAAAGAAATTGGTGAACTCCTTTTCAGAGTGCCAAAAGAAAGTGAGATGCTTACTTCTGTTCTTATAACATTACAAGCAGCTAAAGATCCTGAAAAGAACAGAAATCCCCAAACAGACTGTGTCACATTGCCAATAAGTCTTCCTGCCAAGGACCCTGGGGCAATTGAGTAAGCAATCAGGGCACTGAAGAATAGGAGAAGATTGAAGTAGTAGAGCCACAGTGCTGTGGAGTTTGGGCAGGATGGTAGTCCTTGGGGCACCACAGGGAGGGATCAACAAAATGCAACACATCTGCTTTGCTTTTTTGAAGGCATTCAAGATGTACAAAGCCATGTCAACAGCCATACAGATAAAATTTACTCAGCTTCTTAGATGGATTTTGCAAATTGTGCCTGAGATCTTTAATGTCAGGACCCTTTTACCTTCAGTGCCAGACAGTACCTGAGACTATGAAACTAGCCAGTAGATCATTTTTTCTGAATATATACTGCATTGGCAGTGTTGAGGGACCCTGTTGTGCTGAGTAATCCTGAAGAGGTACCTCCAAGCCTGAAAGCAGCCCTATCCTGTTCTTGGGGCAAAATACACTATTATCTGCTCCCTTAGCCCACAGATCTTGTGGTCTATATCCAGGGGACTGGAGGGTGTTCAAAAGGACTTATCTAAGGTGATGCAGGCCCTTGTGGCAGAGTTGAATGAAGACCCCAAGACACTTGACATTTGGAGCTATGCCTAACTCAGAGCTGTCCCTGGAGAAGACAACAGCTATGTAAAAACAGTGATTACAGTGAGCCAGTCAGGTTATGAAAAATATACTTCCAAAAATCATATTTGACTCTTAAACTGCCCAGCCTTGATTAAACTGCATTATTTACTGTTTCACTCTTACAGATAAAGGTTTGTGGCTTTTGGTTTAATAATTTTCATCTTCTGGTGTTGGTAGGAAATGCAAGTTAAAAAAGTGTGGACAGGAGCACAGCATTTGGTGTCCTCCCTAGCTCCCAGTATGAGAACTCCAGAATCTGCTGTTAAACACTGCAGGAACTACAGAAAAGAGAACTGATTTTGCTGCCCTAGAACCAGCACAGGTTTTGTAAGACAAGCAGAAAAAATACCTAGCAGAGGTACTTGGATACTGACATCTTGCCTCTAGTCAGCATCCTACAGCAAAGAATTATTATGTCTTATGATTATTTTTTATTTACATACACATCAAACTGACAAAATTAGGTTTATGCTTTCTCCACTTTCTAGTTTCCAGCTGACTATCATTTTCTTTTAAGATTAAATAAGTAATTTATTGAACTGTAACATCAAGTATTTATTAGGAAATTGCTGGGTAATTTTAACTGTATCTTTTTTTAAAACATAAATCTGCATCCAAGGCCTCCAGTAACTTTGTGCGACTCTGCACCATTAATTTCTTCCAGAGTGACATTCTGATATGAGCTGAACAGATGGAATTGCAGGATTGTTCTAGCAAATTTATCATAAAAAATGCATCCGACACCTGTGTAATTTGCCTAATCATTTTCCTAATAAGCTCCCACCATTAATTATGCACGATTTCCACAATGCAATCAAGATAAAAGTAAATCTGATGACTTAATACCCTTCAAAATAATTGGTTCACCCAACACAAGGCCTCCTTTGCTTTCCATAGCCATTCCAGTTAATTAGAAAAAGGGTGCACCCTGTAGGAGTCAGCAGAATGGAGGCTGATCGCATGGTGGGAGGCAGGCCTGCTGTTTTTTTGGGCAGGAGTCAAGGATATTAACTCATGAAAGAGAGGAACGGGCCCCCCCCCACCTCCTGCCTCTCATCGTTGCCTCTCTCCCCCCCCTGCCCACCCCACCCAGCAGCAAACAGATGCGATTAGTGTTCTTCAGCCATCAGAAAACTGACTGCAGGACTCCGAGGGTCTAATGAGAATCAACTTTTCGGCGGCTGCTGTCTTGCGGTGCAGCCCACCTGTCACATCATTAGGTGCAGCATGTGCCTGGAATTCACTTTGCTAAATGAGATTTACAGGCCCCAGTGAAACCCATCCTGCAGCATTCCTGCTTCAATTAGCTAAAGATTAATTGTCTGAGAAAGGGAATGAAAGTTTTACTTCAACTGACCTGAGAAGGGGAGGAGGTTAGGGGGAGAATGGAGGAGGAGGTGGGGAGGGGGGCAGAAAGTATGGCTCAGGTATTCCACATAGGCCTCAGGCAGTGTGGAAAAACGTGATAATTTAAAGGTGCTGCAAATTTCCTACACCTCGTCTGGATGAGTGAAATTAACTAGCACTAAAAGCTGTCAAATTAAAGGTTGACTTCCAGATATTAGCACCTTAAATGTCACCGAATATTCTTCGTCTCTCCCCTTCCCATCCTCCCTCCTTTCTCTCCCTCGGCCTCTCTCCCCTCTCTCTCCTCACCCTCATCATTACCACACCCCCCCCTTTTTTTTTGGCAAACACACGTGTCAGCACACCTGCACATGCACACAAACATTATCCCACTGCTGTTCCTGCTAACTGCTTGTGCGTGCTCAGGCCAGAGTCGCTCCGTATAAATCTCTGATGTAACCATGGCTACAGAACAACTGGCAATTACAAAATTTCCTCCATTTTTAATGTTACACTAATTATGTTTGAATACGTTTTAATGGAGAAAGGAATCAAGGAGATGAAACAGTTTTCCATATGTGAAGAGTGGGGGGAGAGCCTGTGTCTCCCATCTTTGACAGCTTGAAATCCAATCCCAGGCAAAGCACAGAGCATCTTGAAATGCACCGGTCTTCCTGGGAGCATAGGATATACACACCAAAACATGCAATACACGGACTAAAGTTTTGAATTTAGAGGGTACCACCAAAACAGAGGGTACCACCAAAACAGAGGATACCACCATTTAGAGGGTACCACCAAAACATGTCTGCACCCACTGGGAAAGCAAAATCGCAGCCTAATTTGAGCTTCATTTTCTGATGAAATGGTGATTCCTTGTACTGCAGCGCCATTGCTTTGGATATCCTGCCAGACAGAGGTGGAGTTTGAAATTCAAAGCTGGTTTTGTGACTTTTGTTCCATCTCTGATTCTGGGTTAGAAACAGTCTTTCTTCTATTTTGCGTAGTGTAAAATATTGGGAGGGTGAGCAGGTGGTTTCCAGTCTTGTGAAATATGTAAAATGGCATGCCCTGCCAGCAGAAAGCTTCATGTGATCAAAAGAGGCAAACTGTTCTGTTACCTATTGTATTCTCAGCCTGTAGGTCTGACGTGTTCTGCTTGTGTTTCATCACAAGGCTCTGTGTCATCCAAATGCTTATGTCATATCAACACACTGCAAATGAAGCTGGTAAGTCCTTGTGAGTGAGTGCCTTCTGCCTTAATGGAGGTGCGAGTGACATGCTCCCACTGACCCTTTTTATTTTAATGGCATGCTAGAGGGACCTGTGCTGTTACTTAGATTATTCTGGGGCTGGACATCAGCCTCAGGAATTTACATTAGCAGTACCTGGTGAGTACCCTGCCAGAATGAGGTTACAGCTGGATCCTGTGCTGGTATTGGCAGAATGGCTTCAAGCTAGGCAAAATGAGACAAATAGAAGTTAGGAGAAGAGTTGCATACTCCTTCTGGCATTTTGAGCTGAGCTCCCAGGGATGCTGTGCAACAGGCATAAGTGTTTGAAGAGGTTTTTTGTTTTGGTTTGGTTTTTGTTTTTATAGGACCCTAATTTGGTTAGATTTTACTGGGAAGGTGGGGGGAGAAGGAAGTAAAAATCTCCAGCAAACAACATTTTGCATCATGCTGCTCCATCTTCTTCCTTAACCCGGTAATTTCACATGCACGCACACCCACTGCTGAAGGTGGGGTGGGGATACTGTTACAAATTTCCTCACAGCAGTGAGCTCTCAATCCCAGCTGTGTCTTCAGCGGCATGAGCCAGCTTGATTATGCTAAAGCACCCCTGGATCCCTTCCTCTTTTGTTTCATTCTACCCAGGGTTTTAAAGCTTAAACATCTGACATGCTTGGGTAGTTTCTTCTCTAATTTTGTCCCAGCTGACTGTGCAATGAGTTTAACTCAGAGCCCTTAGGTGCAAGCCACTTTCCACAATGTATATTAAACCTTATAAAACTAGCCCATGTGTCATTACCCAGAATATAATTACCTATATTGGAATTTGGCCAGGATACTGGGGCTAATATTGTTAGCCTTGCAAAAATTGGCGTGGGACTTTTTAATGACCACATGTGGTCAGTGCCATATGTTTCTAGCTCATCTAAGGGATGGTACCTCTCACACAGCCACGGCCTCTTGAAATCACTTCAGGGTAGGAAAGAAAAAGCTTGGAGGCCAGACAGGACGGACAGTTGCTAGTTCAGAGACTGATGACATATTTGATGTGGGGCAGGAGAGAGCTCCATGGCAAACCCCAGCGCTGCGTGGCCAGGAGCTCTTACTGACTCAAGCTTTGCATGTTCCCTCCCTTTCTTTTACCAACCCTTATGCCTTAAGAACATTGCCTGATAAGAAGTGTCACTGTCCTATCTGAGATGATGTATTTTATGTAAAGCTAAATTTTTAATCACCCGTCATGCAGGTAATTTGATCCACTGGAGATATTGGTTTAGACAAGACTGGCCTAAACAACACACTCAATTGGAAATGTTCTGTAAAACATTTTTTTTTTCCATGTGTTGTGTGCCATACAGTCATAGTATGTCCTAACTGAGGGTGACTATGCTTTAAAGTGATTAAGCTAATATTAATATTCACATTGAGAGAAAATTCCATTAAAATATATCAGTGCAATTTTTCTGTGTTTGCTCCATATGTCACTATGAAGTTTGGGATAGAAGCTTTCTCAGAGAAAACAGATGTGGTTTACTACTGCTCTAGTCAGTCTGATGAGACTAATCTCCATCTCATTGTTCAAAATGTTCACAAAAACATAAAAAAGTGTTGGTTTTGAGCCCCTCTGGTAGAATGTCATGACAAGGTTTAAAATGAAGCTTGCACTACTCTTCATTTTTCCTTCTTATCCTGACGAGGAGTATTCAATCTCCTTGTCCTTTCTCACAATCTTCTTTGAGACTCTCCTGAATCTTTTCTCAAAGAGACCAAGTAACCAACTCTCTTTTGCTGCCCATGTGCCTAGGGTTCTCTCTCTGCTCTTTTCTTTCCCACTTTCCTTTGAACCACTAAACAATACTCCCTTTAGATTGTACAATGAAACCCTCCATTTACTTTGGCCTGAAATAAAATAGATTTTCATTATAAAACATTTGATGGTACTGCACTACTTCTGGCCTATGTGGCTTGTTAAGGCACTAGTGGTGGTAGAAAAGTGATGACCTACCACCTCTGTTTTAAACCTCATTCTCTCATGATTGTCAAAAGTTGTGAAGAAGAAATCAAATCTATTATTGGACAAGGTTATCATTAAGGAGGTTAGCAAGCCGTCAGCTTTACAACCTTCAACTTTACAACTATCCTTTTCTTGAGAGATCATCGTTTGTCTTTAACGATCTGTCTTGCCACAGGTAGTGTTTAATCTTCACTTTTTGATTAAACTAATAGAGATGGTTTTGCCAAGTCATCTCCAAGGTTCTGTTTGCTTCAGTTGTCCTGGACTTTTGACTTTGGTACAGCTTTTATGCCTGAATATAAAACAAGGCTGGTGACTTTGATTGTTGATCTCTTCCTAATAATGACTAATATAATATAATTATGGCTCCATTTACACGTAGTGAAGATGTGGCAGATGAACAGAAAGAAAGAAAGAGATGTTATCAACAGTCATTCTTGTCACAGGAGTGAAGAAGCTCCTAATTTCAGCATGTAGTTAGACCAGCCGCTCTGTTTGGATAATTAAATGGCAGCTGTGACAAGGTAGGCCTTTTCCAGATATGCTTGTTGAGAAGGTACAAACCCCTCTTCCTGATTACTGCACAGTGACACACCATGTAGAGGCACCCGAGACCCGGTGTGTTTTTTGAAGCTGGGAATAAGCTCACATTTTGTGTCTCATTGCAGGTGAAGAGGTGTGGGCTGGCTGTAAGTAAGTTCATCCCCCAGTGTCAGGAGCATGTTTGGGCAGGGTTTTCATGTGCTCAGAGGGTGTGTGGCTCCAGAGTGCTGTGGGGGTGGAGGGGACTCTCTGACTCCTCTGCACGTGGCTCAACAACCATCAAAGTGACTTGCCAGTAGCGATTTGAGCCATGCTGAGATCTCTGCTTCTCCAGAACAAGCCCACTTTGGGACTTATGCTTTCTAACCTGCATCAGTTACCACTAAAGTTCTGCATCAAATTTCAGAAATGCATGCTAACCTTTAAAAAACTAAATGTCCTAAATACAATCTAACTTGAGAACGGGGACTGTTTTTAGGGTTATATACTTGTGGTATTCCAACCAGGAGTATTCCATTCAGTCTGGCAGAGTAGGGCTCTGACAGAGGTAGGATTTTGCTGTGGACTCTGGAGCTTTGAAATTCACTCCTTTGAGAAGGAGAATAAAATGAAGGCAGCAAAGGGTGGGAGGGTTAGAGACATGTTGATTTACTGGAATAATCTGGATTTTTTTGGGAGAAAGGTCTGACTGCATTCAGTATAACTGGATATATATCTAATTAATGGCAGAATGCCCAGTGCTTTTGGAAAGCATTTATGGACCCAAAGTAATAATTCATTGCACGATGGATCCTTAGCAAAGGACCTGACTGTGATCTGTGCCAGGACCACTCTCTAGCTTGGTTTCTCCCTGCATTTTATGTTGTGATGCATATTTGCAGGCCTCCTGAACCTAAGATCGATGGGTTAGAAACCTGTTTTGTAGAAGAAATGTGTCCAGTTAAACTTATTCTATCTTAAAACCATAAAATTTATTCTTTGCTCTTGTGTGACATTGTTTTAGGGTGTTTTAGGTCTCTTTACCAGCAGCTTATGCACATCCATATCTCTGGTAGAATAAGTTTGCAGAGATGTGCAACAAATATTATAAAGGCCCTCTATGCCTTCAAAATACATTTTGAAGCTAATGATTAACTTTGCATAATAGGTTGACTACTTCTACAGCAAGGTGGTGTGACAGACTGGAAAATCTATTCATTTGTTTTCCTATTTAAAAGAAAAATAAGTGCAGAGCCATAAATAAGGAGGTGAAGCATAACCACTTAGCACACAAATGTATATTAAGCAGCACTTGATGGGTACGTTTTACAATTTGTTCCTGAGAGCATTGCTGACCTGTGTAATTTCAAGTGTGCAGTAAAATGAAGGCCTTCTAGATGGATCTGGCAATATCAACTCACAGGATGCTCTGTGGAACACCTGGACAATTGCAAAGGCAATTGTAATTCATTCTAAAGGTTGCTTTTCAGGCGTATTTTCTGGAGTTTTGAGGTTATATTTTCATATAAGAGGACAGCTTGGTAACTGAGGAGAAAATGTTATCTTATCTGAAGCTTGAAAACACATTTTGGGTTGTTTGGGGTTTTTGGTTTTACTTTTTTTTTTTTTTTCCCCAGAATTATGGTAGGGTTTTCTCAAGAAATTCCTGAAAACTACTAAGCAAAAATTTATCTTCAGTGAACTCTACTGGTATTGTTGTTTTTGTCATGTAATCATTACTTTTTAAGTGTTTTTCTACTCCTGACTGGTCTTCTAAGGGTTTTCTTTGTCAGAATGTAGATCCCTTCTATATATCACATTAAATCTCACTAAATCTCACTGATGTTTAAGTGTCTTTTAAGAAAGAGACAAGTGAGGCAGTGTCTTAAGAATCACAAAATGCTTTAAAAGACAAATTTCCCATACTAGTATGATGCCCAACCATATTTTTTTGTTTGTTTGTTTCTACTCTGAATTAATTATTCGGTAATGTTGGGTTTATTACTACAGCTTTTATCTGCATTTCAGATAGTCAGACTTGGCAAAGGCAATTTGAGGTCATTGCCCCCCCCCCACCAAGTTAAAAGGACCAGAGCTCCTGCTGGGACATCCTTGCTCCCAGCTGCAATGAACAGTGGTAGACTATTCTAATTTTTTTTAAGCTCTCAGTATTTCTGCTGATACTTAAATAGGGATTGCTGACTTTTTGGTATTTCTGAAAATGTCTGTCTTGTCTTAGCATCCTCAGCAAATGGGAGCTCAGCTCTACTGAAAATTTGGCTTCAGGTCTGTATACTTATGGCAACTTCCCCTGTGAATAGTGAGTTCTGTTGTTAATTAATGCAAGCTTTGTTATAATTTCATCATTCCTTCTGTTAGGCAAATTTTCTGTTTATTATAACTATCATGGTAGTGTTTATTTGCCTTAGTCAAGAACTCAGGCCTCATGGTTTATGGAAATAATAATTACTGCTAGTTTCCTTTTTTAGCACTCTTTCTTAAGGAAACATGGGTCATGCTGTCATGCTGTATGTCTGGCAGCCTACTCCAAATAACTTTGGAATCTTTTAATTAATTCCAGCCAAAGTTTACTGTGGGAGTTCTACCAATTTTGCGGAAACTGGCTACCAGCAAGAGGAGAAGGTGATGCAAATCAGTGTTCCTGCTGCAAGGAAGACCGTGTTGTGAGCTTATGTTATTTCCTTTCTGGAAGCAGGCATGTGCCGGTTGGCCAAGCAGCATAAATATACCTCTTGTGCTACCTCTTCAGTAATCAGGAAATCCTTGAGGGAGGTGGCTGCACTGTGTCCTCATTTTGAACAAGAATGCAAGAGTGGAGGGAGGTTGTAAGTAGCATAGAGGAGGACTTGGATATATTGAGTGGGGATTTGGGAAACAGTCTTCATTAGCTCTGCAGCACTCAGATTAACTAGATTTATTTTTTTAGTGTACTTTGGAGTGCAGATATTCACTAGGATTTTAATGGGAGTCTTCCTAAGAAGAACTGGGAAAATCCATGGGAAATCTTAGAAGTGATGATGATGATTTTCAGGACTACTAAGGGTAATACCATTTGCATATGATGTACAAGTAGATCATTCAAATTTGTGCATGTTTTACATTTCTCATGTACATTTGTCTGCGCGTGAGGTTTGTATGAACCATCGGTGTCCATTTGCATTATTTTTTTTGTGTTTAAATGGCCAACATCATATTTTTATTCCAACTTTCATTTAATCATTTATAAATTCAGCTGAAATTTTGTCAAAGCTAGGTAATTTTTCCAGATAAATAATAAAGATCTTCAGTGTGGTATATTTAACTAGGAGATTATAATAAATAAATGCACCCCTGAGAAAAGTTAATAATATTTTTTTCCCTTTTCTCTACCTTCAGGTCCCAGAAAAACACATTTTGGATATCACAGATGCTCTACATTGACTGGATAACAAGCTAATGTGATTAAGAAATGAGGAATTCTTCTCTGGATTGGATACCATAAATATTTTTTAATTAATGGTTTTATTTCATTTTATTTAGCATTTTAATGCTAAACTAGTGTCATGGCTGAATGCCAGCTTTTGGACAAATTCCAGCTTAAGTAATTGCATCCTATCTAATGAATTTCCCTATCTGGCATTAACTGGAAAAGCTGTTCTTCACTTCCTGTTTTAACCTTGTCTATAATGTTGCTGTGTGCTATAGGTTACTATGATTAATCCTGGAAATGTCTGCATTTTAATAGATAAATACATATGCACTAGGCAAGTTTAGGAACAAAACAACTAGACAGATATGTCCCCCTTCCATCTTCCATGCTGCATCACCTGTGAAGCAAGAATACTGCCCTCTTTCAAATAAAAATATTCCCACTCAAGCATTACTAATCACACTCTTCTCCAGTAGCTGGAAACCTTAAAAACCATAATATAAGCTTTAATTCTACTGATAGGTATGGATATTAGAAGGGTTCTTTTTAGCTGGAGTGGCAAAGATCCAGAGTTAAAGGTTCTGGATTTACTCCACAGTGTCTCAAGGACCTTGTTCAGGTGTGGCCTGTACATGTGCAGCTGGCCAAGCCTTTGTTCATGTGGCTGGGGAGGGAAGGAAGAAATCTTACACAAAATAGATCAAGTGAGAACTCTTTACTACTGTTTTTACAAAATTAAATTAAATTTCTCTAATCTCAAGTGGTATTTACAATATAAATTATCTATATATATTCAGCCTCGTAGCATCCAAAATAATTAAAGCCAGAAAACATGTTTCTATTCATAAATTCTTGGGAGTTTTTGACCATATTGGCTGCCTATTCTTAGTTTGCCTTCCTGGATTTGCATGCTGAATTTAAATATGCAGCCTTAGCTATTGAGAACACTTTCTTCAAGTTTCCTTTGTTTTGCAAGGCATGCTGAGACCTACATATGAAGACAAATTTGAAGAAAATTGCTTTAATAATGTTATGCACAATTAAAATGTGCAAGCTCTGGGACCACTTTCCTGATGTGAGTGTATATATTTGGACACATAGAACATGAAGTAGAATTTTTTTCAGCTTTCTCAGTGTTAGCATTTCTGTGTGGCAGAAGGCTGATGTTATGGAAACATAGCTAATTATTTTGTAGATCTATGTGTTAGGTTTCACAGGCTCTTTGAAAACTCACATTAGGTAATTTGATGACCATCTACTGCCTTGTATATCACAAGCCATCAAGCCCCACTTGACATTCTGCAATCACAGTAATGATACTATGGGCTACAGACTTTTACTAGAACTCTGGAGACTAAGGGTGATACAAGAATTGGCAACAGTCTTACTGTTCCATACCTTATTGTTATGCACGGACACTTTATTTCTGAGCTGAATTGGTGCACCTTCATATTTCAGCAATTGTATCTTATTACGCTAAGTTCTTCCTGCCTATCAAGAACATCCAGCCCCAGGAGTTTCCTCTGGGATTCAAAATCTGGTGAATTTATTTTTTAACCTTCATTCACACTGCATCTGAGGTGTGGTGAGTATGTGCTTCTTGGTAAAGAACTAGAGAATAGATATGAAAAATTTTATATGTATTGGTTACTGAAATTAGAATTAATGCTAGCTGACTGGGTACCAGCATGCTTCTCATGACTATCCATGCAAGTTACCTCCTAAGAAAAATCTGAGTTAAAATGTTACCATATGGTAAACAAACAAAAACCCTCACCATTAGTTTTTTTTGTTCAGAAATATTTGGGAAATTGCTATTGAGCCTTGAGTACAGGTTGTTACAGAGTATTAAATATATAATTAAAGCAGTCTTAAAATTTTGGTAACTTTAACAATAAGACTGACTCTCAAACAGCCTAATCGTGGCTTGTTTTTTGCAGGCAATATGTACTCTGATGTACAGGCTGTCTAGCTGTAGATCAAAACTTGAGGTTTTATTGATTAAAGTCTTCCTACAGTGGGGATTAAAAAAGTATGTCTTATCTCACTATCTATTTGAAAGATATAGATTCCTGTTATTTGCTGAAGTAAGGGAATGTTGGCAGTATCAAGCTCTTTACAGGAGGACTGACATGACTAGATGCTCCTTTGAAGATTTACCTCACTATCTTGGAGGAACAGCCCAGCCACTGTGGGAACAAAACTGCTGCATCTGGGCAGCCCCTTCCCCAGCTGTCTGACTAGCATTGAGCTGGTTCTGCCCCTGTGAGTAAGGTTTTTTGTGGTTTTCTTTTCAGTTGTATTGTTATTTTGTTGTTGTTGTGTTTTTTTTGTTTTTTCAACTACTGTGTTGGGTTTTGTTCATTTGCAAATAAAACGGAGTGCAAAGTGGTTTTCAGTTTCAGTCTTCCCTTAAACCACTGCCATCATCGAGAAGACATTCAGAGACATACAGGGTGTTTCAAAAACATGAACCCAATCTGTTACAATTACACAAAAAAATTACAAATGGTTTAACAAGTTTTCAAGTTTTAGTAAACTTTTTATAAATGCTCTGTGTTCCCTCCACCTGCTGTATGGACAGCATCAAGACAATAGTTGACAGTTGGTAGCTGCAGAGATAAAGTAATTTCAAATCTGGTCCGCGTTTTTGAAACACCCTGTACTTAGCCCAGAGTGTGGCTCTGTATCAGTGCAGCAGCAGGAGAACTGGGTGAAGTGCTAGTATGACCCATGTGAGAGTGTGGCTTAGGGAATGCCATTTGGAGCAGGTTTGCTTTATTTTTGGACTTTGTTTGGCAACAAGCAACTCAGACGTAATTAACAAACAGCTACTACTTAGCAAAAGTAGCCCTTCACCTTTTCAAATGTGTCATGATATTTTTAAGGAATTGTTGGCAACACACAAGTGCTGGACAAATAATGCATGTAAATATAGTACAGCCAGTGATTTTTTTACCAGTAGCATTAATTTCTCCTGAGAATAAACTTCAAATATTCTAAGAAAGGTACATCCAAGCCCCCTTTCAGTGTCAAAGCCTTATAAGGGCTTTCCATGAAATGGAAACTGTAACTAGGGTATGTAGAGTTACAGCACTGAATGAGAGAGTGGAGCTGAACATCACCCCACACAGGACAGAAGCCACAGCAGGCAGAGGCCACATGCTGGTCCCTCTCAGTCCCCTTGATCAATTCATGCAGCTGGAAATCTCACATCAAACGTGGCTGTTTATAAGGCTTCCTAAAGGCTGCTATTCCTACCTCTAGAGCTGAGTGGAAAATAGAAACTCTGCTTCTGCAAGGCTTTACACTCTGATATTTTTCTTTTACATTCAAACTGGCCAAAACAAAATAACTGTTATCTATTCAGTGTGGCTGAGCTGGAGACTGAAGGCTTGAGACCTTTGACTTTAGGAGCTGCCTAGGTTATTGAGGAGTCAGAGAGGATTGCTGGCAGTAAACCAAGCAATATCCAGTTAGAAAGCAACTCACAGGAAGATTTCAAAACCTAAATCCCCTTACAGTCCTGCATTTCTGACTCATTTTTGGCAGAAGCTTATTAAACCTGTCTTTGTCCCACAGATGTGTTTTGGTGTCAACAAGCAATATTTTTTATTTTTTTTTTTTTTACTTCATATTTAGGTATAATAGCAAGTAGTTAGTATCAAAACCTGACTACCAAGTTCACAGTAATGGAGTAATGCACATTTTAATGGATTTTTTTAACTTTTTAAAACCGTTGGATTTTATGAACTATTCATTTTGGCTTTCTTGTTTCTTATTCATGACTCTTTTCATATGGAAAGTCATACACATCACAGGGCATTGTTTCTTGTTTATTTTTTCTCTTTTATTTGAAAATTTATCCACTAACAGTCATAGTGTACTAATATGTGCTTTATGGAAATTAACTACTAAGCCAGAGTAGTGTTATACTCATTGGGCTTTCATCCTTTATCTTAGGGATTAAAGTCCAAACCACAATAACATGCAGATTTGGGGTGAGCACCTTCTATGTCCACATACAGACTGAACTCCATAAAGGAGGATTTAGCACAGAAAAAGCACAGTCACACAGAAACAGTGTTAAATTACTATCTCTGAGTACTAAATTCTCCACAAACAGAGTTTATCTTGTTTTTTCCTGGCCCATTTTACACATGGTCCATAAGGGGATGCTCTGAATGACCAATAATATCCTTGTGTATGTCATAAACCGTATAGACTATAGGCCATGCTTTTACCTCCGTGACTCTTAATTATAGCATGCTTGTTACTAACGACTCTATTTCAGAAAAGCTACCTATCTTATTCAGTGGGATGGGCTTCAGTCCCCTGAAGAACTTGAATTAAAGACTCAGTAACTTTTTCTGTATTAGTAACTTCGTGGTCTTAATCTAGTAACGGTACCCATGCTGTATTTTCCCCATACTGTATTCTGCTCAGTTAAGCACTGTCCAAAAGAGTTAAACCAGAAGATAAATGCACTGTAAACATTTATTTTAACTTTTATGATTAATGTGATTGATTTGTGAAAGGATGAAATTATCTTGTAAAGTTAATCATTAGAGAAAATAAATGCCTGAAGGATCTAAGCTTAATATATTGGGCTTTTCTTTTCACTGAGTCAATATAGATTGACAAGCCATATTTTCCATTCAAATAAATGTTAAACGTGTTTACAGATTCCATGAAAGACTCTGAAGACACCATCACTTTAACAACATTTTCTGTCAAAGGCTACAATAATAACATGATTCTTACTCTCAGTCATGCTGGAGTAGCCATCAGAAATGGTAGAGCACATTGGCTAAATAGAGTATAATTTGGCTTAGCCATATTGTAATAATGAAAAAATGTAATTGTTCGGGGTTTTTCTTTTTGTTGTTTTTTTGGTTTTAATTCTGCAGGTAGAAGTGACTGTAAGGTGAAGTAGACACGTTCTTCAGAGCTGCCAGTTCTTGTATCTTGCCCAGTAGGGCACGCTCAAACATCAACAAATCGCTACCTTGAATGGAAACATCACAGGAAAAGTCTTCATGTTTTTGGAACAAAGTCACATGTCATTGTGCCTTCGTGGTGTTGATGAATGTCCTTGTGACACAGAAATGTTTCCCCTTGTGATGACAGGTTTCGGATCTCTGTGGAAGTGCACAGTGCCCCGGTGAGCTGGGGGGACAGATCCTATCACACTCACTCCATGTCTTGCATTGTTCATTGTGTGCTTTACACAGCTTCTGGTCTAGGTGACTTGTCTCATCCCTCATGCCCCTCAAATAATAGAAAGCTATGTGACCCTTACCTTGTAAAGATAAAAGATTCCTTTGTAAGATACCCCCCATCCTTTTGCAGGTATCATTTTGCCTTTTATTAAAAAAACAAAACAAAACAAAACAAAACAAAACAAACACACACACACAAAAAAACCCTAAAAACCCTAAAATTCTATATATTCAATATCTCTGTTTAAAAATTAGGGGAGAATTGGAGTTAAGAGCTCATGCTTTATAAGTCCAGAACTGTCATGGTTAATGTTTCATTTGCTGTCCATGAGAGGTAAGCGTTCACTTGGGACCTTATGTTTTGTTACCTTATGTTAACAAGCTAAACTTGCTTGCTTGAGGCAACTCAGTAATCTGCTGGTAGTCCAAAAGTTTGAAGCCTTCGGGAGTCATTCATGGATCATATACTATTTGTGAAACACAGAAGGGTGTTTTTTTCTTAGCACTCTTGTGAGGTACGCTGCACTGTATGACAAGCAGTGTGTTATAAATTCCTTTCATGCTCTTCTTCTGGATCATACCAGATCCAACACATGTAATTCTAAGACTGTCACCATATTTTGCATCACACTAATCCAATACAGCCTGTAGTTTGAGTTTCAGTAAGCAGAATTTGAGAATTAGATGCTTCTTCCTACTCTGACATTAACTTTCTATGTGAACTTCATTTCTACTTCTTTCTTCCACGTAGAATGGAAAGACAGTGTGTACTTTCTACTTACAATTATGATGTAAGGATGAATTAATTATTTGGAAAGTCCTTTGAGATTACTTAGCATTGAAAAATGCAAATTATTAGTATTCAATTAATAAATTCTACTGTTAGTAGTTAGTGATAATATTAATGCATATAACAATTGGGAGAAACTCATTTAACAGTACATGGACAATTTTTACTTCCAATTTTTCTGACCTTATAGTATACCTGTGCTCATTTATATAATCTCAGGCCTTTGATATTTCCTGGTATGTTACCTGTTTGGGTAATAGGAATTTATTTTTGTTTTATATACTTCTTTTGGTTGTGGGAAAGTAAAAGCTTTCCAGTCTTGAGGAGAAACAGGAATACTGTGTTACAGAGAATGATAATTTTCTATACATCCATTGCTTGAGTGTTGTTGTTGTTGCATATGTAACCATTAGAAGAAGAAAAAAAAAAAAAAAAGGAAAAAAACCCCTAGAGTAAAATATCTCTGTTGAGCTTTGAGTAATTAAATGAAGTCTGTAATACTTTGGCACTAGGGATTATTGTTTGTTTGTGTGCTTCAGGGGCACGTTTGGATATGGAGAACAAACTTTATTGGTGATAGATTCAAATTGCTTAAAAGAAGGTGCTATATCTGACAAGAAGCATTTCTTCAGGCACTCTGCATTTACTGCCAGGTAAATACAGCTGTCTGGAATAGCTCCATCTGGTGAGTCATATCAGACAGCAAAGCCCACCTCTCCACTTACTTTTGTTAGTTCTTTGACACTGAGCTGGATCTGCAAAGAAGTCTTCACTTCATACTTCTGTTAGGTGGAGTTCTTATTCTAAGAATGTGTATTACTTGTGAAGACTGCATTGAACTAAGTAACTGTTTATATTACTTTTTTCTTTTTTTTTAAATTATTTATTTATTATCTTCCTTTCTCAATGAGGAGGAAAAAACAGAGAGGTTTTCTTTATTGTATTCTCAGACCAGAACAAATCAGAAATGTCAATAACTTGAAATATATAATCTGATCTTTGAAACCCAGAGCTTCTCTGTAGGCAGCACTCCTAAGTGCTGATGCCACCCCAACCAATGAAGATGTTTATTGATTTAGATTTGTCAATGTTTGATTTTACACCATCACAGAAATATATGGTGTCAACGAAAAAGAGGGATGTATGAATAAAAAATTCTTTGCAGCGGAAGAACTGCATGCAGAGCAAAGCTTTTAGCTCTGGCTTTTAAATTCGAACAGTTATTTTCTTCATGTGAACAATTTCACCTACAAGAAGGGCATAAATTTGTTTGGGAGGAAGAAATCACACATCTAGGAGCACAGCTTCTTGCTTTGCATGTTCAGATGTCTGCTTGCATACAAAGAAATACGTACATGTCTGCTCTCTAAATACCATTGGTTTCATGTATAAGTATGATTAAAGACCTGAAATAGTACTTAGAAAAAGAAAAACGTATTCAGAAAAAAATGGTGCTCTAGTGACATGGCTCCAATCAGGGTGATACTGCAGCGATGACACAAGATTTTTCTGGAAATGAATTAACCCTGAAAGTAGCCCAAAAATTTTAGTTCTGCAGCCCCAACATTATTCAGTGTTAAAAAAAAAAAATACAATAGAAAAGAGTTGTAGTTTCTTGTGTTAGTTTTCTGGCATAAGCAGAATTTCTGATGGCCTCATAGGGATAACTGTGTATTCATAGTCATTAAAAACACACAGCAACAGAGAAGACTGCCAAAGTCCATTTGAATTTTGTTTACTTTTTCTTGAGTGTATGTAATACTAACTTTTCATTGAATTTTCAGGCTCTCACCACAGTGCTATAAACACCATCTTTTGAAGAATTACTTCTGCTTTCAAGACATATGCAATGGGTGCTAGGAGCTTCCAGAACTGCTTATAAAATGGCACTGTGAAGGCTTGCAAACAGGGTCTCAGAAGATGGACTGAGGTGCCCATTTCTCTGTGCTGCTACTTTCTCTCTTGTTTTTTCAGTGTGGAGGTGTTTCTTAACATCAGAGATGAGAACAAACTGCAGTATCCAGATCTGGAGACAAGCATCCTTAAATTATTAATGTACAATTTATCTTTGGTTTTAAGAATGGAGGAACAAGAAGGATGATGGTAACACTTTGAAAAGCCCTGTGAGATCTTCAGTCAGTCAGTTAACACTGTTGACTGCTTCTTCTAAGCCACAATGAATTCAGTGTGTGAAATATTTGAAAATTATCTAATTGGAGAAAGTTGTCTTGCATTTGACCATTTTCTTTTTGCAACACATTGATCTGCTGATATATTACAGTCAACCAGCTCAATGCACTGTTGAGATATTTTATTGTAATACATTAACAGAGCAATGGTCATTGATTGATAACAGGGGAGCAAAGGAAGATATCTTCTGTATGTTTTGCTTAAAATAAAATATATAAAAAAGGAGATATGCTGGGAAATACTCTGTTCTCACTCCATTACAAATCCAATAACATTTCATTGACATTTGTGGGGTTTCTCCAGAGTAGTATGTGGTATGGCTGAGAACTGAATTTGTGTTGCATACACTAACATCCTGTCAATATCCTCTTTACCAGGCACATTTTCTAATATCAGATGCTTTGTTTGTATTGAAATAAAAATCAGATATACAGTTATAATTTGGGTCTAGAATGATCTTTGCAAGTTTTCAGTCAGTTAGTATTTAGGCATGTGCATGTATGTCTTTGTGTATGTATATTTCTTTGAATAATTAATGTGATGAATAAAGCTATACTTTACCTCATGGAAAAGCACCTGACTTTTTTTTATTCATATTCATGTCGTAAGCCAATTTTTGCTGCTTTTCTTTTTTTTTTTTTTTTTTAAGGATATTTTTATGAGAAATAGCTTTGTTTCACAGAGAACCATTGCCATGCTAATTGTATCTCAGCTCTGATCTAAAGGGAGCATTTCCACTGGAAAAAACCTGCATTGTTTAGTCTTTAGGTCAATTGAATCTTTGGCCTTTCTGCCAAGTCTGTCAGCACTGGTGCCAGTTACTGAGCGTGGTGATTTTTATGATATCAACATTTGTCTTCTGGGGATTGGGCTGCAATCTTCATGATCATTTTATACAAAGCATTTCAGGGTAGATTCTTTCTAATCCAAACACACTGGGACTATTTTACCATTTGGATTAGCGAAAGTTCATGCTACTGCAATGTTAATGGGGTGCATTTTTGAGATGGGCAGTTCAGGATTTTTGCATGGAAATTAAATATTTTGGCAAAAGACAAGTTAAATAAACAGTGACATTAAAGTCCATATAGTAAGAGCAGTAACACACTTTGCAATATGGAGGCTGGAGAGTGAGTAGCAGATTTACATTTTTCTGACCCATGTGTTTGGGACTGTGTGTTGGAGCCTGGTGTTCTGTTGTACTGAATGCATTGAAAACTGTTCAGCATTTTTTTTATTGGTACAAAATCAAATGTTTTTTTTAGTGTTTTAGGAATCTAAATGTAAAATGTAAAAAGGATGAGATATGTAGTATCTCAAGTGATACTAAAATTCTAGGTTCAAATATGTAAATTGTAAATTATAGATGGGTTACAATTTTTTTTTAATTGCTCCATCTAAACTAATGCTTTTGCTATAGTGCTTTGTTTAGCGTGATAACACAGAAGTATTTTACCTATCCATGTTAACTCATTTATTTTAAGATTTTCCAATTACTTTATCTTCTGTTATATGGGTGGCTTCACATTTTCTTTTTACTCTATTTTTTTTTTTCTTTTAGACATCATTATGTATTAGAACCTTATGGTTATGTTTGGGTTTGCAGGACTTAAGAAGAACGAACTGCATTAAAAATTCTTTGCTGTAATTCAAAATATGCTCAAATAAAACATTTTTATCCACATCACCATTCTAAATCCTTCCCTGAAAAATTTTCAGTCTGTATTTATATTCACAACTCCCCTCACATATTTTTAAAAGCAAGAATGGCCTTTATTCCATATTCCTGCAAAAGCCATCCCTCATATGTCTTAAGAACCTGCATCAAATTTCTTAAAAGAAACTGGAATGGTACTAGTGGAACCCTGATGCTGTCACCTCTGACTTTGGCTATGATGTCATGTTTTAAATAGTTAAATATAAAAATGTGATCTGAAAACTCTTGACAAATTTAACTGGGATCAAAAATTCCCTATTTTTTGGGGGGAGTGGGGTAGAATTTGGGAAACCAAAACATTTCAGCTGAAAATGATATAATCTAATTAGTTCCATATTGTTTCTAGAAGAATCGTAGTTGTGATCCAGTTTTTAAGTGTTACGTTTCTCTATCCATGTTCATGTTCATTTTATGTGGTACATGTTAATGTCCTTTCTTTGGAAGGGGATCATTAAAGCTAAAGAGCTTAGAAGGTACAATCAGACACAGAGAAGAACAGATTAGAGATGCTCAAATGTTGTCCTGCGTACAATGAATAATGAGTGGCACCATATTAAAAGACAATTTATGTATGACTATGTGTATGTATATATAGTGCTTTTATTTTCTAATTTAAAACTAATTATTTTTCAGTAGAAAATAGTGGCTTTCTGCACAGAAAAAATTACTTAGGTTGGCATAATAATTTGGCTTATGACATTACATTTTATATTGTTTCAGTGTTTGCAAGTAAGAGAAGGTGTTGTTTGTTTATTTTATTTTATTTTATTTTATTTTATTTTATTTTATTTTATTTTATTTTATTTTATTTTATGTTATGTTATGTTATTTTATGTTATTTTATTTTTTTTACTTTATTTAATTTAATTTAATTTCATTTCATTTCATTTTTATTTTGTTTTATTTTATTTTATTTTATTTTATTTTATTTTATTTTATTTTATTTTATTTTATTTTATTTTATTTTATTTTATTTTATTTTATTTTATTTTATTTTTTAAGCAAACCATCACTTCCTAACTCACTAGTTCATGTTAAATTGGTTTCCGTTTTAGCAGTATGGAGTTGTCTTAGATCTTGGAAACAGGCTTCACTGAATCATCAATCACTGTCTTCACTATGACGGTGGTTTTATTTATGCTGCTGCATGAAATGTTCATTGTGAAGTATTACACCATATCAAGGCCTTGTGGTTTTGTGCTTTGCTTCAAACTGCTCTAATTTGGTGAAAAGTTACACTGTGGTTCATAAGCCTTTAAGTAAATCTGGTCTTATTTTTGAGCTAACTTAGACTGATTTAGATAAGGCAGAACTATTTGTGTTATTAATATATTAATTAAATGCATTTTACTCTTCTTCATTCATAGCTTGCTTGTAAATAGCATAGATTTTAAGATAGAGTTTCCTACTCAAAATCACACAGCAAAAATTATCTACTGACAAATTCTTGCCTCTTACCATTACACTCATAAAATATTATTTCTGAATTTACTTTTCAAGATGACAGGTTCATTTTCTTCCCCTATATTTAATCCCTGATGTGATGCAAATTGCTATTATACAAGGTGTTTCGAAAAGATGGACCAAATTTGAATCACTATATCTCTGCAGCCGCAAACTGCCCATGAATTAAACTCTTACAGTCCATACAGCACTTTGAGGGAACATATGGCCTTTATAAAAAGGTTACTAAAACTTAAAACTCATTAAACCATTTGTGACTTTTTGTGTAATCATAACATTTTGGGTCCATCTTTTTGGAAGACCCTGTAGAGTGACTAAATGCTGAATGTAGAAAATACTGAAACTTTTCTTTTTTATAGAAAAAAGATAAATAAGGCTCAGGTAATTTAATTAAGATGCACTAACTTTATTATTATTACTATTATTACTTTTTATATTTCATTTTATTTTTCCTCCCTCAGTTACACAGTCGCTGTTATATTCTGGCAATGCTCACAAACACCATATTTATTTAAAACTTCTTATTTCATTCTGACTGAGGTATCATGACCTAAATTGCTGAACGCTAGACTTTTTGCTGCTTACAGCAAATGTTTACATTTAATTTTCTCTTGCTACATTGATATCATAGAATAATGCATGCAATACGATGTCTGAAGAATTCTGTGAGATCCTTGTATAGTTATTGTTTCTGTGCTGGATGTAGTTATGGCTGCATTAAGCAGTCTAAAAGTGCATTGATGCAATACTACCCATTTGCCTATTTCGAATTATTACATGAATATTAGTTGCAGTCACCTGTCTTGAGACTCTAAGGCAGGGTTATTTTTGTACATATACTGTCGCATAGGGGCTATTTAGCATAGTAAATAGTTCAGATGTGATTACGCATTATTGTCCATCAATTTAAGCAAGTTGCCCAAATTTCTGCCATTACTGTTCGCAGGGAAATGAATAACAAAAAGAATAAGAGCAGAATCCAACTTCAAAGTTGGTGTAATCCCTTGCTATTTGCACAGCTGCAATCATGAGACATTCATATTTTTGTTGTGAATATTTGAATCTGAATATCAAAGTGAAACTTACAGAATGCCACCCTGTTGACCAACATAATAGAAAATATTAGTACAAATCTCTCAAAGCTTTATTCTTGGGCAGACATGAATAACATCTTATTGAAAATAATTCTTGTTCAAAGCTACAATGATTTCTGAAATGTATAGAGCAATCAAATCAAGGGAGCCAAGCCTGAATACACAGATAGAAATTTGACTCATAATGTAATTCTTTTATTAGTAATTTTTAAAATGGAAAGTAATTTCCAAGCATCTTCATTGTAATAACATGCTCAGGTCTCAAGACTGGTTTTTTCCTAATCAAACAGGGAAATATTCAAGTATTTATTGCCATCAATTGAAAAAACAATGGTGTTGAAATAGCTGCCTTCATGCAAAATCCCCAATGGAGAACAACTACAAGTAATTTTGCAAAGCACAAGGGTTCCAACCAGCCTAATATACTTTACCTGCAGTCTGCTTTCACTAGCTGCCTACAGTGAGGTTAAAAAAATAGTCATCAAAAAATCCCAGAAACATTTTTTCCTCTGATTTATTTTTCTAGCAGAGGAAATTTTTCTGTCTGTTTGTATGGCAAATTGGCACTGATTAGCACATGATTTTCTATTTGGAAAATATAACCAGAAATACAATAATATCAGAAAAGTCATCCTTGACTCAAAATATTGGATAAAAGTAACATTTTATTCACCAAATATTTATGGTTGTAGCACTTCAGTGTTTGGAGCAGAGATCAAGTAGAAACAAGACTATAATTGACTGAAGGAAACTGAGGAAGATGACCAGATATATAGATTATATTTACAATTTTTGACAACAAAAGGTGAAAAGCAAAATAATAACAATTCTTAAAACCCTAAAAATGAGGATTGGTCCTAAAGATTTTTCTGATTTATTCACCACAGGTTGTGTTACCAAGGAAAAAAAGTATGTATCTTTCGAATCTTGATATATAAATCCTCATAAACAAAGTGAAGAAGCAGGAGATTAAAATGTTACAAAGAGAATGTAGGATTTTCTACCACATGGCTAGATTCCAGTTGGCAAGGACTGTTGGTTCTCTGCCCCAATGGCACCATTCACCATAGATCAGATCCTTAATTTGGAAGGACTAGAAGAATTTCTATTATTTCAGTATATTGTACTAACACTATTCATCATATTTTTTAAATTTTCCTTTCTTAACTGGAAACTATGGCACTTAAAAAGATATCTGGAATAATCAGAGCAAATGATTCAAGAAACAAAACCTATGCTGTTGCCAAAGAGACTGGAAAATATATCTAAAATAAATTTAAACCTACAAATTAATCATTGTCTTTCTGTATACTACCCAATGCTATCAGAAACACAAACCTCATGTATTTAAACCTACATTTTATAAAAGCTCACTGGCAAAAATCAATAGAAAGCTTTAGTGGGCAGAATGTGTGTAATAGTAACAAGTAGAAAGGTTAGTGTAGAAGTTAATAGTTCTATCAAGAATAAAACAGAGTTAAAGTCTGAAGGAAAGCTCTACCAAAAGTGGTTCATTAACCTTTGAGAACTCCAGCACATCTTCAAAGTAAAGATTACAACAAACCTGACTCAGTCACTAGGAGCACTTGTTAGCTCTTGGCTTCAGAAGTCAACAGCTCTTTCATTTGCATTATGAAACTATCACAAAGATTTCATTCCACTAAAATGTTTGACCCTGTAAACTAACTAGATTACTTAACCCAAAGTCACATAGAGCAGTGGGAATGATGGTGAATACCTTACCTAAAGCCAGTAGTGTGCACTCCCAAGTAGCTTGAAATTTCATACTAAAATGATCAATAATGAAAAACATTCACAGTTAATTGGGATGACATTACCAGGGAACTAGCATTGCACCAATGGGGCTGCAGATAATTTTGACTAACTCGCCTATGTACCATTGCAGGCTTCCTAAACATCTAAGAAATATCATAATTTTTCTGGCTGAAGCCTCACTGTGAGGCAGGTGCTGGACAAGAGGCCCAACCTTTGTCTCCATCTGCCTTTTTCTCAGCAGCAATCACTGCTAATGGCAGCAGATCTTGGTCCTCTTCTCTTTCTAGACCTTAGCTTCCCACTTAGTTTTCCTGGCACAAGTATTTGTGATGCTTCACAGTTAACTTGATTACTGAAATGGTCTAGAATATATAGAAAACTTGTACATAAAGTGTGGTTGTTCAAGCCTATAATTCAGGCCTCAGGTATTTCTATTGGTATCATATGAAAATTTATGGGAAGGTAGGAATTCCATAAAACACCACTGTATCCGAACTAAGAAAAAATTTGGAGAGGTTAGCAATAGGCTACCACATGTAGTAGTAGCTTCCAATTTGATTAAAAAATATATTGCCATGTTGTAGATTAGATCTCAGAAGAGGCTAGAATAAATAAATGCTTCTTGAAAATGTAACCAATGGAGTCCTGTTTGAATAGTAAGTACAGAAAATTTCATTTGGGATACATATTTTTTTTTATTTTTAGTTATCAATATGCGTATTTATATATATGTAATGCTTTACAACTAATATCTGTGATCTAATACAATCATATTGTAGTAGTATGGTTGTATGTTCTGTATAATTACATATAATTCAATATATCTTTCAATATGGGAATGTTATGTTGATACTAGTTACAGTGCCTCCCTTTTCTTGCTAGATTTCAAGCTCCGCATCTGGCATTCAATATGAAATAAATGACAAAATGAAATAAATATACAGAACATTTTTTTTTTGGGAAAATAGTCTCATGTAAGTTAAAACATAATTTCATGTGGGAAAATTCAGGCAGGAAATTTTAATGCAAAATACGTGAAAAATCCTGAACAAGAATTCCCACTTTGCATAGACTCTCTTGAAAATTGTGCTGATCATTTGGGTCATATTTTTGCAGATCAGCCTATGCTGCTGCTGTAATTTATCTGCATTAAAGAACCCTCCAAAGTCAGTGCACTTAGTTCCAATTCTCATATCAAACCATAATGAAACACGTATATGTAAAACAAATTCACCTTTGGCATAACAATCAAGGACCTTCTGACATACAAAGTCAGTTAGTTTCATAACTGGACTTTGAATAGACCTTTTCCAGGTAAACTATTTTCAGGATGAAGTGATATAGAGTGCACCCTATTAAATGCCTTTTTTCCCAGTGTAATAGAATAAAAATTCAGTTAAAGTATGACTATAGTTGCAAAACTGTAATTCAATTTGCTATGAAAGAACTACACGGAAAGTTGGTAACTGTCAGATGTATTATGCTATAATGACCCAAAGATAAAAACGACGGCAGCCAAAGGGACAGTTGGGACCAAGAACCATTAGCTACACATTGAAAATTCAAATGCATTTGTATGGTAGCCAGTTTATTTTGGTCTCCAGTCCTTCTACTATTTTTTCCCATTTCACTCTTCCCATCTTCCCCCACCTACTGCTGTAACTTTTCTTCCAGCAAGTTTTAGGGTGGAAGTTTAAATGAGCATCTGCCACAGCACCAATGCCAATGCTAGCTGGCCATCAACCAGCGTAGCTACTCTTGCATGGGATGCCTGGCTCCCCTTCGGAGATAGCGCTTAACCTTTATGACATACTCAGATTCCACCAGCTTGGTGCCTCAAATCCCATGTTCCTTCTTCTCTCCAAATTTTCCAGTTGGTAACGGATCCTGATGGGAAGACTTGCACGCCTGCCCTTCATTTCCCTTTCTGTTTCTTTGTAAGGTAAAAAAAAAAAGAGTTTTTCTTTTATTTCACGTTGTTTTATTACATTTGTTTTTGAATTAAAAAGCAATAGGGGGAGGGAGATTCAGTTTGTAATTAGGGGAGGAGTCATTTTTGGACTCAATCCCCAACATGAAATCTGTTGTAAATGGATTCTGCCAAATTACTGAACAGAGTGCAAATTTGTAATGTGCCAGTTTTTTAATAGGTTTAGTTCTTTGGGCTCTTTCTGCAAGTCCACCCCTTGTGTCATTTCACTGACACTTTGTCCTTGAAAACTGTGTTTTGCAACCTCCTTTTAAAACTACATGATACACATGCTTAAGCCTTCCCAGCTGTGACAGCTAAAGACAAAAAAGTCAGCCTAGGTTTTGGCACACCTAGGGTCTTCTTAAAGTAATCTCATTTGTGCTTGTCCTAGAACTGCTCTTATTTGTCAGAGTCCTTATCTCATATCCACAGCTGAGGATGGCATTGTGGCTTCCCAAAGCATGGTTACTACACTGGCTAAAGAGACATCCAGATCTTAGTTACAGCAGACACCATCTTTGGAATCGACTCCAATGAAAAAATTGCTGAAGCCCTTCATCTCTTTTATTTCCCTTGCTTGAATTATGGGTTAAACAGGCATACTTAAGAGTACAATTTCTCCATCCATTTGAAATGCTAATTTTCATCTTGGCCACAATATGTTGAGCCTATCAACTCCTTTTATACAATATTGGTGTTAAAGATAATGAGATTCTTTTAAAAGAACAGCATAAAATCCATGATATTCAGTATTCAGATTACCCTGGAATCTTGTTCATGCATACAAGGACTGAAAGCAACTTCAGACTTAAGAAAACATTTTTAGATTTATAGCATATTTGTAGTTAAAACATTAACGCCTTTGAGAAGCACTCATTTGCAATGGTAGAAGCAACTGATAAACACTGAAATTTGTTCCTGTCTTAAAAGGCCTGTCAAACCTTCTAAAGTGATTTTCTTGGAACTGAATCTAGTGATCTGGATATGTGTACTCTTGCTATATTTTCAGTTTATTTGAATGCATGAAGATATCACACAAGCACGTTTGCAAAAGACCAGTCAAACAATAAAAACAAACATGTTTTTCATCCAGATTGTCTTCTGTTGACCCAATCTGTGCTTTGTATTTTCCAGACTGTAGTGTAAATGTTTCTGGGGACAGATGTGAGAGCGGTCTGAAAATATCTGATGCTATTTCTAATCATTTCCAGTGATACTTTTCAAAATAGATATATATTGCACATATTTTTTATGCAAGTGTTTTGGTTCATATTTACACAAAACTGACCAATACTTCAAAAATCTCTTTCAATACAAATAAACAATTATAACACCAATACTAGAACCATGATGGAGAGACATGCAGCAGAAAATATAGTCCTAGATGTTCAGATATCTGTCTGAGTTTGCAAAAAATTATGGCAGCTTTAAAGATTATAAGACCATTTGCAAAAGAAGTGAGGGAGAAGGAAAAAAACATATAAATGTAGAATACCAAATGCAAACTCTTCAGCTTTATTTCTGCATTTTTAGACTTTAACCAGAAATGGGACATAATTGTGAGGGGAAGTAAAAGGCAGCTTCTGACTTAAACTGGAATTTCAGATCTGAAGTTCAGCCCAGTTATGTGAATATCAACCATTCCAATGGATCACTTAACATTTTTAGATAGCCTTAAGACTGAGAACTGTCCATGAAGATTTCTCTTTGATAAGAAATGGCAGCAAAAATAGAGATTTTTAAGCCTTCTTCATTTATTAAAAAAAAAGTTTAGAACTCTTTCTTTCATCAAGAAGTAAAATGTTTCTTAAAAAATAATACTTTTGGAAAAAAATATTATATGAATAAAAAATATCTTATGGTTAGATAAAATCTTTGAAGAGAATTGCAGAACAGATTTTTCCAATGTGTTGTGTACTGTAAGATTTCATTTATGTTATATCTCCCAGAGAACTACAAATTGTGGACATAAATTCTTTAAGGAAAATCATGTCTATGTTGGAAATTAATTAAGTGATACAAGAGAGGTTTTGTTTAAGTTCTTCCTTACATCTTTTTTTTCCTGATTCCTCACAGTACAACTCCCTGAAAAGCTTCAAGTTTCTCCATTTGGTAACGTCAGATAATACTTCCTTTGGAGCCTATATCAACCCAAACAAAATGGGGAAGAATTGGCAAATTCACAAAAGAAATTGTAGTCAATTCTCAGTAACGACATAGTTAAAGGTACATCTTGATAGCTGAAGTTTTTATTTTAACCTCAAGTAGTTACCTGATTTTAGGCCTATGCTCCTGAATGAAGAGGAGTCAATGAATCTAGAAAAGCATTTTAGTAGTTCTTTTTGAAAGGCTTCATCTCACTGTATCTGATTGCTGGTGAGATGTCTAACGTTAGGAAGTTGAGTTAGTGATTACAATCATTTTAGCAGGCAGGGTCTCTCTGCTATTGATGACTCTGAGAACTGGAGGGAGGAGATGCCACTGGAAACATGTGGGAGTCTCCATTTCTTTGAGCAACGATAACGGGCACCGTGCCTTGCTACCAGGTGGTACTTGCTGACTTCCATGCCTGAAAACAGGGATTAGAACATCTTTAATTTGCAAGCCACTCCTTTTTTATAGACTTCTCCCAGTGCTACCCCCCCCGCCCCCCCCCACCCTGCTAACTGTGGTTTTCCTGTTGTTTGCATGAAGAGATCTCTGAACTCATGATGCACTTGCTTAGCAAAGGAGGGTAAGGCAAAACCACACAGCAAACAAGTGTTCAGGTTAGCAGGGCCCATTCAGGTTCACTGCAGTTCATCTTTAAAAGCTTTCACATGTGACTCAGACCTGCCCAATCTAGCCGTGTGGGACTGCTCTAGTAAATGGTAACAGTAAGCAGACATTTTAAATTGTGTAGCTCTTCTTGGAAAAGTGACTTTGTAAAGGCATCCTTAATGCAACAGACCTCACTATTGCATTTGGCAAAGCTGGTTCTTCAAATCTGGTGATAAATAAGACTGTACTACTTTGTTTTCCCTAGAACTTCAAAGGCAGAGAAGAGAAGCACTGGAGCAGGTTTAGTGCTCCAGAATTATCAAATTGTAGTAGTGTCTATCTCAAAGTCTATCTCAGAGCACTTTTCAATGAGGAAATTTCTGTCTTTCGATGAGGAAAGAGACTTTTCCCAACAGTATATCAACTTTGAGCAAAGATGCAGGATTTAGAGCCATGCCTCTCAGATGTCAGGAGAAGTTTCTGGAGTTGACAGCTGAAGAAAAGGAGATGAAAGTCAGATTATTTTTTTTCCCCCTTCCAATGCTGTGTTATAGAAAACTAGTACTTCTCCTCACCTGCACTTTGGGAAGGAAACTTTGAGAAAATTTTGCCCTGTGCTATCTCACAGTGATTTGAAAAAGAAACATCAACCTTAGGTTTTCTTTGTGTTTATCATTTAATTATTTATGGACTTATTTGAACATTTACCTTAGCAGCCTTATGTCAATTTGAAGCACTGAGAGGGAGACAGAGTGAATTGGCCAGTTAAGCTGCATTTACAGATGCTTTGCATTGGCAGAGCAATGCAAAGCAGTTGGGTAGTGTGCCTTAGTTTTCCCTCTACCTTCTGTCCTCCTTGTTCATGTTGTTGCTTGGACCTCCCTTCCCTTCCCCTGTCCATATCTAGCACAATTTTCATGTGTTGCCTTGTACTTGTGCACTCACACAATGGCTAGGGTTCTGTTGTTCTTCTCATATTCCCCTTTCCTGCTCTCTGATTATATATTTAGACAGAAATATTTTTAGGAATTTTGATATTGTCCGTGAATTTTCAAGAGCCAAGAGAAACTCTCCCCTCTTCCAAGTCCACCTCACTCTCAGAAAGGCTGATTACTTGCACAATTATGAACAGGATTAAACCTGCAACTTTTGTCTTTAAAAAAAAAAATAAAATCCCTGCATTAACTCTTTTTCAGTGTCTTGTGAGAGCAGAGTCAACAGAGATGGTACACAGAGAATTTCTACAACCATAATTTAGTGAGAAACACTAGAAGATTCTTCCCCAAATCGCCACTCAAATGTAAAGCAGGAGCTAACAAAATCACAAATGGTAGGAAATTAATTATTTATAGCAGACTTTCACATCTATTATAAAATCTCTCTGATTCTGTCACTGACCTTCAAAATCAATAAGCCAGGCCACCTGAAACAAGGAAGTTTTCTTTAAAACAAATTAAAAATAACTTATGTTTGGACTTTCTGTCTGCTGTTTTCTTCTGAAACAGTAAATCAAATTTTTCACAGTCTTTTGTTAAGCCACTAGTATTCAAAATGCAATACTCACTAAATGAAAGATGGCTTTCTTCTTAATTCAGTTATCTGAGTTCTGGAGATTGTGTCTTGTATAGTAGGAAAAGCTTAAGCGTATTTTTGAGGAGACATGCTTTGTCTGTTCTTCCTGGCAACTGAGTGACGAAGCTGAGTCAAACTCAGTATAAACTCAGTTCTAAATGTAATTAGATGCCTTCTGGAATGCCAGAGTCTTAATGGAAGGTAGGATTTTTCTTGTTTTGTTTTGGTGGATAAAACAGGGTGTGTTTCTTGCTGGTATGAAAAAAAAAAATGTTAAAAGTAATAAAAATAACTAGAAAAAGTACTGGATGCCAGATAAAGAAATCCTTGAAGATATTTCTAATCCACTTCTATCCTTATTACATAAGGAATGTTATTGATCAATTTGAAGCATTTATTTACTGAGCATCCCACTTTGACAATACTTCATCCTTATTTCTCTATTATGCAAAATGTAAATGAATAAATCTCTATATAAAAATGCTGAATATTATCTTTCTTTTCATCTATATTCAAATTAATTTTGTCAATATAGTTCATGTGTCAGTATGCATTGACATGATTACATTATTTTCTTTTTTTTTTTCCCCTCCTCTTAAGAAAATATTGTGGGAGTCTATTTGGCTACCAAAAGCAAAGGAGAAGAACTTGATGAGAGCAGTTTTGTTTTTCAGGTTCTTTCTGTCTCTAACAGATGTCCTTAAACAGCAGCCAGATACCACTGTCTCTGATCCTGTAGTGGAGAGATTGGGTCCCTTCATCTTTGCCACACTACTCTGCTCTGTTGTGGCCAGAGTCACTATTTGCTGGGATGGATTAGAAAGCCTGAATCAGAGAAAGAAGTCACATCTCTCCTGGAAAGGAGAGCAAAGGTGCAGGTGACAAGTTTCTAAGCTAGAATGACTTTAAATTTAATTTAAACTTGTGTTTTTGTGAGTTCCTTAGAAAATCAATCACATGTCCAAGGATTAGATCTGATTTTGACAGTCCCCTGTATTCTTAGGACATATAGTGTTCAAATATCCATACTGTACGTAAATATTCTCTAATATTAACTAGGGATCTGTGAGTGGCAATAACATAATATGTATACTGTGTGTAATATAATGGAAATATCACTTAGTAATATACACACTGGATTCACACTTTTGGAAAAATTGTTTCAGAAAGCCTGGTGTTTGAAAACATGATATATTTAACCAAGTGTCATTGAGTAATAAGGCAAAGGGACAAATTTCAAGATCTACACTAACAGGAAGTCAATAAATGCATGTGGAGTCCAAAGATGTGACAGACAGATATATTGTACAAAAAGGATTTCTCAGACAGATTCTGTCAATATAAATATATTCTGTTGACATACAGGTGCCTTGTCATGCTGCCTTGTCATAATTGCAGTCTCAAGAGCTTTAATTATCTCTTTAAACCATTGGTATTTACATTTGATTTGTCTCATGGTCCTTCATTGCGACTGTGTCACAATCTTTTTTTTTTCCCATGTGGGGGTGACAACTGGTCACTCTTCATTAATAAAATGACAAGTCTCTTATCCACGTTGTACTTGCAATAGGCTTTGAAAAGTTAAACTTCAAGAGATTAAATTCCCTCTGTGGTTATCCTACAAAACACACATTTCAGCCGAAAATGCTTATACTTCATTGTTTTTTTTTTCTGCCAATACTACATTCTGCTTTCCAAGCCTAAGTAATGTTGAGGTGAAAACAAGAATGTTACTCTCAGAATTCTGTAGGGAAACAGTGACATGTATGGCTGATCTTTATAAACTGTAACGTAACAATGAAAAAGGTATTCCTTTCAATACTATCAGTCTCTTGACTAACAGGCAAAGTATATAAAGAAAATCTTTGATTCCAAAATCCAGCATTACTCCTAGACTCCACAAAATCATAGAATATTCGAGTTTGGAAGAGACCCTGGAGGTCATCTTGTCCAACCCTTCTGCTCAAGCAGAGTCATCTACAGCAGGTAGCCCAAGGCCATATCTGGACAGATTTTGAGTATCACCAAAGATGGAGACTTAATCTGATCAGACTTTTGTGTTCATATATAGAGGTCAGTGTCTTGTCCTTTCCATTAAAACTGGTGAGAGTAAAAGACAGGTAGCACTTAGAAATGAGGAATTTTTATGACAGCGTAAGTAAAGTAAAATGAAATAAAGCATCCATTTAGGGTTCCCTGATACTTTCTCATGGATGTGTTTCTTTTTCCTTGGGTGAAAATACAGAATTTGCTGTATGATGAACCATGAAATACTGGTGCAAGTTTACCTCAAAGCTGTGATTTTGGATACCTGCCTTAACACAATGAGAGTGACAGCAATGGTGCTTCTAGGTGAGTTTCCATCTATCTAAAATGGCAAGCTGCCCTAAACAGTGGCTATAATCTTGCTGATCATAATATCCAAAACCTTTTTTTCTGAGGGGTATAAAGACAGTCACTGATCTGCAAGTCCCAATCTCTTAATTTAAACAGGAATCACAGAAATTGTCATTTCAGCAGGTGTCATTTTTGAAATGTGGAAACATAGACCCTTGTTCCTTGGTGTGCTTGAAAAATAAGAGTACATACATCCAAGTGACTTTGTCAAACAAGAGACAAAACAGGTGTTTCATGGACCGTGGTGAGAGAAAGCAGTGTATGTGTAGCTCTGGCATAGGCAACCTTTCCCTTGGAAGCTAAGTGGTGGCATATGCAGGTGGCATTAGCTGTGAACTTACGCACCTCTTCTCCAAAGTCCTACTTTGGTGCCCTAGGCGTGCTTAGCTTCTTTTCAGCAAACAGATTAATAGATATAGTGATAGAAGTGATAAGATACAACAGAGGGAAGTACAACCAGGACCACCACAAACCCTGAGCACATGGATCATAGACTATGTGATTAGACAAATACCAACCAATAGTTTGGGAGTACCTGCATTTTTATGAGAACATAAGGAGCACATCTATGCACATGGCTCTCAAGCTGCTATATTGACTATCTGGTGTAAAACTTGGCATACTACTGTCCTAGAATATGACTGGCTTCATTGTGTCATGCTTCTGACTGCCATAGACACACGGGCTTGGGAAGTGATTTTATCTAGGGGTTATATAGCTGTGCTGTCTTTGCCCACAGGCTGTCTTGGGAATGAGCTGCAGCACCGCATGGCCTGAGCACTGCAGGGAGGTGAGGCCAGACAGGTGGGAGATGCAACCTGGCACTGAAGCCATGGCGCTTTGGCAATGCCATTACCAGGGCACAAGCCAGTTATTTATAGGGCTAATTTGATTTTGTCTACAGTAGATTGCAGTGACTGCAAAGTAAGCATTGCTCAAGGCAATGAAGCACCCTTGCAAATTTTATTCTTCTTAAATGGCTCTCATCAGGAAGGGGATGTTTAGACCTAAAAAGAGGATATGTATGGAAGAAAACTACCACCTCTGTCCAATGGGACCACTTAGAATGAGGATTGGTCATAAAACTTAACAAATGCTGGAGACATTTACAACTGTCTCTGAATGTAATGGCACCTGTACCAAATATGTTAAATTGCAAATTTTATGTTCCATAATGCTATGCACAATAAATTAGCAAAGCCTATATCAATCTCAATGTGAATATGAAGACAAACCAGAAAAATCATGTTTATTGTTCAGGATAAATAAAATTAAATATTTTATTGGTTAGTGAAAAAAACATTATATAATAACTTACAAAAATAGAGCACATGCTATGGCCCAACAGAACAAAAAGGTTGATAATGGAAAAGACCTAAAATTCAGGAGGAAAGAAAAATAAGAATTTTAATGGCATTATTTGATATTAAATATTAATTTATTCCAGTGAGAGTGAAATAAAAAACTTTAAGGAAATTGATTCCTAGATTTAAAAAAAAAAAGTTTCTCTTGAAGGTTAGTACTGCTATAGTGAAAATTGGTGGCTTATTTTGTAGGAAAATGTAGCATTTAAGTTTCTGTATGTATTCAAGTTTGTTTTCACAACTGGTAAGATACTAAATCCTACTTTTCTCAGGTTTAACTTAAACCATGATTAGCAATTAATCCTTATTATTGGAAAAAATGAAATAAGAAAGGAATTACAATTACATAAAGACTTTCATCCGGATTGATCACAAGGGATTTTACAAAATGTAGGAAAAAAATAGTTTAGAGGTGACTGTGCTGCCTTCAGTCAGTGTGGCAATGCAGCTGGTTGTAAAAAAGCATGACAGGTACACCTTGCTAGCACTTACTGTGTCTAACACTGATTTCGCCTTGGACGACTGTTTGTTGTCCAAGATATAACAAAGCCAAGTATATGTGCTTAAGAAAAGACCTCACCAGAAAATACAGTAGCTCTTACTATGTTCTATGATACCTCTTTAGAAAAAAGGAGGTCTCAGTCTCATTTACAGTTTTTCAGAACTGCTGTAGTGAAGTAATGGGAAATTTTCTTTTTTGCATTTTGAACTTGATTATATAATTGCAGCCTAGAGGTGTAATTCGAAGATCTCTGTATCTGGATCAGTCTATACGCTGTTTTTTTTGAATGCAGGGGAAAGAAGTTGGATTTTAAATCCACAAAACTGAGTGTTGTTTCTACAACCCAAACAGAAGACATCCTGATATCTTTTTTTTTTTTTTTTTTGAGCAGTTTCTAATGCCACAGATGTGAGTAAATATGGGTATAATTAATTTTCATAACCTTATAAACATGTAGTAATTTTCTAATAAAAGAAGGAAATAGGGAAATTGTGCTTTAGGAACTAACATAATTCAATCTTGTAAAGATTAACCAGGCCTGAAATAGTATAATAAACGGGAGACAAGGGATGTTCAGGATACAAATGCATGACCTTTGGAAATAAACAAATAAATTAATAAACAAAGCACAGGATTGTCATTTGTAGTTGACTGTGGTTAGATTTTTCGTTGGAGACAGTAGAACATTGATTCAATGAAACATCATTCAGCAGACTGTCCTTTTTCAGCAAGGCACATAAATATTTGCCTAACTTGTTTGAATCCCACAGTTTGATTCTATGCTGAAATAGATAATGGGGAAAATGATGCTTAAAAGCAAATTTCAGCCTTCTGTTCTTATTAGTTCCTCGCTTCTCTCAGCTCTAGCTACTCTCTTAAATCCCTCCCCAGTTCCTAGCTGTTATCAACTCAATGCTACTTTTTTTTTTTTTTTTTAATATGTAAAATAAAGTATTCCAGTCCTCTGCAGCAACAGGTCTAGCAGTATCTGGTGAGGTGCATATCTGCACAAGTGACTCAGGAAAGTCTACAGAACTACAGTTTGAGTGAAGACTTGCTTTTATTCCCAAACAGTTGGTTTTACTAACTGGCCAAAGCTAAAGACCAGCGGAAGAGGCTGACATCTCCTTTCGGATGAGTAGAAATTTTGCTATAAGGAGCATCAATTTGTTCTGGCTTCCTCTTTGATAAGTCTTTGATGTATGGGCACAGTGTCATGGGGACTGGAACGGATGTCACTGCTTCAGAGTGGATTTGGATTGGATCTGCTTCTTGAGAAGTAAAGGAAAGCAGTATTGACCTTAGCATCCAGCAGGTCAACAAAAGCAGAGATGATAGCCCAGATCTGGTCTGGTTAGCAGCAGTCCTGTCTCAGTTAAAGACATCTGTTTAGATTAAAGCCAAACAGATACCAGTAGCACTAACTGTATTGTTCTAGTAAGACTAGAACTGGAGGAGGGATGTAGCAGATCGAAGACTTGCAGAGGGTATAGTCATGCTGTGGAACAGTATGTGTGATTCCTGTCCTGGTGAACATCTGTATGAGAAAAAAAAAAAACAACAAACCAATGACTACTTGAGCGTTATTTTTATTTCCAAGAAACTTAGTCTCAAAACACTCTTTTATTTCTGCCCCTAACTTCCTAGCATTTTCACTGTTATCTGGCAATTATTTTAAAATATTGACAACCTCAGGAAAAATATAACCTAAGCCATTTATCTGTCTTCACGGGATAATAATGATTGGTGATTAGATTATATTAGATCTGGACTTTGTCCTCAGCGGTAGTTCACTTTTTGGTGAAAAAGTACTAGAAATAAATGACTGTTTCTCCTTACAGAGAAGGACAAATCGACGAGAGAGAAGAGAGGAAAGTGATGAAGATGTGAAGCTAAAATATTTTTGTTAAGAAAATTAAGATTTCCTGTAAAAATCAAAATTCATTCTTAATGAAAATAGTATATAATGATAACTACTGTATTTCAAAATAGTGGTCCAGAAAACTACTGCTGCCTACCAAACAAAACAGTAGAAACTGTTTCGATGTGCTGCTCATGACAGCACCCTTTATGAAAAGACTACACAAACTTCCATGTGTAAGGAATGAAATACTTCTTGTAGGTTAACAACTGACTAAAAAACAAACAAAACCCCACACCAACCAAGCAACCAAATGTAAAAAAACAGGCTTAAAAGAAAATAGGAGTCTTTCAGGTCCTATCATAACAGAAGTGAAGAAAAATAGTTTTGAAATTTGTTCTGAAGACACACCAATAACAGGAGCTTATGAATTGACAGCAACTACTCTAACCAGACAACTTACAGAGCTTCTGAGATATTAAGGAAATCTCTTACAAGTCCTCTTTAAGTAAAAGCAGAATCACCATAGCACAGGATTTTATGGTAATAGAGGCTGAATAATGTGAAAATGGAGAGTTGTCATCTGATCATGAAGAACCCTCCTGTTTGAACATAGAATACATAAAATATCTGAAATATTAATATAATTGTACAAGGTCTTGAAAATCACAATGAAAATATTTTATGAGTATCCTTACTGTGCCTGTGACCTATAGAGATCATTAATTTGAAGCCTAACAGCCTAGCTGATACTGTACAACTTCCACAACCTGATTTGGCAGAATTGTATTATGTATATAATATTGTTAATAATGTAAAACATAATAGAATGCCACATGGTATTATAAAAAACAGGAGAAGTAGATAATTATCAGTATTACAATATGCCAGTAAGACATCAAAGAATATAAATGTTATATGGACAAATGAAAGTCTGATGATCCAGTAATTTCCTTTTCAAGGAAAGAATACACTACCGGAAAAAAATGGACACAATTCCTATAGCTTTTGTCTTTAATAAAAAGAAAAAAAACTGTGTAGAAAATTAGAGACTCTGTGCAGTCGATTTTTCTCACTTAAAAATATAATTTAAATGATTAGAAAGGGTTGTAATTTTTTTTTCAGATCAAGGATACTTGATTGTCCTTATCACCTCTACTTTTTCTGCATCCCTGCCTTATATACCTCCTTATCACTTAGCTGGATAATCAATCACTAGACTTTTCTCTACATTTTAAGCACTGCAGAAGAGTGTCTTTCTAGAGCAAGAAAGGCAGCAATGTGTTGCCCTTACTGTGAATCACCTCTGTTCAGTTTATCATCTACATCACCAAGCTTAAAATAAAGTGATTATATACTAGAATTCAACAGAGCCTTTAAGAATTGCAAGAGTAATATTTATTAAATGTTCACTTTATTAGGATTAAGCTTGCCTGTAGTTGCAGAAATCTTCCAGAGGAAAAAAAAAAGTAATTAAAAAGAATGAACTGAAAATGATATATTATAGTGGTCTGCACAGGCAAGGTATGCCTATAGTGGATAAAGCTTTGCTTACAGTGCATGAAGTACAAGTGCAGAGAAGAACATGGAAATCCTATCCTGACTTATTTCTGAGAAACCAAGCATGCCCAGCTTAGCTTGCCAGTACTTTATTATACTGCTGTGACACCAAGTATCTCAAAAGGCACAAATGACTCCTAATTTTTCAACATACTCACTCACTTGCTTTTACTTTTTTCTGCTCAGTGTATGAGAGCACATTATTAAGCACAACGGGCCAAATGGTGTGCTGCCCTCTCTCTTTCTGCTGCCTCCTCCAGCTGAGGAAGCCTGTGATTTTCATACCTCAGAGAGAAAAGATGATAATATAGGAAGAACAAACAATATGGTGAGTTAAATCTCTGTGAATGACTGTACACCCCTTAAGAAAACCTCTTACCTCTCATCTGGTGGCTACTGCTGCTTGCAACCAAGAGTATCTGAAAGAACAGAAAAATTTGCACAACTTCAGAATAACAGAAAGAAACTATTTTTTATATAGAACTATTAAACATGTTTGTGTTCACATTCACACACATCTTCAAAGAGTAAAACATCTGATGTCACACAAAAAACAATCCCCAAAACACATACTATGAAACTAACTTTTTTGGTATCACAGATTTTTGAAGAGTTAGCAGGCACCAACTATCTTTTTCTTCTGTGTAGGTACAATGCTTGCCTTAGTAGATTCCTCACTTCTCTTTCTATGGCAATAATATAAATAAATAAATATAATTGATATTACAGCAACATCTGTAAGCCCAACTGAAAAGGATGAAGCATTTTGCAATGTGTGATACAAATACCTGGTGAGACATAGTCTGGGCTTGGAAGGGCTCAGAATTTAAACAGAGCAGAACAGGTGGGAAAGAAGAGACAGAAACAGAGGCTGAGATTTACAAAGTCTTGCCTAAAGTCACAAACAAAATCACAGGCTGAAAATAGATGCCTATTCACTGAACTATGCCACCTCCCCCAGTGGTAAGTGCATAATGAAACACTGACTCTTTTCCTGCAGTGTATGTGGATATTCAGATCCGACTCAAACAAAAATTAGTAGTGGAAATGTGTGCTCAGCCCACTCTGCAAAAGGCTGAGCTGACTTTCAGGCTTCAGGGAACTGCAATGGTTATCAAAGCAAATATCTCTACAGCCATTAGTAACAGAAAGACAAACATGAGAATGGAAATAACAAATGTCTTTCTCTTGCTCATACTGTTTTGAAAAAGTGATTTCTGTACCTGTTAATCTATGCTAGCTGATAGGGGAAAGCTATTTATGGTTCCACTTGATTGGTATTTCATCAGACACATAATTTGATATGCTTTAGAGTCTGATTTAGTTTCCTTCTAGGTCTGTGCCCCAAGGCTGAGATGACTAGTACTAGCTGTTTTCTTGATTTTTAAACATAGAAATGGTGAAAGTATTTTCTTATTTTCTTGTCAAACTTTCTTCATGTTTTCTGAGTGATTTTCAAAATGAGGCTCCTTTTCCAGACTCACTACCTGATTCTTTCTAAATTGATCAATCTTAAATATTTTTCCTATATACATCTGTCTTAGAAAAGCACACCTTCTCAGGTGTACTTTCCACTGTGAAGATATGGAGCTGTGAAGTTTTTAGAGGACATATGAGAAAGGTTCTCTGTAGAGGGTTTATATCTACAGGAAATAAAGCTCTATATGCAGTTTTAACAAGATCAGTTCCCCACCATCAAAACAGAAGAGAGCATTTTGGCTGCTCTTTGGTAAGTGCTAATTAAGAGAGATTTCTGCTCCCTCAGACAGATCAGTGCTGAGCTACTCCAATGACATGGATTGTGCATTTGTAATCAAGACTCAAATGCTACCATATGACCAGGTACAAAATAAAAAAGTGTTATTGAAAAAGAAAATCCACTGAATCTAACAGCTATAAAGCACTCTAATCTACAATATATAAATTTCATGAAGACTTAAATGACAATAGAATAAGAGAGAAATCAGGGGAACTTGAAGAGTTCCAAAGAGGTGCATATGTCCATATTTAGACCATATACGTGTTTTCATAAACTCATATGCTGGATATGTAGCCAACTATGGCAAGTTACAATTTCTGATTTAGCAAATTTAATCTACAAATATTCTAAGAGATTAATATTAGGAGGTAATAATTTGCTAAATATTTTCTTTCATGCCATCATCAGCTAAATAGAAAATGCTGTATTTGATGTTCCAATATTTTCTATTTTCAGTTCAGATTCAGCCTTTCACTAACACTGATCTCTTTATGGGAAAATACGTATGTATCTTCATGCTGTTTTGAAACACTGCTAGTCCTCCTTTATGTCCCGTTATTATATATCATAGTGACCACAAAAATTACCTAATGTTAAGAGAGAAAGCAAAATGAAGACATATTTATATTTCTCAGTCCTGCAAAATCTTGTCTTGGCAAACCGATTCATTTTAAGATCTGTCCAGCCAACAGCCTGTGGTGTGGGGTTTTTTTGGTGGTTTTTGTTTGTTTGTTTGTTTGTTTTGTTCTGGTGTTTTTTTTTTGTGTGTGTGTGTTTGTTTGATTGTTTGTTTTTTCTCTTTCACCATTCTTAGCTTTAGACACATGTAAGGATTTTCTGGAGGAAGACTTTTCATTGTAATATTTTAATTGCATTTTCAGGAGTGTTACCTCCTAGTTTATGCTTCTTAAAAGGATTGTAAGGAACCGTTATTTACTTCTTTCTCTGTATTCTGAAATTTTCACTTAGGATGTGTATAAAAAAACATGTCTTATGCTCCTTCCTCTAGCATTGACCTCTTATATAATCTCAAGTGTAATTTCCATTTAATTCAAGAAAAATAAAAGTTGCTAAACAGAACTTGTAATCTCCATACTGTAAATACAGAAGATGACATTTTCTATAATAACATATGTTTTTACAGTTTGAAACTGGAAGCTTAAATAATTAGCATTTCAAGATTCCATTGATAATATTATTGGAAATAATTTAGTACATATATCCTTTTAAATAAATATAGATCTATCCATCTAAATGATGTGATGCACATACACAAGTTGTCAAAAATGCAGCACCAGGCCCACAGAAATGAGGTCACTGATTATACCTGAACTGAAAATGGCCTTTATGGGGTAATTTCTGTGCTCGCTAACATTATACATCACATTTTGCATAAACTTGCGTGATTTGATCCGAGGGTAGAATTTTCCTCAAAATTTCACTTCTTACAACACTTGCAGTATTTGTGCCCACATCCACCTCAAACCAGCTACAGACTGGACCTCTTGACTTGTAGAAGTTAGAGATGGAAAAGATCTATTATGTCCTTTACTCCATTCCTCTGCTCATGTGAAATTGTTCTGTGAAATCTTATTGAGAAGATACTGCAAACTATAATCCTCCCTAGGCAGGGGGACGGACAGATGACCTAACAGGTCCTTCCCATCTAAAATATCTCTCATGTTATGACTAACTTCACTGTTCCTGTTATCTCCCACTTATAAAATTCAGGGACCAGACATCTTCATGGGAACTGCTCATGACATAGGCACTTGCTGCAGCAGTTGTCACTCTGTTTCAAGCTTTCTCCCCACTGTAAGCTGTCATGCATGAATTTCTTTTTCCACAATATGCTGAAGTTTCTGTCTGTTGTAGGTGCATGGTGAAGTGTGACTTGTATCACTGGGCTGATATATTTCATTAGTTATAGCCATTTCTGTTTGGTAAAGACTTTCTTTTCCTTCTGCTATCATATACTGCAAGAGCTGCAGCAAAGCAACACATCATGACTTTAATCCTTAAATATACAGATAACATCAAGAAAGGATGTGAAGTCATCTACATAATTAAATACTAATTGGCCTTAGCCATTACTTATTATACTGTAGCTTTTTGTCGTTCTGTTTGATGCTAAAGGATGTTCAGCTGCTTGTAATTGATAGAGAGGTTTAATCTGCAGTGGTTTCATTGTAATGAGCCAAGCATGAAACTATTTTTTATTTTAAAAAGGCTAAAAGACCCTTCTTTGTGTGTAAGCATGGAGACAATGCTTGGGGTTCCTCAAATTCACCAGGTATAGAAATAAGCTTTTCTTCTATATTAGTTGATTGTCATAAAGTGTTAGTTGAGGAAAAATTGCTTTTCCTTCAGATGTAAAAATGCAGACCTATTCACATTTGAATCACATAGAAGCTATCAGAATAATGTGTCTCTAATCTGGGGACTCAGAATAGCAGAGTGGTAGAGAGAAGCACAGAGTAGTCTGCCAGAAATGAATCAGGAAAGGGTTTCCTTATTTCTAATGATCCTAAAATTTCTAATGAAGCTTCTAAAATTTATAAAACCAAATGGGTGCATTTGAATAGCAATAAATGGTTATATCATGCAACTGAGCTTTTTTAAATTCTAAGCAATATTCATAGATATCAGCTTTGAACGGAACTCAAAAAAAGAAGTTTTAAGATTGCTGTTTTTTTTTTAAATTTTATGACACTGTTTCTAACATATTGATGACTATGGCTAGAAATACTGTTATAATTCACATTACCTTAGCTAAGTCTGCAGAAGAAAAAACGTCCAGCTAAGTGTACTTGAAGATTATGAACCATTGTCTTTGAATAAATGTTTGCGGTGGTTTAATATGTGGCCAGCAAGACTAGGGAAGTCATCATCCTCCTGTACTCGGTGCTGGTGAGGCCCCACCATGAACCTTGTGTTCAGTTTTGGGCCCCTCACTACAAGAAGGACATTGAGGTGCTGGAGAAAGTTCAGAGAAGGGCAGCAAAGCTGGTGAGGGGCCTGGAGCACAAGTCTGATGAGGTGCGGCTGAGGGAACTGGGGCTGTGTAGCCTGGAGAAAAGGAGGCTGAGGGGAGACCTCATTGCTGTCTACAACTCCCTGAAAGGAGGCTGTAACATGGAGGGTGTTGGTCTCTTCTCCCAAGTGACAAGTGATAGGACAAGAGGAAATGGCCTCAAGCTGCACCAGGGGAGGTTTAGATTGGATATTAGGAAAAAATTATTCACAAAAATGATTGTCACGCACTGGAACAGGCTGCCCAGGGAAGTGGTTATATCACCATCCCTGGAGGTGTTTAAAAGACGTGTAGATGAGGTTCTTAGTGACATTGTTTAGAGGAGGACTTGTCAGTGCTGGATTAACAGTTGGACTCTGTGGTCTTAGAGTTCTTTTACAATCAAAACGATTCTATGATTCTGATATACTACCCAGCTCTTTGTCACAGCTCTGTTACTGGCAATTTTTGCCTTCATCACAGGAGCAGCAGAAATAGGCAATATTTACTTACAGCTCAGACATCCCACTTTACCAACTAGAGTGTGATTGTGAAGGCACCTATATCTCTGTGGTTTAATCTAATAGTCTGAGTTGCTGCAGTTTTTTCAAGCATAATAAAATCTTTTGTTTTGCCAGCTCCACAACTGTAGCAGAGGAGTAGATATGACAGCTGGGACATAACTATTGTGGCAAGAGCTAGTCAATGAGCCCTAAACCTGATGAAATACAGAACTTTTAGTCTGATGTGAATTAAAAAAAATTTAAAGGAGCTCCTTTTTCTCCTTTCCAAATTAACCCTCTACCTCTGACACAATGGCAATGGGAAACTCAAAAGATGTAATAAATACTAGAAAAAGACCAAAACTTGAGAGAAAAATGACAACAGGACACCAAACTACAAAACAAACCAAAGAAAAAAAAGAAGCACACACAAAATTAAACAGGCTGCTTGCTCCCGAGGAATGAGATTGATTAAGAAAACATTCCATAAAAACCGTCACAAAATGTTTAGCTAAAATCATAGACTATTTTAGTTGGAAGAGACCTCTGGAGGCCATCTAGTCAAACTGCCTGCTTAAAGCAGGTGTTGTCAGATCAAGTTGCTGAGGGTAATATCTAGTTGAATCTTGGACCTCCAAGAACAGAGGTGACACAACCTCTCTGCAACCTGCTCCAGTCTTTGGCTGTCCTTATTTCCATGTAGTTCTGAAGAAAATGAAAAAATAAGAGAAAAACTGTCAAGAAAATGAGACTAGAAATTCTATGTGAGACCCACACTTTGCTCCTTAAAAGGCGTGATGTGAGGGAAATCAAACCCTCTGTGCTTTTGAAAAAATGTCTCTGTCAACAGAATTTGTTTGAAATATAGAGGATACATTCTTAAGCAATGGAGTTGTGTTTGATGGCTGAAACTGAGTTGCCTAGTGCAAGACTAGGGAGAAATATGCTTTTGTAATTAACATAATTATTTTGTTTTCTGCATCAAATCAATATGAATCTGCCTTGATTGTGGTGGATAAAAGTTTTGAATTGCCCGTGAAGAAATGATGACAGAGGCTTTTCATATTGAAAAGAATTTGCTATAGAAAGAGATTTTTTAAAGTTCTAGGACTGCATAGACTGTCACATGGCTGTAAAAGTAAGAAGTAAGAAAGTAATGTATAGATTCAGGGAAAAATACAGCAAGATTTAGTATTTTGTTTTTTCTTAGAGAAAAGATCAAAACAGCAATGCATTCATATTAAAAGGGAAAGAACAACACTGTTTCTTTATCAACCCAAAAGGGAAAACTTCATTGTTGTCTTAGACATTACCTAAAGGCACGCTTTAATCTTATTTTCAGGTAGTACTTTGATCCTAAGGTAATCGCAATCACAAAAAAAGGCAACACGATCATTGTCAAAGAGATCTCTATTCTTTTTGATGTAACAGTGTAATTAGAAGTGACTGAATTTCCATTCCCTGGGAAAATTCTGATATTTCAAGGTTTGATTTGATTTCATATCAGGATGCATTTTTTTTTCTTTTTCTCAAAAGATACTTAAACTTTCTCCAAAAATTAGTTTTAAAATTATTTTGTATACTACCAAATGATAAAAGGATACCTTTGAAACAAACTGTTTCATCAATATCCAATGTATTTTTTAATTAAATAATAATAATTAATAATGGTAATCCCTGACCCTAAAAATCATGTAAATCTCTGCTCCTAATCACTAAGTTGTTTTAGCATGGAATCCTGCCAAATCGCTGGGAACTGTAGACAGCTTCTAGATACATTCCTGCATAGTCTTCCCTCCATTTTGCAATAATTTCTTCTTTGTTTAAACCTGAATTTCCTCTTCTGTGAATCAATAATAGAAGTAAATATAATATGTTGGTATGTAGATGAGTTATATACCTCAGTTTTAGCAATTAATATGGTTTAAGTATAGTCCTTTACTTTGCAAACAGTGATTGTAAGAGAAGATCAGATTCGTGACTCCTTAAGGAACATGAACAGACATACATCGCATCAGGTTCTATAGATTTATCCCAGAGTCTTGAGAGAACTGGCTGATGTAGTTGCCAAGACACTCTCCATGGTATTTGAGAAGTCCTGGCAGTCAGGTGAAGTCCCTGGTGACTGGAGAAAGGGAATCATCACACCCATTTTTAAAAAGGGTAGAAAGGAGGACTCTGGGAACTACTGCCCTGTTGGCTTCACCTCTGTGCCTGGGAAGATCATGGAACAGATCCTCCTAGAAGCTGTGCTAAAGGACATAGAGGACAAAGAGGTGATTTGGCACAGCTTCATCAAGGGCAAGTCCTGCCTGACCAACCTAGTGGCTTTCTATGATGGAGTAACTACATCAGTGGACAAAAAAAAAGGGCTACAGATGTCATCTATCAAGACTTCCGCAAAGCCTTTGACATGGTCCCCCATGAAATCCTCTCTGAATTGTAGACATACAGATTTGATCGGTGGACTGTTCAGTGGATGAGGAACTGCCTGGATGGTCACACCCAGAGGGTAGTGGCTAATGTCACAATGTCTGGATGGACACTGGTGACAAGTGGTGACCCTCGGGGGTCCAGACTGGGAGCAGTAGTGTTTAATATCTTCATCAATGACATAGACAGTGAGATCAAGTGCACCTTCAGCAAGTTTGCAGATGACACCGAACTGAGTGGTGCAGTTGACATGCCTGAGGGATAGGATGCTATCCAGAGGGACCTGGAGAATCTTGAGAAGTGGGCCCATGCAAACCTCATGAGGTTCAATGAGGCCAAATGCAAGGTCCTGCACCTGGGTCAGGGCAACCCATGGTATCAATACATGCTGATGGATGAAGGGATTGAGAGTAGGCCTGCGGACGAGTACTTGGGGGTACTGGTGCATGAAAAATTGGACGAGTCAACATTAAACGCTTGCAGCCCAGAAGGCAAATTGTATCTTGGACTGCATCAAAAGGAGCATGACCAGCAGGTCGAGGGAGGTGATTCTGGCCCTCTATGCTATTCTGGTGAGACCACACCTGGAGTCCTGCATCCAGCTCTGGAGCCCTCAGCACAAGAAAGACATGGACCTGTTGGAAAGGGTCCAGAGGAGGCCACCAAAACGATCAGAGGGTTAGAACAGCTCTTCTATGAGGAAAGGCTGACAGGGTTAGGGTTGCTCAGCCTGGACAAGAGAAGGCTCCAGACAGACCTTATTCCAGCCTTTCAGTACTTAAAAGGAGACTATACAAAAGATGGGGGCAGACTTTTTAGCAGAGTCTGCTACAACAGGACAAGGGGTAATGGTTTTAAACTAAAGGAGGGGAGATTCAGGCTGGAGATGAGGAAGAAGTTTTTTACAATGAGGGTGGTAAAATACTGGAACGGGTTGCCCAGAGAGGTGGTAGATGCCCCATCCCGAAACACATCCAAGGCCAGGCTGGATGTGGCTCTGAGCAACCTGATCTAGTTGAAAATGCCCCTGCACTTTGCAGGAGGGTTGGACTAGATGACCTTCAAAGGTCCCTTTCAACCCAGACTATTCTGTGATTCTATGATTCATCCTTGGTACTAAATGTAGGGATTGATGATCATGCATCATGATTTTGCAATAGATTCTAATTTGTGACTTTAAAATAAAATTAAAACAGCCTGTAATATTTTTCTAGTTTTTCTTCAGAACATCCATCAGCCATTCTGTGATCATCAGAGAGAAAGAATCAAGGTGGTGTTCCCTTCACCAGGTTGTTCTGTTCTTCACAGTGAGAAAGCTTTTAACTCCTGTTTATGGCAAAATGAAAGAGAATTTTGGGATCGTAGCAGACAGAAATGACATATTGGACGGCCAAGTCCATGCTCCTACCAATTCAAGATAGTCCTACTAACCAGATATTAAACTTATTATAAATGACCTTAGGAGTTAACTTAGCCTGTAAAATTTATTTTAGAAGGTCATTAATAGCTTCTGGGGATTTAGTAAATCCAGGGACCTCACAAATTGCCTGCATTATAGATATTTTTGCCTCTCATAGCTAAACGCTGGCACAAAGTTCTATTGAGTTGGACCTCCATGCAGCATTCTGGTCAACAACAATCTCTAATCACTGTAGTCCTTAAAAGGTACAGAACATGGACATACAGCTGTGTGACTAAAGCCTCACAGCTAAGAAGAAAGGCCTGCCCGTTGCCCCTAACAGTGAAAGTGGAGGGAAGAAGAAAATAATACAAGGAATGGAAATACATAGATATGCCTATCTGTGAAGTCTATAAGATGAGGTCTCTGAGGATTATGTATCTGTGATGCTTTGGAAGACTCATCTGAATAACGTGGTAAGCACTGCAGTGGCATGGAGTATCTCCAGCAAGCTGTATTACTTCAGCTGGCAGGAGGTAAAATAAAGATGGGTATTTTACTTGATTTTGTTCTTTGTGGGAAAAAAAAAAAAAAAAAAAAAGAAATACCACACATCAAGGCTCTTACTGCAGCTTTACTGCCTTTCATACAGATCTTCCTACTACAAAGGGAACTAAGGCACAAATTGGCAATTCTTAAAAAAAAAAAAAAAAAATCAAAACACAAACAAACAAACAAACAAAAAAAAACAACCTCTATAAAAAAGGTATTGAAAGAAAAGAATTTGTGACTAAAGATCTAGGGACTGCATCTTGCATGCAGTCTACAGGAGGGACATCTCTCTAGGTTTTAAGCAAAAGAAAGATGAGTTCCCATTACAGTCCTAGAGTTATCTCTTTATTATTATTATTATTCCACCTGTAATTCATTTTTCTACAAAGCAATACTGTGATTATTTCTTAAAATATTTTTACCTGCAACTCCTTATTTTAACTTTTTTTAAAATGCACTAAAGATGTAATAGTGACATGTAAGAGAAGTGTCAAAGAGAGATTGCACACATTAGACATTCACAAGTGATTTGATTTTCTCTGCTGTTGCAGTAAGTCAGGTGATAAAATAATATTTTAGAGTCTTCTAGTATTTTAGAACTGTGTAGGGGGAGTATTGATGACATTGCTACTGTAGTTAGGTATGTTCTTTAAGTTTTCAGTAAAGAAAAACTATTGTTACTGTTTCCACTAGAATACTGCAAAAGACATGTGTGTTAATAAAAGGAATTAAATTTAAGTATCATCCAACAGAACATTAATGTTGTTAGTCAGACAGCTACAACTTAAAATCACTGGTGATTTTTCCAGACTGAAGCTCCAGTTCTCAATGCTTTGTGCTATTATGCCCCTGCAATTAGGATCTGCTTTTAGACCCAAATAATCTCAAAACCCTTTCACTCCTTAAACTGTCATATATGCCAGGTATGCAACAATCTAATCTGAATATTTTTTTTCACATATACTCTTTGACAATTGTTTCAATTTATTTTATCAAGTAGTTTATGTGATAAGTAGTATTTTGCTGCATTTGAAAAGATTCTGAAGCTTTGTTCAATAGTTCATTTAGCAAATAACAGAAACGTTCACCAAATAATATAATCTGCAGTGTTGGCTTCTTTTGGTGCTTGACTGGCTTAGATAAAAATGTATGAGCAAAATGGAAGCTATGAAAATATAGTGATAATACTATAGCAGCTGCCACAGAAATTTTCATAAATCAGAGTGGAAATGAAAAAAAAAAAAACAACAAAAAAACAAAACACAAAGCAAATAAACAAACAAAAACAAACAAACAAAACAAACAAAAACAAACAACAAACCACTGCTCATTGCTCATGTTCTCTCCTGTCTTATTTTCTTATTTTTGTACCATTAGCATTAATTAATTTTTTAATTGGAACAGTGAAGAAATTGTGTTGTCGCACACATGACACAAGTAATTCAGAAGGTTTACAGCTGGCTACTGAAAAGTGAAAAATCAAATGACAAGAAAAGAAAGATTTAATGAGGTGTTTTTCAGCTGTTCAGTGAGTCAAACAGGTGTGTTTAGATTTTAACATATACTTTAAGAAGTGTTTATATACTTATTAGGGGCTAAAACATGGACTATATATTGCTATTATGTTCAGGAAAAAAAAAAAAAAGCAGGTTTTTAAAGTGGCTATACCTTTACTGAAGCGATCAAATCTCTGAATACACATAGGGTTTTTTTCTCACCCATGGTGTAAGCTGTACTATGACCTCTGGAACAGCACAAATGAGCTCAGAAGGATCACACTGAGAGTTCATGTTAACAATTGCAGAGATATGAGGTTTGGAAGAGTGCTCAGTAATGCGCAGAGAGAGACAACACATGTCAACTAGGCAGAGGACAGCCTAGCAGGGTACCTGTTTCCATGGGTGCAAGGTGGTCCTATTAGAATGTCTACATCAGCCTGAAAAATTTGTGCAGGTCCTTACCTGTGCAGAACAGGAGCTATGAATACAGCCCAAGTGCAGCAGGGAACATTGCTCTTTCCCAAGAAAAGGAGATGACAGAAAGATCTTTAGAAATTTTTAGCTTTACAGTCTTGATCCAAGTCCCATTTTAAGTCTCTCAATTTCAAGTTAGCTTTGGTCTGGTTACAGGGGAAAAAGGAGATTGCCTTATCAAGGCAGCTGGGGGTGATTTTGCATAGAGTGCCTTTGTAAAAGGCTGGTGGTAGACAACTGCTGATGGCATAAAAACATACTTCATCAAATTATATGTCCACTTCTGGTATTAAAAACTAATGCATTTGTCACACGCAGTTGGTCCTAAAGCAGGCAAAAATACTTCACAGCATGCCATCTGAGAGCTGTCATACACAGAAGTCAGAAGAAATGGCGAATTCTTTAAGGCTTGACAGCAAATGATGTTTTAATTTAGTGGACATACAAAACTCTCTTTGACAACTAAATGGATGTGTGCCATTAGAAATCTCTACCCCTCCCTCAAATATTTGTGACAAAAGAAGACATACACAAAATTAATTGTTTATTTATGTTTAAAAAGAAAAATTTGCATAGTACAGAAAAGGTTGCCTTCAGAAGGACTGAGCCCACATTCCAAAGGTAGAGCTGTTAGCAAATTGAGAAAAAGTTTACTTTGAAGCGTAAATAGGAGTCTTTAAAATTGGATCTCTGTTCTACAATAACCTCAACACAGGCTGGAGTACACTGGCATCCATAACCTGGAAAATAAATTTTATGATCCAAATACTTTACCTCAAGATTAGCCTAGTGACTATAATTACAATGACGCCGAAGGTTAGACTTTTGGAAAATGAATCTTATTGGTTTTGCAATTGTTACCTGTGTCAAAATGTTTCTGTTGAATCCCCTGAAAACCTAACTACCAAGTTATTTTCACTTCTAAATGCAGAGCTATTAAACAAGAGGGACAAGACAAAATTAAAATGATGTAAAGGATTCTTTAGATTTAGTAGTTGCATTTGGGATGTTTTCTGACTGTAAACCTACAAAGTCTACATTGAAATGAGCAGAGACAGTTTGCTATTGAAAGGTGCTGACCTTTCAGCAAGGTTGCCAGTTCATTTATATGCCTCCTGAACTACTCATCACCTTCATTTATGATTAATAAACTCCAGTCATCCTGTTTGCACTGGATCACAGGTTCTTTGTTAACTTCTTTTTCATATCCTTTGGCATAAATGCAGAGTGCAAGGTTTGTGGAAATATCTTGGACCTTGCTGTTAAAGATGTTGTAGCTACATGTGCAAAAATTAATCAGGTAGGGTTTTACAACCATGATCATAACATTCCAAAATTTGTGATGAACTCCTCATGCAGTGTCTAAATTGTAGTAGTGCTGACTGGTGTTTTGATATTTTCATAGTTACATATGCTGATTCTCATGTATGATTTTTTAAAATGTATTTTTCTTATAGAATGCTCTGGTCTGCTGTACAGCTGCCATTCAAACAAGCACAATTTCAATAGAAGAGGGCAAGTTTCAGGGAACAATGCACAATTCTGCCACTCCCACAGGGACTGGAATTGAGTGCAAAAAAAGTGTTCCTTCATAAACTTGTTACCCAAGACTCTAGGCTTCTTTGACAGATTCATGCATGTCTAAGAAGGGAGAGATACAGTTGCTATCTGTCATCTTTTCTCCTGGAGGCCATGTATGTTTTGGAAGGACAGGACACATTAGCACAAAACACAATGAGGTTTTTCTTAGTCTCTTGACAAAATCTGGCCTGAATTATATCTGTGGAGCGAACAGAGGACTCCAAGTCTTCCTGTGTCCTATTTGTCTTCCTACAAAGACATGCTGTTAACTGTGTGTGAATAATGATTTGAAGAGCTACAAAAAGACTAAAGGAAATTTTGATTTTGCGGAAAAGGTAGACAGATCTGTCTTTTATATTAACTGGTTTAGAGATAGCTTTTCACAGTATGTTTGGGATTGGAAGGGACCTCAAAAGATCATCTAGTCCAATCCCCCTGCTGGAGCAGGAATGCCTAGGTGAGGTCACACAGGAACACGTCCAGGTGGGTTTTGAATGTCTCCAGAGAAGGAGACTCCACAACCTCCCTGGGCAACCTGTTCCATTGCTCTGTCACCCTCACTGAGAAGAAGTTTTTTCTCAAATTTAAGTAGAACCTCTTGTGTTCCAGCTTGATCCCATTACCCCTTGTCCTATCATTGTTTGCCACCAAGAAGAGCCTGGCTCCATCCTCATGGCACTCACCCTTTATATATTTACAAACATTAAAAAGGTCCCCCCTCAGTCTCCTCTTCTCCGAACTAAAGAGACCCAGCTCCCTCAGCCTTTCTTCGTAAGGGAGGTGCTCCACTCTCTTAATCATCTTCGTTGCCCTACGCTGGACCCTCTCCAGCAGTTCCCTGTCCTTCTGGAACTGAGGGGCCCAGAACTGGACACAATATTCCAGATGTGGTCTCACCAGGGCAGAGTAGAGGGGAAGGAGGACCTCTCTCGACCTACTAACCACTCCCCTTGTAATACACCCCAGGATGCCATTGGCCTTCCTGGCCACAAGGGCACAGTGCTGACTCATGGTCATCCTGTTGTCCACCAGGACCCCCAGGTCCCTTTCCCCTACACTGCTCTCTAATATGTAATTTCCCAACCTATACTGGAACCTGGGGTTGTTCCTGCCCAGATGCAGGACTCTACACTTTCCCTTGTTAAATTTCATTAGGTTATTCCCCGCCCAACTCTCCAGCCTGTCCAGGTCCCGCTGGATGGCAGCACAGCCTTCTGGTGTGTCAGCCACTCCTCCCAGCTTAGTGTCATCAGCAAACTTGCTGATAGTACAGTCTATTCCCTTGTCTAAATCGTTAATGAATATATTGAATAATATTGGCCCCAGTACTGACCCCTGAGGCACTCCACTAGATACTGGCCTCCAGCTAGACTCCGCACTATTGACTACCACCGGGCGTGGTGGCATGTGCCTGTTGTCCCATCTGTGCAGGGAGGCAGAGTCTGTCGGATCGCTTGAGTCCAGGGTTTGAGTCCCGCAGAGCGGTGCTGAGACTGCTGGAGCTGTATTCGGTGTTGAAACCCTGGAGGGGTGGGGCCTTGGGCACCAGTGTAGCTTTTGATTAACAGATAGTAGAATTACAGTCCAAATATTGTCCAGCAAGTTTAATAACTTGTGACGGTCTTACATATGTTATTTCTGTGGGACAGGAAAGGACCTCCAGAGCTCTTCGGGTTCAGTCCCCTTCCATGATACTTGCTGATTCATATATTCCACTTCATAAACGAATCTATCTTTAAGAAAAAAGTGAGATTTTTTTTTTTTTTCCTCATTTCTTGTACTACAAGACCTCACTGGGTCTACAGTGTTCTAAAAGTCCTGTTTAAAGGTCCTCCTGATTATGTGAAATTCACTTATTAACTCACACCAATATTATTTTTCTGCTGCCTATCTGCTAATGTTGTTATAGTTCATGGTTCTCTCAGCATAATTTTAAATGAGATACCTTTGATCTTTTTAAGGTCCCTGTACTCACAGCTTTTATCTATTCACTGTATAAAGGAAATAATAGAGGTTATTGTGGTTTGTATAGTTTCTGTTTCAGTTACAAAAACTTTAGCTAGCTGTTGTCTTCACATATTAGGGGGAGAAATGGATGGTCTTGGGAATAATTCTTGAATCACAGACAAACAGTTTATTTCGTAATTTTTGTGAGAAAGTTGTTCCACAGACATCTGAGGTAGGCTGGCTAAAATATTGGCACTTATTTTAAGGAAGTGATCTAGTTTTCTTGAGTCAGCAAACAGAGGGAGGTTACAGAAACCTCTGTTATTGTGGGAAGAGTCATTCAATGGCTGTTTCTCCTTCCTTCCTTCCTTCCTTCCTTCCTTCCTTCCTTCCTTCCTTCCTTCCTTCCTTCCTTCCTTCCTTCCTTCCTTCCTTCCTTCCTTCCTTCCTTCCTTCCTTCCTTCCTTCCTTCCTTCCTTCCTCCCTCCCTCCCTGCCTCCCTTTCTCCATTCTGCCTTTCTTGCCTTCATTCCCCTCTGTCTTTGTCTCTTTCCTTCTGTCTTTCTGTCTTTCTTTCTGTCTTTTTTTCCATCTCTCTGTTTAGTGATGGAGGAAGTCTGCAGTAGCTGCATAGACTTTAAGACTTCAGATCCTAGATGGAACAAGCTGTAACGCCCTCTGGACTTGTTCCTGAAAAATGTCAAGCATGATAGCAAATCTAGCAAACCATTTAAACTCATTTAGAGTTTTAATCTGTAACTAGTCAATGGGGCTTTCATATTGTATTACTAAAATGCAAGCATAACAACTTTCTGGATCCAGCTTTGGAATGTATCACTTTGCAAGACTCAGGTCTGTTGTCTCTGTGCCCATTTCGCAAACTATTCAATAGTTTCTTCTCCCTTTCATGACTGAATCATCTGGGACTACGTATGCTTACTATGTATTTGAGTAGTAAAATACTTACATACTGAAGCTTCAATTTCGGTGGCAGCCCTAAGATAACACTAAAATACAAATAATAGATAGGGACAAATAAGATAGAAATTGTTATTCTGTGTCTAGAGATAGAAAAGAAATAAAAAAACCAAACCTGAGCAGCAAGCCTGAAGCCTGTGTTCTTTTGGGCTCAAATGGGACTCAGACTTCAAAGCTGTGAATTGTTGTCTCAGTCCAGAATCTAAATTTACAAGTGAATTTTGACTATGTCAGAGCTAGTTCTCTTACCCTATGTGATGTAAATACCTTTGAACTCACTCCTATGAAACAGAAGTGCTTTCTGAAGAAAAAAGTTGAAAAGATAAGTGGCTTATGAGCTACTGTAATTAAAACCTAGAAGATGCTTTCCCAGCTGTTGCTTTTGAAGTTATGCTTAGTTGGTGGCTAGGTGCCAGCATTCAATTAGAAGTATGCATTTTTATTAACAGACTATCATGTGTTATTTTATGTCAATAATTCCTTTTAAATTAGTTCTTTTTATTTCTTGCGATAGTCACAGGTGTCCAGGTCATTAAATATTAAAATGGGTCTCATTGACACTTGTGCAACATCCTAAGTTTGTTTGGTGTTTTATATGCACTTCATTTGAAGTTCAAAATTAAAATATCTCTGAACTTGTAGAAAGGAGAATTTGGGCAAGATAAGTTGATGCCTGAGGGGAAAAAATTGAAAAGAGACATGCACAGCCTGTGTGCAACTTTTTGCCTGCATTTGGGTTTCTAATTACCATGGTTTCATTTACTTACCCATCATATGTGTGTTGCAAGTGGGGGCCTCATTATTTTGATTCACTCTCTTACATGTCAAAGTCTTGGGCTGGAATTATTATTGTGAGGTGGGTTCCATGATTGTAGGCTGTTAGAGGTACTCAACTTGGTGTCAGAACAGCATACGAATCACCTTCCTAAAAACAGTCCATTTTCTAGTATCTCATTTTTTAATTGGAGGATTCATCTCACCTAATTTTAGATGGCTGCAGTGTGGCTACCTTCATCTAAGCCTGATGGCTAAATTTTCTCAATCTGGCTAATTCAGACAGCTGTTTTGGGCCAGCCTAGAAATGTCTTTTAGTCTTTCTCACATGGTGACAGGAGCTTTAAATAGCAAAGCCAGACAGAGGTTATGTACTGTCTGAAGATGCCTGAAATTAGAAGAGATATTCCCACCCATATTGTCCTCATTCATGGTTAAGGTCCTACCCCATATGAAAAAAGACTAGTTGTTTTTCAGGGTTCCAGCGGAGGTTCGGGACACTATTCTGCCATTTAAACCACAATATACAAGAATGGGTTTCCTCTTCCTTTGTAGCTTAGTGTAATGACAAATTCTGGACTGCAAGTCATATGGACTGAATAGTCCAGGCTGCAGAGCAGCTGGGTTGGTGTATCTCAGCACTTGTTGCTAATTAAGAAGGTTAATTCTGAGACTGAGAGACGCCCTACTCTCAATCAGTTTGGGCTATTCCTTTAGAAATGACATAGGGAGAAAGCTAAACGGCACTGTTAAAAACAAGATTAAAAGCAGCAGCCTGGCTGCTTGCTTTTTCTTTGTAACTACTCTCTGGATCTGAAGATCCATTGAAATACTCTGTTAATTACTAGATATCAATTATGATTGTAATACAATACATATCCAGTTGGTAAAACATGTATATTAGTAGTGTCCTTCATTTGTGGCTTACAAAGGGTGTCAAAGAGTTTTGCCAATACAAAATTAATTCCTTCTTGCATGATATTTTTGAGTAGCTGCCCTCTTCATTTTACACATGGAAAAAAAGTGATCTGCCCATGGTCATGTTGGAAATGTGCTAAAAGCTAATTGGAAACCTAGAAATCCTAATTTCTGTTTCTGCTTTGATAGCTCCTGTAGGAATGGCTGGCAAATGCTGTTTCTTGAGATATTCCAGAGTCAGGAGTATTAGGAAAGCAAGTGTTATGTATGCTTACCTGCCACTCCATCCCAGTTTCTCATTTTAATCTCAGATGAGGATGGCAAGCCTCTCATGAGCTGAAAGGATGGAGGGAATTGTTAGAAATAACAAAAGAGAAAACAATTACAATGATGGAAGAGAATGAGACAAATAGCATTTAATACCCATTTATTGGTAACAGCTTTTCTAAATGAGTTAGCTAATTTAAAAATACAGATGTTGATTTGACTTATTCATCAGTTTTCATTGAACTTTTAAAGTTTTGGATCATAATGTATTTTTAACTATCTGCAAATAGCTTAAGAAAAATGTATGAGCCAAAACATTTTTGTAATTGAACAATGCTTTCAATAAAAGCTCAATTTTTGCATAGATCTGTGCAAAAGCTGATGTTTCTTCTGTCTCTGACCTATCCCTGACATCTCTAAGAGCTACCTTCAGGAGATATATAACTTTCCTCCATTTATAGTCCATCTTCCACTGAGTAGTAATTGATTACTGGCCTTTGCCAACAACAAATAATTACTTTATCTGCATTGTCCAGCTGTGTTGTAGGAAAGTCAATGTTTTGTCTACTCCTCACATTTTTCCTTCATGCTTTGCCTGTCCATTCATTCCAGAGAGGCCTAGCACATCCAGTTTATGTCTGTCTAATAATCTAAGGTTGTGAGTAGCCTAAGGAAGTTGGTCACTTGCCATCCAACCCAATAGTCCACACATGAATACATTGGCCACTTGTCCATGCATGTGTAGATTAAGTGATGGATTGCAGAATGTAGCAAAATATGCCAGAGACTTGGAAGGATTTCAGTTTCTTTGGATAGTCTGTGACCTATTTATGCATGGTATATTGATAAATGAAGTGAAAAGTCTTTTACACCTTTCAATGAAGGCGCCGTTTGGTCTGGCAACAGTGCTGACAATTTTAGTGATGTCCTATAGGAAACAGCTGGGATTATTAATTCATTTTTACACAGGTCACTAAGCATCCAGAAGTCAATATTTCTTTTAAATTGCTCTCAATCTGGACTAAATCCTTTCTGAAGGTGAAAGGTTCCAGATTTATACTGCTACCAGCAATTATTAGAGTCCTTTCTAAGTCTTGCCAGTTGTTTTTCCTTGGTTCAGCCTGAGAAGGACTATATTACGCAGAAAAGAAAAATTGTAGCTGCTCTTTAACTTTTGTTTTCAGCTCATGGTGTGATTTCGTTTTTTAGTTCTTGGAAAGGTACTTTATTTTATTACAGATGACAAAAAAAGATAAGAAAGGCTTCTGATTCCAAGTTTGAAACAATTGCTCAGTGAATCAAGACTCAAATGTAATGAGGAAGGAAGAACTGCAAGACAGAAAGATTTACACAGACATGGTTAGGGATAAAGCTGAGCAGAACTGTAGTTTCGATTCACAGGAATTTCTTCAAACCTGTAATTTGACTTTGACTTTGTGAGAAGACAAACCTGCTGATTCTGACATCTGATGAAAGTCAGAGCAAAAGTAGTAAACTTCAAGGTACATGATGTCAAAACTATGGGTCTGAAATGTGACCCTAACATCTTCAGTCTTTAGAGGAGGAAGGAGGCAAAACTTTGCTGTTGATCTCCTGAGTGATAACACTATATGCCTGGGTCTTCAGATGTTGTCATTCATACCACTACCTGGCTAGCCTAACACATTACTGATTCTCCTTTATCATCCTTTTTTCAGAGTTGTGAATGGCTAAACAAGTCCCAGAGAACCAAGCCCTATATCTTACTTGGATATTAAACAACTGGAAAAAGTATGGAGAAGAGCTACTGTAACTATGTAAAGGCTAGAAAAAGTGCTTTACAGCAATATAGTGAAAATGCAGTGCTAGCGGTTTAAACAAAAGATCAAAAATTATTTGATTACAGTGTGTAAACTCTTTGGAGAGATACTAGTGATACCTGAAATAAGAGAAACAAGCAGTACAAGACCAGTGGCAGGAAGATAAACCCACATGTACTCATATTAGATATATAAACAATCTTCTTGTCATGGAAATTAAAATAGCAAAGAGTGGACCGAAGTGTTGATACCAAGCCTGCATGCTGTTATGCAACACAGCTTTCAGCCAAGCAGAAGAAATTGGCCACACTGTAAGATGGGCTGGATGAATTAGCATTAGTGATGTTATGCAAGAGCTCACACTAGCTGGTTCTGTTTTGTCTTTGGGTCTTGATGTTTGTTGCTTGGCAACCCTGATTCTGTCCTACCTCCAGCCTTGACATGAGGTTTTGGAGTGCTCCTTGTATTTGGAAATACTTGAAGTACTGGAGAATCTGTGGAAATACTCAGACCAACTTTCGTCATTAAAAGACAGTTAAAAGATGACTTGAAAAGCTCTAGGGCTACTCAGTTTTGGAAATCAGTTCTATAATATTTATTCAGTTAAATTTGCATTTTGATTACAGATGGACTGAGGAAAAATGTGACAATTTTGTTTCCTACTCTTTTTTGTTTTAGTAATTGTGGGCTTTAGCTTTCGGTTTTGACAAATAGGCATGCAAGCAGCTGGACTGGAAGCCTGGCAAAAGAAAAGAAAGCCAAATATTCAAGAAGCTTGCTAATATAATTTGAAGAAGGTCAGTGACAGAACTGGTTGGAAACTTTCTTTCATAAAATCTTATCTCTTTAAATAAAAGTTTTCAGTAGAAAAAAACATATTTCTGCAGATATTTTTTTAAATTTACGTCAGGAAATCCAAGTCCAATTTATTTAGTTTTGGACTTCCTGGGCCTGAATAAAGTATCTCAATTTGTTCAACTGGCCAGAAACAGTTAGTGATAAGCTGGTTCAATATTATTCTTTGTTTTGTTGTGGAGGTGTCTCTAGGGTTTTGCTGTTCTCTTAACTTGTTCCCATTCTATCCTGTGGGGCAGGTTGATTATCTGTATATAATACAGATAGATCTCCTCTGGAAGCAAGAACAGTGATGCAGTGTGGGAGCTCTCTGATGTCTTAGGGAAATGTCATCCCTGCAGAGAGCACAGGAAAAGAAGAAAATGTAGGTATTCATAGGTCAGGTGGAAAAAAGAAATAGCATGCTAAGGAACCATTATTCAGGAGTATCTGCATTATGGTCTTTATGATCACCTGTAGTATTATTGAGAGAAAAACAAAACAAAACACAATTTTCCTTCTTTCCACTATTGTCACATTTTCTTTTATCTCCTCTAAGCTCTGTTTTTCCTTTTTATCGGTCATGTTGAATGCTGGTAAGATTCTACTTCATCCAACCTCAGGCACTCATTTTCAGGAAATTAACTTGGCATCATAACAGCTCTTAACATCTGTGACTCTTGACTTGGAGATAGTTGATAAAAGGGGATAGGCAGAGTTTTAATTTATTGCCAAATAAATTATTGATTTTTCTTTTTTTTTTTTACTAGCTTTTTTTTTTTCCCCCCTCTCCATTACGTTAAATTTATTTGAGTATGAAAATAAGACAAGGGATATAATGTAGTTTGTACTACATCATATTTCAGAGAACAAGACAAAATAGAATACACTCATATTTCCAGAAAAACTTTTTGTCTTTGCTGGTATATAGATTTTTTTATTTCATTTTTAGACAGCTGTTGATAAACCCTTGGTGTGAAATGTGAAGTGGATGTAAGATGCTAAGAACATTGCTGCAAAATACCTGTGCCGTCTTTTACTCTCCTGATTCCAGATCAGCATGTACTTCAACTGTGTTTATACCACAGTTAAAAAACAAACAAAATCCAAACAAACAAAACACAACACAAAATAAAAAAAACCCAACAACTCCCAACCAAGTGTATTTTTACAAAATAGTGATACTGTGATGAAAATACTCATCAATCAAGTGCAATAAAGAGTACAATGTAACCCTATGATCTACAGGTAGAAGATGGTAAGAATACAGAATCACTGTATCCAGCTGGCTCTGCACCTAATTTTCCATTCCTGATGTAATATCGTATTGATGCTAAATTTTCTTTCCACATACTATTTCTGCTCATCATTTCTTCTTCGTGGTCTTTCAGATCTTTCTTGATTTTAATTAAGTTAATCACAGACAACAATGTAAAAGCCTCATAATCTGTAAGAACTCTTTTGCATTATAAGCTACCTCTTTTTTTGTTTGTTTGTTTTTCATAATTTTCATTTTTTTCCCACTCTCTTCTCTTAATTCTTTTTCCTGTTATCACAATTTTCTATCTAGAAAAGCAAATACTATAGTTATCTTTATAACAGTTGAGAATTCTTTCCATTGAGCTGGATCTGCTTTGTTTGCAGTCACAGCCAGACATAAACTGAATTTTGTTCTAGATTCTCAACTGAAGTGTTCTCCTTCCTGCAAATGAACTGCAAAAAAATTCCTTAAGTTTTGAAAATTCTGAATTTTTATATCTGGGTCAGCATGTTGAAGATGAAGGCTTTCTAGCTTTTCCACTCGAATTCTCACCAGTTACCTAGAAGTAACATTTTTTTTTCCTTTCTTAAATTCTTTTACTTTTTTTTTTTATTATTATTATTTTTATTCTGTTGTTCTTGGATTTATTTTTGTAAGGCAAGAAGGCCTAGAACTTCTGCTTGACCCATATAAATACAGGCTGGAGGATGAAGGCAGAAGTGCACCCCAGTGAAGAAGGACTTGGGGGTACTGGTGCATGAAAAGTTGGACATGATCCAGCAACGTGTGCTTGCAGCCCAGAAGGCCAATTGCATCTTGGCCTGCATCAAATGGAGCACGGCCAGCAGGTTGAGAGACATGATTCTGCACCTCTACTTTGCTCTGGTAAGATCTCACCTGGAGTACTGTGCCCTCAGTACAGGAAAGACATGGACCTGTTGGAAAAGGTCCAGAGGAGGGCCACCAAAATGATCAGAGGGATAGAACAGTTCTTCTATGAGGATGGGCTGAGAGAATTGGGATTATTCAGCCTGGACAAGAGAAGGCTCCAGAGAAACCTTATTGTGGCCTTTCAGTACTGAAAAGAGGACTATAAGAAAGAAGGGGACATAATTTTTAAAAGGGCTTGTTATGACAGGACAAGGGATAATGGTTTTAAACTAAAGGAAGGGAAACTCAAGCTAGACATGAGGAAGAAATTTTGTATGATGAGAGTGGTGAAATACTGGCACAAGTTTCCCAGAGGTGTGGTAGGTGCCCCATACCTGGAGACATTCAAGGCCAGGCTGGATGGGGCTCTGAGCAACCTGATCTAGTTGAACGTTCCTGCTCATTGCAAAAGGGGATGGAGTAGATGGCATTTGAAGGTCCCTTCCAACCCAAACTGTTTTATGATCCTGATCCTTTTTTTTTTTTTTTTAATAGTAGTTAAAAAAAATTAAAGTTAGCTACTTTTCTACTTGAAATATTAATCTAACAGAATACAAAAAATGGATATTTGAGTGGAAATTAATTTTTTAAGTTATCATATACTAAAATTGTTAAGCAACTGTCTTAAGATTGACTCTTCAGAAATATCAGAACTGAAGGGTTAAATTACAACCCAATTTTTCAAAAGTGGAATCATTGACAATCTTGAATGCGATCACAGAAAACACAGATTTAAGTACATATCTTTAGATGTGTGTATTTGAAATTTTCCGACCAAGTCTGCAAAGCATAAGAAGGAAGGTACTATGCTATGGCTAATCCTTTAACACTCCAATGCCAAAGCACTATTAAACTGGCATGCTTTGGTGTTCCTAAGATTTAGTAGATCAATATTTGGTATTTTACATGTAAATCCTCTACACACGTTTCTATAATTAGGTCAACAGTACCTATTATGGAACTCCCCGTTAATTGGTTTGTGGGAATGGACAAATAACCAGTGTTTATAAAATTGCAAATGTAAGACTTCCTTCACTCTTTTTCTGAATGTTTTCTGTACTATTTCTTCTGCACTACAGGTGCATTTTTTTTAAAGGTAAAACTTGTCTACATAACCAACTGACTTTAAAATGTTTATGCTTAAACCTTAATGTTTTGTTACTTCTAGTATAGAAGATCAATAAATCAAAAGTACTAAAAAGAAGTTTTAAGGGTTGTACTTCCTACTATTTACTTTTTTTGCCTTTTACTGATGAAACAAGTCTGTTACATGATTCATATGTTTAAAAGAATTGTAATCACAGATCCTTTTTGATTTAAAGACAGAGATATTTAAATTATTTCATTTGTAATTACTATACTGGTCCTCTTTCTCTCTTCTCTCTCCAGAAAAACTTCCAACCAGCCTACATGAAAACTTTTAGAACTCAATCTCAGCTAATGACAACTTGTCCTGCAGTACAACCCACTTCCTTGAGGACCAGACTCCCAAGTTCCGTTTGCAGATACCACAATGGAATTGTTGCCACTTCTACTAGCTAGGAGCATTAAAAAGCCCTCATCTAAACCTCACCAGGAGCAGTGGTAATCCTACTCCTGCATTCCCTAAGTTTTTCATTAGGCTTTATAACCATATTGTACCATTTATGCAGGATGCTGAGAAGAATGTATGAAGAATTCCGCTTCTTATTATCGTTCTTAAAACAATCTCACTTTGGAAATCTTCAGTTCAATTACTTATCCTGACATGTCTTTCAGTTTTCTAAAAAGGAAGAGTTTGTTGGTAAAATTCTACTTGGAAACATGGTTGGGTGTTTTGTTTTGTTTTGTTTTCTAGTTGAACATTGGCTTGTGGAAAAATCAAAACTTTATGGAGGAAAATTGTGATGTCAAAAAAACAGAAAACATCCTGTGTTAAGAAGGAATATTTCATCCTGGGTCAGTTAGACCTATATAAGCTACAACTGAGTTAAGTTGTTTGTTTGTTTGTTTGTTTGTTCTGTATTTTCTCCTAAATATTTTACTGTATTTGCCCTGAAGTTTAGTTTAGTTGCCATTCCTTCTGCCTACCTGATTGTGAACAACAGCAGTGCGGACACAGTGGCATGGAGATCTGTGAGGGGCGGCAGTCCTCAGAGGCAGCCAATCACACCCCACGGCACACCTGATCTGCAATCACAGTCTCAGTTGCTTTGCGTTGACCCTACTAGAGTCTGGCTGAGGACACCATCCCACCCCAGGGGAAGCTGATAAGATGGACCTGCAGACACTCCTACAGTCCTTGGTTTACTCTGTTTTGCTTCCATGGAAGAAGAACCTTAACCTTTGGTTTAGGTTTTGATATGCGTTGTTTTGTTCAATGACCAGAAACAAAAGAGAAATCGGCATTTTCACCCTTTTTCTACTTTCTTTCCTGATAATGCTTGAAATGTGTTTAATTCCTCACCTAAGAACAATCCATCTCATCTCCTTTTTAACCCATTAGCAGGTAATAAATATTTATTCTCTGCAGTAATTGGCAGTCCAGCGGTGATCAACATAGTATAAGAGCCAAGATAGAAAAGATTGCATGCTTGTAGGATAGCGGACTAGGGATTTACAATTTTCCCTTTTCACCTTTAAGAAAATCTTGTAGCCTGTATAGGCCATCCTTTTAGATCAATTTCATGCAGACTATTTTCTCTTTTTCTATATCAATCCTAAATTAATACAGTAGGTGCTCTGCAGCCAGCATGATTTTGCATTGATCTTGGCCAGCTTGTTTACAGTGTTTTGGCAAGTTGCTGATGTACTTCTCCCTGGGGATAGAGCAGGGGTTAATTGCTGTTAAACTCTCAGTGCCAAGTAATGGTTCAGACTCTGTGCTACATTAAAGATGACACTAATAAGGAAAGAGTGCACTGGATTGCTCTGTGTTGAAAATTGGACTTGTGGTGACAGAAACTTGGAGCAGAGCTGATGTAATAGGGAGGCCATAATGTAATTATAACTGCTGAACATGTGTCATACCAAGTTAAATGATACATTAATGAATCAAAACAGGTGATGGAGTGTTGCTCTTTCAGCAGATAGAGGTGTTTTCAAGGTCAGATTGTCATTAATTTAATAATCTGTACACTGGATATTCTTTAAATTATAAGCAAAATCAACTTTAATTTTTTTTTAGTGTATTTCTTGTCCTGTAACCGAAGGGATGAAAAAAAACAAGATGCTATTCTCAGTACAATTTTGTTTATCTCTCTTTTATTATATTTCTATTATACCTAATACAATATATGTGATATGTGTACCTAACATTTTTCAGCCAGGTGTGAGCTCTGTTACCCTGTGCTCCAAGCAGGCTGAACACAAGCCAAGAGGTGTATAGACATATTAATATAGCATTGAGCCAAGCTAATAAGCTCTGCTGAGAGACAAAATATATTACACCAAATACAATCAGTAAGCAGCTTCAAGTCAGCTTGAACTATGGACAAAAGAAGCTCATGCCTGCTCAGAGCAGAAGTAAACATGTAGTAATACTGTGAGCTATATTATGTATAAATGGCCTTTGCCTATTATGATTCTGCAGCAAATGAGAAACCATCTCTTACCTCAACTGGTTCCTTGTTTAACTCCAGTGTCACGGGTGAAGTTCCTGCTTTTTCGTTCTCGTAGCACCAGAAGTCCAGAAGTTACATAGAGGCTTCTGTTCCTGATCAGGTGACAGTTCAACACCACCATATGAATGATACTTGACTGCTTGAACATATCAGTGTCATCTGTCCCTCCAGCAAGTTCCGAGTACTGAAAGAAACCCATCACTTATTTATTTTTATGAAACCTATAGTATTTTTACAAGTAGCCTTAGCTGAAAAGTTAAAACAGGGACCCATGGAACAAAGAACATAGTAATTTTTGAGAAAAAAACCCCACAAAACTATTGAAAATTGCACTCCTCCAATTCCTGCCTTGTCTAAAAAATCCTGTTTATTTCACATTTGTCTTGCATTCCATAAGGTTCTCATTTATCCTCATGCTGTTAAAAAATGAAGCAAAAATTTTTTAAAGGGTCTAGCTGAATCCAGTGCTGAGTTTCTATCAAAAAATGGGCTTATAATGCCTAAATCACACTGGGTCTTTTGAAAATGTGACAGTAAGGTCACATTTTGACTTTTTTTTTTTTTTTTTTTTTTAATATGACCAATAAATATTTTTAAATGGATTTTTACATCAGGCTCCTGGCTAAACAGTGCTTCTGTGTTGTTTTTATCTTTTAGTTGTTTGAGAAAATATTGGATTTTACCTCATCTTCTCTCTGAGGTCATGCTATTTAATGGAGGTAGTTTTGGGTTTGGTTTTGTTTGGGCCTTTTTTTGGTTTTGTTTTTTTTTTTTCTTTGTTTTCCTGTTGTGAAAGCAAAATAACAGTAAAACTATGAGCCCTTATAGGTCTCAGGAAATCTGCTAGAAACCAGGTACATGCCAGCTCTGTTCAGCAACATGTCCTGTCTTCCAGAACTGTTTTTTGACAGAGTATCTCCTGGAGGCTGGGCACCTCCCAGGCATGAGTCTGTAAGGAACACTTGAGGTAAGAGGAACTGTTCACATATTTTTTATCAATCTTCCCTGTTTCTCTATCCTCTTGTCTGCTACTATTCCTGTCTGTATTCTGATGAAGCAGATGATAGGCTGTGCAGCTTAGTAACTTCTTTTTATGGCCACCCTGCAAGGATGTATGGAAGGGCAGTAGCACTTGTCTTCAGCAGATTAAATATGATTTGTTGTTTCCAAGTACATTTGCAAGAAAAAACTTTTGTTCTTTCCAGAAAGTTAAAATTTGTTCTAAAGTCATTTGCAATTAGAGATTACTGAAATAATAGGCTTCCCTTTCAGAAGGTGTCAAGGAAGTCAGACTTTCCTGAAGGGAAATGTCCACAGAGCAGACACCACCACTGAAGAGAAGAACAGCCTTCTTTTGTGTCATTTGTTATCCTTGGCCCTTGAAGTACTGGCCATTCACTTTTAATGAGGAGAGGCAGAAGAAAATATTGCTTCCATGGTATGTTCTGTAAGTTGCCTGCCTTCATGGTCAGGTCAGCATTTTTTTGTAGAGGGAATCTCTGAATATTTTTTTTCCCTCATGAGGAATTTATTTTGAGCCACGTCCATCTGAGTAAAAAGTGAACATTGTTTATTGTGATGCGATCACACAGTAAAAAGCTGTGGCATATGGTCTCCCAGCACTACATCTACTCTAGTCATCCTCACTATAGAGGTTGGACATGCCAGCACTTCCTTGTTTAGCTGGTCAGTTAAACAGATCTAAGAATCATGGATATTTATTATGGTTGCCAATCTAAGACTGAATTTCACCTTTGAGAGCCACAGGAAATTTCATAGCCCATTTTATTTATCAGAGTGTAATATTGGAAAAGAATGGCTAAGCACTATAATGTTCAAAATGACATTTTTGAGAAAAATTTTTTACCTTACAAGAGATAAATTATCTAAAACATTTTGTCAAGAAGGCTTTTTGCAACAACCAGAAGCTGTACAAGTCCAAGGGAACTCACTAACTCTACGAGGTGTAAACTGCCACTTCCTTAGTGGGGAAAAATAGAATAATCCTTTACCATGAAGCAGATCTGATAAAAAATACTATGTTGTCAACATTGAAATGTTCTGTGGGAACATAGTAAATTTGTACAGATATTGTAGGAAAAAAAGCATTTTAGTTTTGGAATGGGCCATTGAAACTTTTGAATCTGAAGCAATGTTTTGTGTCAAGATGTATTAGATTTTGGATTGTTAACCATCATCTATGATTTAAAAAGTCAAGATTAGACTAAAGGTTTTTAATTTTATAGAAGCAGAGCATAACCCTAACACAAAATTAATTTCCCTCATAAATTTTTATGTAAGTGGGATAAAATAAATGAAGAAAAGCTCTTTTTTCTGACTGCATAAGAGGCATAACATGAAGATGAATATGAACCAGAGTTGGAAGATGTGTGGTCCCATCCAGCAGATGCTGAAAGTTTACCCTTGCTGAAAGTCAGTGATTTTATGAAATTCGTCAGTCTTTGGCTCACCAGAATGCTGTTATTGATTCAGAAGGAAAACTTCTAAAAAATTGTGATATATGCTGCAACATGAAAATTCCAGGCTTTAAACCAAACAAGAATTTATTTATTCTGCTTTTCTCAAAACTTCCTGCATTCAGCCTCCCATCAAAGACGATATCGCATTCTTTGGTACATGTCAAAGGTAAAACTTCTTTTTGAGTCTTTATAATAACGAAGAATTGTCAGTGTCTGTGAAGGTGCTCACAGAGCACAGAGTTACTATGTTATTTTTATGGCATCATAGAAATAAACATTTTGTTTAAGAGTAAAATTACAGTGTCACCAAGTACAGCAGTGGACAGGTTTTTGTCTTGTACTTACATAATATAATAGCAGGGTCATTTGTATAATTTTTACCCCCATATAGAGCCTATACTGGTTATTAAACCTGGCCTCACATGTTACAGGCCTGTCATTCTATAAGTGTCCCTCCTTTATAAGTGGCCCTTAATCAATCCCTGTAAAATATATGTGGCTCTTGAAAAGACAGAAAGCTCCAGAGAAAATGTTGATGTCTTGGTATTTCTCTGCTACCTTTTTTAAACTGCATGTAGATGTTGAGTTATAGTTTTGATAGAAGGATTCCTTTGAAATATATTGAACTATGTAATGTAATTCACAAGAAATTGCAATAGAGTTATCACCTGTTACTGATGACCACAAAAAATGCTCAAATCAGCTATTTGAGGTTAATGTGCCTGAAATACTATTCAAATTTCTCTGGTTGGGTTGTAGAGTGATTAAGTTCTCATGATTTGGTCGAATAGATTTTTAAATTTCTCTCTCCGGTAATCTATTTACTATGGTCTGAATCCTGCGCATTTTGCTCTGGGGCACTGAAAGCAATATTCTTTAACATGTCTGAGTATAGATAAAGTTAAGTCTTTGGGGCCACGTGAAGGTGGACTTAGGTAATACGTCCACTTGGCCCGGGGTAATCAACTCCTTTGAGGAGGAACTAACTAATTTCTTAATATTGCCCTTATAATTGCAATGCTCCGTTCTACCAAGTGTCAGACCTTGAAGACACTTACGTCTTTTCCAAGGAAAATGAAAGGCGCGCTTTAGAGACAGTACCACATTCCCAAAGTCAATGCTGTTTTTTCTTCTAGTTCCATACATCTCTCCACTGCAAGCACAAATTCTTCTGTGGTATAGATACTTGAGTTGTGTGTATTATCAACACTCTGGCATCATAGTCCCTGTATGATGTAGCCAAAATCTTGGATTTCACTTTGCTAATCTCTGTACAAACACAAAAATGGTTCCTGCCCTAGGGATTTTACAATATAAACATTTTTTTAAAAAAAGAGACTATGGTTGGATTCAAGAACAAGAGACAAAGAAAGGAGGAGAGTAGTAGTCTCAGCACAGCTGGGACCTAGCATTTATTAGGTTATGTTGGCACCACGCAAGTGAGTTTTAAGAATGTGAAGATAAATAAGGTAGTTTTACAGATTATGATAAGGTACTCCTTTGAGGCTTATCTTCATCCTTTCTACATTTTGAAATGCTCGTTTTCCTCCTTTTTTGTACACTCTTTGTAGCCTGAGCATGGAAGAAAGAGGAAGATATGGACTTCAAGGTCCAGAAGATGGAGGCTTGTTTTGGGTATCTATTGGAGGTCAGTGCTAAATTTCACTGAGAGTTTGTTTGTGTATGAGTTTACCCAGACATGAAAAGTGGAGAAAAGTGGACAGAGTACAAAGGCCCCCCAGTAGGGCACTTTAAGAAGATAAGGAGGGTTTACCAAGGAGTACACTGTAGGAATGATTACAAAACTAGGAAGAAAAGTGCAAAAGAAGAGGGTCACTGAGGTCAAAACAGAACAATTTCAGGAAGAGTGTGGTTCATTGCTTCAAAGTCAGGTAACAGGTCGGTGAGGATGAGAAAAGAGGCATTATCCTAACTATCCTGATGTAAGAGAACAGTCATTTTAAATTGGAAATAATAATTTCAGTGCGCTGTAAGGAACATTATGATACTTTTGATGGGACTGTAAAAACTATAATCAGCAAGTTCACAGATAAAAGGAGACTGCAGGTACCAACCGCAGCCAAAACATTGCCAATTGTGTGACAGCAAGAATATTTAGTTAACAGTAACTGTTCATCTTGATTTATTAATTCAACAATGCTTTCCTTCATCCACAAAGTTTTATTTCTTGTATTTCTCTGAATTTGCCATGTGTTCTAAGCAGGTTTTATTTATATTTCTTAGCATGAGTTCCAGGGTGGTTTTTTTGTTTCTTTACCTTGCTGATTTAGAAAATGCAAATAAACTATTGCTGAATTTAAATGAGAAACATGCTTACCTTAACCTTAATTTGATATCAAAGTTTCTTCAGTTGTTTGAAGAACCAATACCAAAATTACTCCTGCAAATTACATATTGAACTTCCACTCTGATTCAATCCCCTTCTAGTCTCTTCTATACTCCAAACCCTCTTTAAAATTGTTTTATTGGCCTTTCTCTAGATTTTCCTGAAATTACCATTGTTAAGAGTACATTTATTCCATCCCCTTTTCCCTTGTTTATTTATTGTCTTTCTATTATTATGTGAGACATATATGTTTCCCTCATAGGACACATACATTGGGATATATTAATTGGATTTTTACTGTGATGTCTTGTGTTCCATGTCTTTGTAAAATGTATTTATTTTATAATTTGCCTGTATCATATGGTTTTGAATTGGGAAAGTAGAGCTAAATATTCTAAAGAGTTCCAAATGTTTCCATTGCCACAGGTTTTGATTCACACCCTGGGAACTACACAACACAGAAAATAAAACCCTGTTCTTATTTAGGTATTTCAGTTTTTCAAGAGCTTCCTCTTGGTTCAAGGTACAATCATTAAGGGTGTCAGTTTCCCACAAATGCAGTTAACTGTATGCTGCTGCCTAAAGACATAACTAAACCAGCTTTCCATAATCTAACTGTTGCACGTGGTAAATTTCTCACAACCCCAATCCATTAGCATTTCCCTCAGAATCCCCAGTAGTAGTATCCTTAGCATCTTCTAGGTTGCAGAACTGCATCTTAAAACATAATATATCTATGATATTTACAGTTTATATATTTTAAACTGGACAAGTGTCTGATTCCAGGGAAAAAACATGAAGAACATTGCTCCTCAGAGTGACTACTATTTCATTGCAGAAAGCACTCAGGTAATAAAGTTTTTTTTTTGTGTGCAGGGAGTTATAATTTGCTAGCAGGATCTCAACAGTGGTCTTCAGAATAGGACAATATGCCTTTTCCCTCCCTACCGGGCCTAATTCCCTGGTAACCTTATAGAAAATGTGCATGAGCTACAAAACTAAAGATTAACTGTCCAGGGACCTGCTTCCTGGAGCTTATTTGAAGATTAAATCAAATGGCAGGCAATATATATTTGGTAATTCAGCTTTGTTTCAGACTTTTCCAGTCTAGTGGCAAGTATAATAGAAGAATCTGACACTCAAAAGAACTAAATGGATTTTTATTTTTTTGGATTTTTTTTTTAATTTGAAAATGCCTGTTTTTTCTGTCCATAACAAAACTAGAATTAATGATTTATTTCCTCATGTCTGAAGATCCTGTTCTTTCTTTTTTTGAACATGAAGCAAAATAATTTTTATTACAGATTATGTGAATATTTTTTCTCTTTTTGATGAAATATTATTATTGTTTTTTAATTTACTTAACAAATACCAGCAGAAGAGTTTGAAGAGAAGAAATAAAATACCTACTGTAGTGCTAGAGCATTCATTTAAACAGAAAGAGAAGCACATATATTGTTTTTTAATTCCCTGTTTAGACTATGTATTAGTATAACAGATTTCTATTCTGCAAATTGGATTGAGATGGATGGAGATGTTACACTGTTTTAAAAAACTGTATTTAGAAGGCACATTCAAAGACACTGAAGTGCGATTTGTCCTAGTAGCAGACATCTGAAAAACAAGTGACATTCTTACACAAAATCTATATGGGTGATGTATTTAATTACAGAGTTGATTGAAATTGACAGCTTCAGTGACCTATGAGTGCACTGTTACTGACTGATGGATGCTTCAAATCTGGTTACTTTTAAACCAATTCACATACTGTTCAATAAATCCTGTCAAACTGTAAACTACATTTTTGCATATATATGGACTAGGCAGAGAACATTTTAATTAAAAAAAGGTAGAGATTAATGATGTTTAAAAATTGATGTAATTCTTAAAACCGCAGTCATTATGATTTGAATAGGAGATAAAGTACTCTCCGTGTTATTGAGGGTGGCTGTATTCCTTAAGAAACATATATTTTACTTTCATATTCTCTCATATCAGCCCCAAATCTTTCAACACAGATTAGTTCTCCTGCCTCTTCTGCACATACACAGGCAGTTACCATTAACAGTTAGATAGAGTAATTGAGAAAACGGTACCTGACCTTTCTGAAAGCATATGGCACCTGCTAAGGCAAACTCTGGAAGCTTTGTGGACAGCTTCAGCTCAGAGGCTAAGTCTCCTAGCACCAAAAAATTACTCCAATGGCCACTTTGCTCAGCCTTTCTGGAGCATTAATCACGGTCTCACCCCTTGCATATTTCTCATGCCTTTGTAACAGCACGTCCAGTGTAGCGTGCAAATGCAAGTCTGGGATCAGCAGTGGGCAACTGTTCCCCTCTGTTTCCTTTGCTTCCAGTTCTCTGTAGTTCTGTGGGGGTGAATCATTTTTTCTCAAGCTGTTGAATATTGACTTGAGACTGTGGACAGGTATCTATTTCTTAGTAATATCTAGAATCATAACTAATCTCCTGGGAAGAGCAGCCAAGAAGGTATGAACTGGCTGAAGGGCTTGTGTTCCCATCTGAAGCCAAGCAAGTAACATAAAGAATAAACAGGTACCCAACATGTCAAAACATCAAGTAGTCTCATAATCCCATTCAGTTAATTTGTATCTATATCCTGGTAGTAACGGTAACAATAAAAAAAATAAGCAAGCTTTCTTCCCATGTTGGTCACAGTGATCAATGTCTTCCTTACTGCGAAATTATATTCCTGTAACTAACTAGGTACAGGATTTAAAGCACAAGCAATGTTAAGGCTCCAGGATATGCCCAATATGGCAGCTCACCTATCCAGTGAGATAATTTCTCCATTGAGTACATCAAGAACTACCTGAATAATCATATTTCTGTCAATGAAATTTGCATTCTCTGAAAGAACAGCAAAGGTTACAAAGCCTGTGCGAAACCAATACAATTTGGGTACAAAGCATCAGCCTGAAAACAAGAATTTTCAGTGATGACTAAGCTCCTTAAAATAAACTACAGGCTTTCTGCCTTTGAAGGTACTTTCTCAGTCCAGCTATAATTATTGACTTTGTACGTAAGTGATGGAAAAAACAGACTCTCTATAAACCCACTTTCTCACCAATGAGGATTGTGAAAATATCCTTTGAGTAAAAAAATGTGAGCAACTAAGAGTATTTAGCATTAGAATAACTTTGGGTGATACAGGGAATTGACAATTAACTAATTAACACTTAAAGAACTGACACTTGAGAACTAACCCTATGCCACATCACTAAAGATACTTAGAGAGTTAACCCTTTAACACACATAACTATTGCCTAGCTTTGCTTATCTCTGTGTAACTTATTGTACGACAAACAGGACTTCACTGACGCCTTGCAAAAATAATAATCCTTGGGTGCATCCTTGGTGCATCCTTGGGTGAACTAGATTACAGAAACTTGGGCACAGGACAGGAGATATGCCAGTTTAAACCAACTCAGCAGTCAGAGACCTAACCAACTCATCACACTGGACCAAAGGTGACAGTGTACAGAGAAAGAGGACCCGGGTTCACGATCACCGCGTAGCTGCAACCAGGAGGAGCCAGAGGTGGAGACTATGGAAATGGTCTCCCGGAACTCATTGTAATAACAACCACCTTCTCAGGGACAGGTTATGAATATGTATAGGCGTTCCTAAAATTCATGAATGTGTAACACTTTACTGCATTTAACCAAGCTCACAGCTACTGTAATTGTACACATGTATTAGGTGAAATGATTCCCTGTGTGTCTGGCATCGTAAATAAACACATACCTTCTTTATAACCTCAAGGGTTGTAAGGTCATTCCGCGCCTCACAGGGAGTAACAAATGATGTTACAGTACTTTCACAGTTCTTATCAGAGTTACAGTTAATAGTGTAGTCATGGCAGCATGGAGCTTGTTATGGACTAACCAGAAGACTTACCCAGTTTCTTTGTGTCCTGCACTGAGTTTGAATTGCCATTGAGAATAATCTAAACTAGCAGTTAATCTTTACATGCTTTAGTTCGTAGTTCATGTACACCTAAGTGAAAACACTGCAATAAGTGCAGGCATGGTCTACAATGAAGAAATCTAATAAAACACATTCTTAGGGATAAAAAGGCAACCATAGCTACCAGGTATCTCTTGTTTGCAAGTTCAGAACAAGTTATTCCTGACTAGAAAGCAATTTCTCTCCAGAAGCAGTTGAAACTAAGCTAACCTGGTACCCCAGCCCCTCTGTCCTTCCTAGACATAAGGATTCACAATGTTCAAGAGTGGCCCAGGCTGTGGAACAAATCTGGGGTAAAACTAACTTTCCCTCAGCCTGAGTGACTGCATGGCTTTATCAACATTTGCTGGGATGAGAGAGGAGATAAGTGTAAAAACAGGAACGCTATGGACTACAGCACTTTACTACTGTGTAAATTAAGCAGATGTTGGTTCTTCCCTCTACTTTGATATACAACTAAGGAACCAGTTAACAGAGGTTTCAAAATAATGGGCCCAGAGGACCTGTATTAATACCTTCTGAAATAAGTGACACTGATCCTGCCTTAGGATTTCCTGTGCTGGTCTTCTGCACTTTTCTGGACATACCTATGCTGCATATCCTCACTCCACTGATCTCAGAGTGTCATAAGAGCTGTAATAGCTTTTTAAACATAAAGGGTAAAAGTGAAGAGAGCAATAAAAATATTGTCATACTTTCTGTGACCTATATTTAGGAAACACAAGAACCACAACAACCAGGCTTTTTTTCTCTACCAGGAATATCTGTCTCTATGATGAAGGGTCACCAAAAAGTACCTGTTATAGAAAAAGAATGTTCTGTTGAGAACAGAAGATAAATTGTTTGGAAAGAATTGCTCATTTATTCTTTGCCTTGCTTTTGAAAAAAGTGCACCAGTAGGTTGCTAATCTTTTCTGCCTGGCTATGCCTCCTTCTCTGGACAGCTGACCACTGCTCATGTGTGTTGCTTACAGGTACAGAGCACATAGCTTGTGTACTTATTCTGTGATCTGGGCACTAATCAGATCCTTCTAACCCTTTACCTAAGACGTAGCTGTAGGACAACTTGAGTCTAGGCATGTTTTCTTCATTTCTTCATTGTGTTAAGTTCTAATCTCCAATCTAATTTTGGCTTGAACTTGTTGGGCCAGTTTTATGCAACTTCCTTTGCAATGAAGGCTCCAAAATATTTATTTTTCTGTCCCCACATGAATGATTTAAGTGAAACAATCTAGATGGAATAGCTATGCCTCTAATTGCTTAACTGACGCTTTGTAGTATAGGACTCAGACTTCAGAAATATTGGCTGACATTTTCTGGGTTGAGTATCTGCCTCAGGCTGAATAGGCAAAAATGGCTTAGCTTTTTTCAAGAACAAGATTAGGAAAAAAAACTTTGTTTTCTCATATTAAAAACTATTATTTGCAACAGATTTCAGAAAAAAAACCCCACCTTGCTATTTGTGTGTTTTAATGACAACAAGAGCTGGGCAGTCAGATCTCTGAATTAACAAGCAAAGTTATAAATTCAAAGCATAGATGTTGCAATGTTCCTTCTACGCCTTGTTTCATTCAGTACCAGTAAGAGGGTGTGGGAAAAGGCTAGTGGAGGAGCTGGCATACCTCTGACAAATCTCAGTTTGGTTATTTGATTTGAGGAGTGGTATGATATGATCACTCACCAGAAGAGCTTATGAATTATGCAACCAGCATCTGACCACTACAGAACAGAGGCTGGCCACAAATTTGCATAACTGTTCTACTTTTCCACTTTTTATACAATATCCTCTTTAACCACAGTAGCCGCACACCACCATGGGCATTTGAGTGTGGACAGGATGGGTCTTCTGTCATAACAGGCCAGCCTAAAATTCCCTGTTCTGATTTTATTTCCTTGTTGGCCAGTTACAGACTACCAGGAGTTTCTTGAGCAGTGTGGGTGAACCAGCAGGTCATATGAAGTCACCTTCTGAACTTTGTTGGATTATAAATTGAGATATGGGTGTTTGGTTCACAGTGTTGGAGACAGTGGCTAGCTGTGACGGTTAGATATAGAGCTGAACATTACTAAATTTTTCACGTACTCAGGCCTGTTGTCCTTTTTCAATGATCTCTTGTTTAGGCATTTGAAACTCCTAGGAAAACTTTTTCCTGAATTAATTTTTACATTTATCTTTTCCCATCTAATCTAATAAAGACGAGTTAAGGCAATTCTATCTGAAACAGTCAAATGTTAAGCCAATTCCTATTCTTTTCTCAGCAGCTTGTTCACTTCACCGTGAGTGTAGTATGAGAATAATCTCCTCACATCAGGAAAAGAAATACAATTATATGAATATTACACAAAATTTGGACTGAATAGCAGACAATGCAATTTTAGTTATTTTTCTTTTCATTCTCAACTTTTTTATTTTCCCTCTCTAGCATTTTTGGATAGGCATTCTGAGACCATCACTATGAATAGGATGTAACAACAGCCATCTGCAGGTCAGATAAACCCATCCATCAGTGTATCAGCCAATGGATCTAAAATATTTATAGGATTTTTATTCATGAGAGAAAGAAACCGTTAATTGGTGATTAACATAAGAAGGTAATAATGAACTCAAATCTGTATAGTACGGTTCTGTTATTACTCATTTTCTGCAGGCAAGATAAGAAAACAAACCGAAGAAATTAGTTTCCATTTGCCAGAAGAGCTATTTTGTGTAGATTACTGATGAAATGCATTTTGAAATCTGATGCATCTGTACATACCCTGATTCATTTCTCTAATCTAGTGAAATATCTCAGATACTTCCCAAAAAGGGAGCTTTATAACAAACAGTAAAATCTGTATCAATCACCATGTATTAATAATAATTCATAGCCCTGATACTTAATTATAGCTAAATATAATTTCTGACTTGAAACATTTTCAGCATAGGACTCAGCATCTTCCCAACTTGAAATGCAATTTTTTGCATTAAAAGTTCAAATACTTCAATAGATTTGAGGCTGTCATGAAGATGTCTATGTAGTAAACAATTACTGAGTTTAAAAGTATGAAAATAAATTCTATTTGTGTAAAACAGACAACTCAGTTTGAAAAGAAAGTAATGTTCCTCTAAGTGGTCTTCAGAAACGAAAAGCTGAAGTGACATAAAAAATTATATCCATTGCTTGTCCTCTCTTTAATTTCATTTTAACTTTAAATAAACATTTCTTTACATTTAGCAACAGTGAAAAGACTATTCTTACTCATTTTGTATGATTAAAACTACATTAGCAATATAGATGTATTAATTTACAGATACAGATACTAATTGCTTAAATATTGCGTTCAAAACTAGACACTGGTACTAGGAAGGGATAATTGGTTCTTGCCATAGAAAAAAAAATATAATAAAGAACTTGAAAGTGCTGTCACATTTCACATAACAAGCAAAATCTCAGAATATTTGAAAAATATTCTGAAAGAAAATGTCTTGGGGCTTTCTTAATGAGAATGAATGTGGTTTGAAAAGATCAAATAATTTCCACATATGTGAAATACAGGTTCTAATAACAGTTAGAGATAATGAATAAAATTAAAGTAGGTCATTTTTAGTCATTTAGGATCCAATAGGAGGCATACCTCTTTATAACTGCTTGTTAAAATATAATTAGAAGCATTTGCTGTATTTACAAAAAAATCAATATCAAAGATTTAAAAATTAAAATTAGATATTTTACCATTCTTTAATTTCCTGGTTTTGTTTTATTAGCATTTGAGTAGTAAATGGCATGTAAATATGTTAATATTGTAATAACTGGCATAGTACAGTCATAGCTATAAGTAATATGGGAACTGTAAGGTAGTTTTTTTCCTCTCCTCATGAATGTGATAGCTTTCAGCAATCCATAGTTGTCTACATATATAAGGAACTGAAAACACTGAATTATGTAAAGAAAGCCCCAATCACAGCATTCTTTGGACACCATGCTAATGTGTCAATTTTAGATGACGACAAATTTTTACTGAAAATGTAGAGAAAGTCTTAAGGGAGGAAAAAAAAAAAAAAAACAAACAAGAAGAAGGATGAAGACTGATATAGAAGTCGCTGTAGGATAATTGTTTCAGTTAAGTTGAATTAATTGCAGATACTCAGCACTTTTCAGCATTGGGCTAAATTTACCAAGCACACACTGGTCATTCATCCATAACACTGATGCTTAGTAATACAATAGCTTGTCAGGATGTTTGTTTTAGACATGGATTGTGCAGTCACCACTAAATCCTGTTTTACTATGGAGAGATGTGATAGGTAGAGCTCGTTGACATTTATGGCTGAACCATTTCCTGATTCAAAATGCTGACTTGTGAAATCAAATTATTTGTAATTTTGACAAATCTCCACATTGATGTTTTTAAGCTTTGTCATTGTGTCATTTTGAAATTTTCAAGAAGGAAGATCTTGCTTTGCATAATTTGAGGTTCACTTCACAGAGGCATAGGAAAAGATGTTAACCTAGACAACAGTAGAGGCACAGATGTAAATAGACCATGCTGAAAAGTGACAAAAGAACTGCAAGAAAGCAGGATGAGACCACTCGTAAGAACACAAATGGAATGAAAAGGGTCAAGAAACGAAAGCAATTCAGTTTTCACAGTAAGCCTTGGTAAATGTCTTAAGGCTTAGGGAAACCTGTAGGACAGTAGACTCAAGGGACACCTTGTGAACCGAACAAGACTGGTACCTACTTACCACAGGACAGGGAGAGAGCGATTGTTAGCTATAGATGTACTCTTTTGATGTCATTTTGGAACCAAAGTGATCTCAGGTGAGTTAGCCTGTTTGACTGCCCATTTACAAATGTCTCACATGTTCTTTCACCGCTGCCTTCTCAATCCTCAACACTGCAGTGCATCAGAGCACAAACCACACTGACATGGGTGGAAAAAGAGACCTTGCATAACTCATTGGGAGTAAAGTAAGCAACATAATAATACTCAATAAAAATATAATAATGGTCATTATTGTGTTGCTTACTTTCTTCATGACATCTGTAAGGTATGGCATCTCATATGCAGCTGCGTACTTAAAAATCTCTTTGACATTCTTGTCATCTTGAGCCTCAATCAATGGTTTTGAGAAAGATGTTCTTAAACTGATCATATAACTTCAGAAATTGTGGCAGGACTGTCCTCAGAGCCTATGTCTCTGATAGTGTCACCTCCCTTTGGATCTTCCGCTCTTCTATTCACTACTGCAATAAGTGAAAACTGCTTATCTCCCCTCTAAAAGCTCTTCACAATCTATTCACACCACTTCATTGATAACCTTGTACAAAGACTATTACTGAATGTACTGGGACTCTTTGTGTGTATGAGGCACCTTAATGCATGAAGAATTTCAGCGTAGGGGACTATTGTTGAGTTTATCAATGTAGTTTCACTCTTTTCTGTTTTTTGTTTTTATTTCTTTCTTTGTCTAATATTTTTGAGTTTATCTCCCTTGTAAATTTCTTTCCTTTGCCTTTTCTCAACCCTTCTTGCATTTATTTTTCCTACAATGCTTTCTACTGTTGCTTTTCTTTGGCTTCCTTGTCAAATGCATTTTTAAAGCTGTTACTTATTTGTTACTGCTTGGCCAAATCCAGTTCTTTCAAAATCTCCCTGAGTGTTTTTTACAGAACTATTGTTTTTTAAGCACCCCAAAGATCAAGTGCGGCTGCCAGCTACAACGTGTTTCTCCCGCTGCAGCAGGAAGCAAATGATTCCCTTCTGCTTGCTTCTTGACTAAGTACTTGGTAAACATCAAGTGATTCTGTCAAAGAACTTACTCATTAACTAGTTATCTTCTTTCCTTCCTCCCTTCCTTCCTTCCTCCCTTCCTTCCTTCCTCCCTTCCTTCCTTCCTTCCTTCCTTCCTTCCTTCCTTCCTTCCTTCCTTCCTTCCTTCCTTCCTTCCTTCCTTCCTTCCTTCCTTCCTTCCTTCCTTCCTTCCTTCCTTCCTTCCTTCCTTCCTTCCTTCCTTCCTTCCTTTCCTGCTTCTCCCTCACAAGTGCACATTGTGGATGCTGAGATATCCTCAGCAACATCACAGTGGTTCAGTAACCCTTCCTAAGAAGTTACCAGGAGGATTATGTCAAAACCACTTTTTTCCCCCTCTCATTGTTCGAAGTCTCCTCTCTGTGATACTGCATCTTATAAAATACTTATGGATGGCATAGATACACAAGGAAACCAGGGATCACTTCTGCTCTTGTTGAAGTCAGTGCTTCCCACAAAACAAAGATGACTTTTTGAACACAAACAAAATCCCCCAAAAAACATCTGAAGCAATTTGTGATTATCTCCCATCATTGGCTCATATCTATGATCCTAATTACTTCCAATTAAGGGCCAGAGCTAAGCCTTTAAAACAAAAGGAAAAAGAGAGCCCCTTGGTTGAATTTCTGTAAAGTCTAGGGTGTTTGACATGCTGGTTACTGTTAGCTCCACAACTTATTGTTGGTTTGTCTGAGATATTTTTTAATAGTCTGTCTTTAAAGAGGAGCCTTGAGGTTTGATGAGCCTCAAGGCATGCGCTGGTTTTGTGAAGTATTATGATAGTGTAATGACCCTATTCATATGTATCTTAAAACTTTTTGTGCTGAGACTTGATAAGGTGAAGGCTTAAGTTGAATAATGTCTCACTGATCTTCGTGTAAGAATGGGTAAGGCTTTTATTTATTTGTTTGTTTATCTATTTTTTCTTTAATCCTGGTAAGATTATGGAGCACAATGGCATATGGCTAAACAGTAACATGTTCTTAAATGGGTTTTATAGCCCATATCTACAGAAAGGCTGTTGTCAATGACCAGACTATCTTTTTTTTTTTTTTTTTTTTTGCATGGGAATATCTGTGCAAACTTCAGTTTGTAATTTGACCTTGCATAACTAAAATATAGGTGTGCTCTCAGTAACATGTCAAACTAGTCCAAAAACTCCAATGGTAGAATAGTTTGTTTGGTTTTTTTGTTTTGTTTTGGGTTTTTCTAGGTTGTGGGGGTATATATTTTGTTTGTTTGTTTTGTATTTAATTCTAGGTAATCAAAAACTCTTTAAGAAATAGTCACTAATTCCTGACAACCTAACCACAAACTGCTCGTGCTCTATGATCAAAGATGACCCAGCTGTCCCAAGAATAACTATTCTTTGCAGTTTAGACTTCTGCTACAGGGAATTACCAACTAAATGGACACCAAATAAGTAGAATTTTCCCATTTTATTGATCCTGCAACTATATGAGGAACAATACAAATGCTTTTACAAATACTCAAATAATTGTATTTTGTACTATTCCTCTCTGAGCTGTATAGTAGAACATTTCATTTATTTACTCTTTCCCAAGCAGCATAAACTATTCTTAAAGTCAAGTCCTCTTAATTACACTGAATCTTTTACACCCTTCTTTTCCTAATATATTCTTCAAGGAAAGACTTGCATGTTTGAAGATTACTCTCAGACATAATGAAGAAAAGACAGAAAGCCTGTCAGCCTAGAAAAGAGTCATTCACATCCATTCATTTATGCATATCCTACTCACATGCTGGTAGTGTTTTGTGACATGTATTTCTATCCCCTTATCCATGCAGTTATCAGGCACCATATGTAAGGGAGGCATTAAAGCAAGAACATCACACGTGACACCTAGTTAGTTGGTTAGAGACAGACAAAGTAATTTCTTCTTATCTCAGCAGGAAGCCACACTACTTTGAGCCCAAAGCTTCTTGGTTCAATTTTTTTCTGGAATTGATTTCTTATAAATATGAATTACTCTTCATTTGATCTTTTCTCATTTGTGGGCAGGGCAGCAGTGCCCCACAGATATGTGTGTGGAGGGTCCGCATAGGTTTTCTGTGTTTTCTCTGTGGAAAGCAAAAAATAGGGATTTGGTGCTTCCCTACATGAGACTTTGGAGGGTGCACTTTATTTGATATGGACCCATTGGGATGTAGGCTTAAAAGCTTAGAGGAGCAAAAGGACAAATATGGCAGATATACATCAAACCCTCTTTCATCTTGTAGAAATTCATCACAGATCTCAGGGAAAACCTATCTTTAAATGGTAGATCCCTTTGACTTCATCTGGCGTCCTGTTCTGTGAGTCATCTCTACACTGTCATTACCCAAATATGCAGGATTAAGGAGGAGTTAACAGAGCTTTAAAACTGATGGAATCTGTGAAAGTGTACCATATATCCTACTTTTCCAGGGAAAAAAGAAACAATTATCTGCTCATTCCTCTGAGAGGAATCAAGTCATTACCTTCTCAGTCACCTTCCATGGGTTTAAGAATAAGAAAGACTAACCCAGCCCTTGGTCACCATTTTGTATTATAGGAAGTTAATTTATACCTTTGGATTTGTATTTTTTTCTACACAGAATTTTTGCCCACGCATATGTGTTGTCATACATGTCAAATCATGGGATGTGTCATTAAAAGATTCATATGCATCATCTTATAACTGTAAATCCTTTTAGTTTTTAAGGTATTACAGTATTACAGAATGGCTGAGGTTCTAAGGCACTTCTGGAGGTCTAGTCCAACTGCCTTTCTCAAAGCACAGTCAGCTAGAGGAGTTTGCTCTCGATGGTGTTCAGCTGAGTTTTGAATATCTCCAGAGATGAAGGGTCTCTAGTGTCTCAGGACAACTTCTTCCAGTGTCCAATCACCCTCATGATTTTTACATATGTCTAAATGTAATTTACTGTAGTTGAGTTTGTGTCCATTGAATCTTGGCCTGTCACTAAGTACTACTAAGAAGACTATGGCTCCATCTTCTTTACTCCCCAACTCTACCACATATTTATATGCATCTGCTTGATTTTCTGCACATTAACATGGATGTTTCTTGAACTTGCAAGAGGTGATCCTTCAAAATCAACCAGCCCTCTTTGGCTTCTGTTCACAAAGGATTCTTCCAATCAGGTCTTTGAACAGGACAAAGTTTGCCCTCCTGACATTCAGTGTTGTGATCCTCTGTTTTACCTTGCTCCACTTCTTTCATGATCCTGACCTCCACCATCTCATAGCCCGTGCAATCCAGAATGCCCTTGATCTTCACATTGATGACCAGTTCATTGTTGTTTCTAAATATGAGTTTCAGCAGCTCCTCTTTCAGCCCTCTTTTGCTGATTATAAGGTCACCCATATCCATATTACCCTGCATCCTTTTCACGAGGAACTCCACCTCTTCCTCATTTGATTATGAGTTGTCAACTCCCCAACAACATCAATCCTAATTTAATGCAGTCCCTACCAAACTGGCCAGCCTTTTGACAAAGATGCTTTTTCCCCACCTTGTCTGATCTTAGTATCTATTTGTGACAACACAAACTTTTATCCTTATGGGGGAGTAGTATTAATGTCAACCAGTGCATTGACTTGGCTGAGTCTACTTGGGCAAATTCTTATCAGAGTGACTAGAATATTAGTCTAATTATACTAGCATAATTTGTCTCCAATGGTGCAATTGTATTTTATATGAAGTTAGAAAAACAGTTACCTCATGACTCCCTTCTTATTTGCTAACAACTTGTAATCATGCAGATTTCTGACTGAGACGTGCAACACTTTTTGAAAAAGACTGGTATATGACATTAAACAGCACAGGAAGACTCCATTATACAAGCAATTACGATATTGTGAACTATCAAATTATGGTGAATCTTGTCCTCCTTTGGGTAATATCTTTTTTTCACTCTGGCTTTCTTTTTTTTTTTTTTTTTATAAGCTGCATACCCCATATTTTGGCCAACATTTCTACTTTTTCTAACAGTTCTGATAGCTGGACTAGTATGATCTATTGCAGACTGAATGGCAGTCACGTTTGCTGACACTGTCACTCCATTATCTAAGTCATTGCTCCATAAAATACTTTGAGGTACCTGGAATATGAAAGGCTATATATCTAAACAAATTCTATTCTATTCTGTCTGGTGCCCAAGTTGTTCCAAAACATATTCAATGTTCTTTGTGATGGGAAGAAAATGGGGGGAGGGGGGGGAGAGGACAAACCCCATTTTTAACTGTATTGCACTGGTCTTTCTTTCTTCACTACACAACTATTTTCTGGTGTTTGACATTCACTCTTGAAATTGTTTCAGTAGAGGTATAACTCTGTAATGAAACATGGCAAGGAAATCCTTTTAAGTAACAAAACTTAAAGGACTGCCATCAAAACAGCAGCATCTTTTTTCTTGAGCTAAAGCTAAAAGCCATATTTTACATTTTGTTTTCATGCATAATGTATTTATTTGACTGCCAGAACTTTTAAAAGCAATACTGAGTGTTTCTTTTTACTATTCTAGGATAGTAATAAGGTCTGGAAGAAAGTGTACCTGGTCAAAGGACTGGTGCCTCACGAATAACTACAATCTTCACACTATTCTATCAGTGCTTTTCATCTCTACAATTGTCTTTTTGTGGTATATTAAAGTGGAATTATGTTCATTTTCTATGAGTCTGAAGCCTGTTAGAGGCTCTTTAGAGGTTTTTCATTGGTGCTGGATTGTAGACATATGGGATGGAAGTTCTGTAGCCCTTTCTGATTAACTTCCCTTGGTTGCATACACAGATGAGAACACAAGATATCTCGTATTCTGTTAAAAAAACATACAACCATAAAGGAGAGAATACTTTTTGCATGCAATTTGACTTCTGAGAAGATTATGAAATACCTTAATAAATTCAAGTTAAGAGTGGTCAAATTCAACTATGAGGCTGCATCAGCATTTCAAAATATGGATGATTAAGTGAAATTCAGTACATAACATGACCCCCCTGAGCATGAAACTTGGCTGGAAAACTCTCAAGATCTGGCATAGTATTTCGGCATTAATGTTTCTGGCAAGGCTGGAAACAGCATATGCAGAATGTAGCAAAGTTCAAAAATAACAAGAAAAATAACTTTTTCAAATAAGTTACTTTGTGTGAAGTATAGCTCATTAAAGGTGGCAGTAAGCTGCAAAGTCAGAACATGATCTGGTTCGTGTCACTTCATTGTCTGATTCACAAGTTTTTAATTAGTTTGTTGTGTTGACAAAAGCCATGTACATGATTTTGGACTTTGTATTATGTGCTGCAACTGTATTTGAATCAAGAATTACACTATGATGGTGTTTAACATTTGGCTTCATATAAAAATATTTATATAGTCTCAATTTATCTCTGGCTAGTTCTTCCATCCCTACTTGAAATTGGTCTCTTTTATTTGTGTCCTATGACTCTAGCAAACTTGTACTTCTCATGGGTTACCTAATGGATATTGCATTAGAACAAAGTAGACATCTATCTTGAGCTGCATTAATTGCAAGCTGAATGGATGGCTGCACGCCTTCACTATTCTGTTTTTAATGTTGTCATGAGTGTCATCTGTGTTTCCAGCTTTTTGGTTTTATTGCAGTTTTATTTTCTGTAATTTTCTTGAAATGCAGAAGATGGAGTTACGCTGTGATGAATGAGCTGGGGAGCCTATAGCTCAGACACTAGTTTGTTCAAAGATTGACCATTGAATGTAAAGTATGCAAGGCTAAGAACAGTTTTGATATGATCCATTGCTGAATGTGCAGTGATTCATTTTCCCATTCTAAATATGCTATCTTTGCTGTAGTTCTACCATTTGTCACATTTTTCCATTAATAAGAACGAAGAAGGACAAAAGCATGAACAGTCTTTCCGAAGTTCAGTATAAAATAAATTAAATTAGTATATAAGAAATATCTTCTTGACATAACGAAACACACACCTGACAGCCTACAACATAAATTAGCAGCTTCTAACGTAGTTTCTGCAAAATGATAGCACACAGAAAGCTTTTCCAAAAGGTGATATTGGGAGCTGAAAGGGAATTTAGTTAGCATTTGGGAATATTTGGCTCTCATTTTAGGTTATTTTATTCATAGTTCTGCCTGTGATGAGACGTGCCTATATTTATAGGGATATCATTTTTAAACCTGACCAGGTACTATTGCAAGTCTCAGATCAACCAAGTAGGTAAACATTTACTTGATATTGCCCCTCTTCAGCAAACTTATAAACATATGATAAAAGTTAATCACATGCATATATTCTTCACCGAATGGAGGGCATAGTAGCCTGGGCTGTTAAACAGAGGTATAGCTGTAGTCTCATATGGCCATAGGCTGTGAGGTTCATGGCCAGGTTGTTCAAGGAATTAATGATCTTGAAATACTGCAACATACTGGAAACCGCGGGATTTAAAATAAATAAAATGAAGAATTCGTGTGGTTTATTCTACCACAGCAAAGCCTCCTCCTTGCTGAAGAACAGGAGGGTATTGGTTATTCAGGCAATGGTAATGCTGGATTAAAAACAAGCTACATTGGTAAAGATCCAGGGTAAGAGTGTTAGCTGAGAAAAAATGAAAAGGTAAGCACATATGGCTGAACAGCTGCTTTCGAATTTATAAAATATCTTCTTTAATCCCTGCAGCTTTCTTGTTTTTTTCCTCTTAATTCTGTTACTTTACAGAAAGCACTGTGAAAATACTTCCATTTTTTAATTGTAATTTTCCCCAAATATTAAACCACTTCTATTTCAATTTTATAGTTTTGTCTTTCACCAGAATACTCCAAATGCAGAAGTAAATACATCTAGAGGAGTTAAACAGAGTTTCTAATCATAACATCCAGAGAGACGGAAGGAGAAGAAGAATTCTTCTATAGCAAGTTAGATTATTTATTCTTGTATGGTGGTGTGTTTTTTTTTTTCTTACTGCTTTTGCTGCAGCAAACTTCAAAATGAATTTATATGCATGATTTTATACATACTCTAAATCAGGGATGTTTTCTTGCCTCAGTCTCAGATAATAGTTTTTGACAACATAAACTTCCTCTACTTTACCTTGAAATTCTCAAAGTACATTTAAGATATGAGTATATTAAATTCAATAATACACCTAAAAGGAGAGAAAATATTCCGATTTTCACATTAAAATACAGAGATTACTACAATGCTGATATAATACAAAGAGTGTAGGACAGAGCAGAGATTGAATCTAGGGAATGGCTCCTTTCCATCATTGTCTTAAGTCACTGAAACATACTTTAATATATTTCAGTTTTCATAGGAAATGAAACAATCCCTCATGCTATAGATTGTTCTATAGGAACTGTCCACAAGCAAGAAAAGTTTACAGCTTCATTGTATATCTCTACAACAGAGCATTATTTTTGCCCTACTATATTTTTGTAGCTTCTATTATTTTTCATTTTATTTTGATTCTATTAGTGTGGGAACAGTAAGTCAAATGAAAGATTTAAGGCTGTTTCTGAGAAAAAAACAAAAGGTCATGTTTCCAAAACCGGTTCTTTTTTCACGTTTTCAGTTAATGATATTTTTTTAAAGTGATATTTAAAAGAACAATAAGTTTTTCAGGATTTTTTTTTCTTTTTTAATTTCTTCAGCTAAATTGATGACCTCAAGAAAAACATCAAATTTTTGCTTTTCTTTTCAAATTTAGTTGGGATGTTCTCGTCTACTGAGTTGTTTTTTAATATTCTTTTGGTTTACTGCCTTTTGAAAAGAAACAAAACAAAAAATGTGTGCCCAAAACTCAAATTTTTGTGTCAAAAATGCTCTCTGTGCCCAGACATAGGTACTAGTTTGGGTATGGGAAGTAGGAAATTTGCTTCATGATGACATTTCACCTGGCCTTCTGCTGCTTGGGTTTATGGAATCATCAATTTGAGCTTACTACCAGTGCTTTTCACTGTCCAGCACTAGGCACCTAGACATGGATTTAGACTCTTGGACCTCATTTTTTTTTTAAGTTGTTTAAATGTTTGTGGCCACATTTTTCAAATCTTCCCTAAAAGTACCTGGTAAAAAATAGGGACCCACTGGGATTCCAATTGATTACATTCATATTTTTAAAAATCAATCATAGACTGTAACTGATATAAAGAGAGAGAAATTCCAGTTGTGTGGCTTTTGTGCACCTAAATAGTTTTAATATCTTGTCTCTTGGACCTAGAACACTTAAAGCTGTTCAGGAAGTCCTGTCAGCATTTAAGTCCTGTCAGGGTTTAAGAGGCATTTAGACAATGCCATTAATAACATGCTTTAGCTTTTGGTCAACCCTGAAGTGATTAGGCAGTTCGACTAGATGATCATTATATGTCCTTTCCAACTGAAAACATTCTATTTTTTTCTGTTTTATTATTATTATTATACTGCATATGCCACAATAATATAGTGGCAGAAATAATTGTTAAAGTCATTCCTCTATCAATAAACAAGTACAAATAACTTCCGGGATTGTTCACTTTATGTAGTAGTCTTTGAGGTGTGTTTTATGATAGATGGACTGAATAATCTTAGTTTGACAGTACAAGTATATTTTGCAGAGGGAAAAAACCTCCAGAGTTATGACCAAGTCTGCATGTGACAGCTCAGTAGATCTGTATTTTTCTCTTTTCTTTCAGCACATGGGAGTTTAATAGCTTACCTGTAGAACAGGAAGTTCAGCCCTGGTCTTTAAAGACCTATGTCTTATTCCAGAGGAGACCTCTATCATTATTCCAACTACACTGACAACGCAGAACGCACTGTCAAAGTCCTCTAGGTAATACCCTTATTACATGTGTCATTAGAGGATGTTTGCCATATCTGCTTTAACACTGCAGACATTTTAAGTAGGTTATTCCATCACTTTGCCATTTTGATTATGACAACAAAATGACACCATATTGAAATGGATTTTGGAAAGAAAGGCTAACTGTCCAAAGAGGTCCATGCTCACTCTAATTAAAATTGGCTTAGGTGGCACAACCTTCATAATTCAGACTATGACTATGAAGGATATGCATGTTGAAAGCGCTCTTTGCTCATTAGTGCTGTTTCTGTCAGACACTGCTACCTGCTCTTTTCTTAATGAATGCTAAGCCATCTCTTTAGAAGATTGTGCTGCTTCCCTGAACTGAGGGAACTGTCTTATTTCCTCCTAAGTTCGTTGAGAGTAAAATCGGGGAGTCACCTCTTTGACATTTCCCAACCTCTGTACTTATTTATCTCTTTGAGACCCTGCGCTCCAGAGATATCACTGTCTTAATTAAGAAGAAGGATGTGACCATGGTAAATTGACTGATTCCATTGATTAAGGACTAGCTGTACAAGTAACATTGATTTTAACAGTGGGTCTACATAAATGTAATTGTTCGAACATGGGGCTGCATAATTATGGTGATGTACGAGAATAGTTGGTTTGTCCTTTTCAACCTTCACTAACATTCTTTTGCATGGTAATGTACCTCGTTCAATTAGCAGAAATCTTAAATGTTACAAAATGTCTTTTGTGAAGGCACACAGTAATCATTACAGTCTAATTTAATCTAGCAGCATTGGACAGATACATCTCTCTCTTTTCCTTTCTTTGTTTCTAGATTTTGCTCCCTTAATCCCCTTTTTTAGTGCTTGGGAGCACTCATACACATACACACACATAAATGGGAAAAAAAAAAAAAAAGGGGGAAAAAGACCCTTCCTCATTCAACCCAATTTGTAAGGCATATGATTTTGAGCCAGAACCCACAGAGCTAATTCATGATTATGGACAATTTGTTACTTTCCTCACTTCAGCTGCCTTCAGGATATACTGGACACATTCTGCGTGTACTCTGTTACTTCTTAGCCCGACCTTTGGTAGAAAGATTACATTTTTCCCAAAATATGATCAAATATCCTGTGTTTTTCAGGATTAACCATCGAAATGTCTGTCTCACATCTCTGTGTTTCTCTAAAAACAGCATATGCTTGAATGCATATCTCTAAAATTTCTTTTTGGGAGGCTTTAGTGCATGCCTTGCTGTTCATGGCAGTCAGTAAGCAGAATCTGGAGAGACAGAAATTTAAGCAAGGAAGTAGTAGAAAGCAGCACAAGAGCTGAAGTTTTAATTGCTACAATAAATATGTGGGCCACTTTCATAGCATAGAACTTGTGCTACCAGTTCATTATTATTTTTTATGGTATATTCTCCAGATAGAGCAGAGCTCTGTGGAGTATTAGACTGCTAAGTCTTTTGGGCAAGAACTGTCTCTTGGCACTGTGCTTATATGACTGGTGAGTAATTCTTGTTAAGAAGTAATAACTGAGTTTTTTAGAGTTGTTTAGTTGCTCAAAAACCATGATTTTGTGGTACCGAAAGTTACTTGGAAATCTAAGTGAAAGAGCTGAATCCCTGGCTTCCCTTCTCCTTCAGTTTTAACGTCTGTTTTCAGTAAGCACAAAACTGGGCGATTTGGCATTCCCAAATCAGTTTGAGTTTACTGTTTAGATGCTGCGTATGACTGGAAGATACAGATATGCTTGTAACCTTGGTTCAATAAATAATATAGTCTGATACGGGACATCCATGTACACTGAGGGACACGCTCTTGCCAGTTTTAAATAAAAGTCTTGAATGTTAATATACCAACTCTTGGATGAATGCTCTAGATCTTAAGCAGAAAATTTATTCAGGTAGACTGAAGAAAGAGTGGCTCCATGGTGGATAGGACTGTCATGCTAAATTGAGTTAATACTTTTGTTTTGAATGCAGATTCAATGGGAAGTGTACGGTACCCCAGAACACAAGTTCAAGCTAACATCATTGCTCTAACCCAAGCAGAGAGGGAAGTGGAGCCCAGGTGCAGCTCTCTGCCAGCTGAGGTGTGGCAAACAGGTGCTGCATTCTTCCTTTCGCCTTATCGCACACACCAAACACTGAAGAATTCTCCTCTTCATCACCCCATAGCCCAAGAAGTCAAGCGGCGCTCCAAAGGATATAGACAGAAAGGAAGTCTCTCCCAAGTTAAAAATGTGTCCAGCCTGTCATGAAAACTTTTATGTTAACATGTATGTTTTCTGATTGATTACTGCATAAGTCATCTCACACAGAGCCCTATACCAACACTTAATATGCTGGGCCCTTAAGTTAATTTTTGTGGTCATTATATGGCAGGTGCCCTTGAAAAGTTTCATTTACTTTTTTTGCCCTGCTACAAAAGGCATCAATATTTATTCCCTATAACTGCAGTAGGAAACACTTTGGATAATCAGTCTCCTCCATACTACTAAAAATAAACAAAAACTGTCCTTACTGTACATGTGCATGAGTATGTGATATATCTAAATGAGAAAGAAAGCCCTCCAGCAATCAAGTATGCACACAAGTTAAGAGAAGTGACACCAGTACACACACTTCAGCATATATACATGCATACACACAAAAAATCATATCCTGGATTTAAAAGGCTTCAAGATTAAAGGCCCAAGGGGCTTAAAACTTAAAGAAATATTTCTTCCACCTCATTGCATATTCATGAGTGAGTATTATGGCAAGCAGGCTGAGCAAAATAGCTTACAGAATTATGGAAGGAAGATTATTGTTGATTCCTGTGTGCCACAACAGTGATTTCTCAGAGAGAAAAGAAAAAGTAAATAATCATCCAAATGGCTGCATTGATACCAGGTAACTCTGAGGGCCCTATCCAACCCAGATCTTGTTACATATTTTTGATCCGTGTAAGCTGCAAGAGATGGAAGAAGGGTACTCAAGAGGCCAGCCCCTTCCAAAGACAGGTTAAAAGGTAAGAAAGAAAACCTGCCCTGCACAACATGATGCTGCAAAGGCAGCTTTCTCACATCTTTTCTGTGCTGTTTTTTGTCTGGTCCAGACCTAAAGCTCCCACCAGACATCAGGGGTTTGTGTAAAGTTCTCATGTATTCCACCGAATTTACTCTCAATTACTGTGCAAGAGGAAGAGTTGCCAGAGGCCAGTTTTAATCTCCAGGGTTTTTATGACCAACCACCTCTGCTGTTCTGGCTACTCATCTGGATTTCTCTGTCTTCCAGTGGTTTTGTTTGTTCTCACCACCTATTTTGCCAAGGCTCTATCACGTCTGCAAATCTTTCAGAGTAGAAACATTTTCGCCAGTGTCACTTTGACAGGTGCCATGAATAGATGTGATGCTAGTGGTTTATATCGCTGATTAGCAAAGAGTTTCAAGAAATTTCAGTGATAAAAATAAGAAATATTAATGAGAAAACAATAGTTTCTAAGAATATTAGGTTAAAAAATATAATTAAAATAGCAAGAAAGCAACTCATTGAAGTACAAAAATAAGCAATTTGTGACTTTTGTATCTTAACTCAAATTGACTTAATTTACATGAAAACTAGCCTGAGCAAATGATAGCTTTTTAAAAAAGGCATAGCCTTTACATGCGTTCTCTGGTAGCAGACAGACAGCTCTGAGGACAAAATTACTGCTATCTTTGCAAGCAGAAAGGGTGCTTAGCCATGTGAAAAAGTTAACGACACAAAGAACAAAAGCATTGCTACATCCAGTGCACAAGACACGTGGAGATTCAGATATCTCACTCAAAGGGCAAAGTGCCTTGATTTCTGATATGAGATCAAACCTTTCACAGTAAAAAAAACAAAAAATAAAATAAAATAAAAATTCTCTATGAATAAATAAGTAGTTCTTATGGAAGTGGAAGGAAGTGGAAGTTCAGTCCAGATGCGGCAGGCATGGGTCTTACAGAAACACACACTCATGAGAAAGGTGTCATGAACTGACAAAGCCTACTTGACATGAATTGACAAAGTCTACTTCCAGGTTAAAATAACACAGGTTTCACAAAATACCTCTTGTTTGTGGTTTCTTTTTTTTTTTTTTTTTTTTTTGGGGGGTCACCAGAAGGCTTCAAAATACAGGGTGTTTCAAAAAGATGGACACAATTTGAAATCATTGCTGCTTTGAAATTGGGTCCATCTTTTTGAAACACCCTGTATGTATATACTACAGAAATATTTCAGATTTGTTCAGAGCCAAGGTTTCTTGACCTCTTCTGTGATTATGGTTTTCTTACAATACTGTTACTCAGATGTAACAGGCTAATTTTAGTGTTTTATGCTTTCCTTTCTCTTTCTTTTTTTCTGCTTTCTTACCTTCATGCCTTTGTAGGTCATATCCCTTCCCTTTGGAAAAGGAGTGCTTGACATCGTCTCTCCTTATGTCAGTTAACCCTGACCTTCTAGTTCTTCTCTGAGGAGACAAAGCAAGCCAGAGGGGCTTTGTTCAAGAACTCCAAAACCATGATTCTCGGTTGTCATGAAATTCTAAGGCACAAAGTCAATTGCTGTGTGTTCTTTGCAGAGACTTTGGACACTGTGGCATGGCAGGATCACAGGGCATTGCTCTTTCCCTTGTGCAGATGAGTGAACAGGGACACAGAGGACTGCTCAGTATCTTCAACACATGTAAGGTGGAAGTTTAAGTTATGATGTCATTTTTTATATTCATTGTCCATCCCAAGGTGAACTTTCTTGCACTCTTAGCACTATCAGTGCAGCCAGAAGTACGTTGGGAAACCCTGAAGAGAAGGAGAAGATGTGCGGCCAGTGCAAACTTGCTCTAAAACGGTGCCTGGCCTGAACAACCTTTGCCTTTGGAAAAGCAGAGGTTGTCTTTTGCTTCCATTTATGCAGCTGGTTAAAAACACACCAACGATGTATTTCCCAGTGTGACCTCTGTATTTGAAGTACCAGCACAAATTGAATTTCTACTGACAACCTGCAATTACTTGAGCAGAAAGCAAAGCATAGCCCAAACCTTCAGGATAGCACTCTTAAAAGTATTCAGATCTTAGACAGGCCATTTCCCACAGGCCACAGGATTAGTATGCACACAACTGGAAATGTGGCTGTGGGGTATATGTGATGACAATTCATAGTACTTCCATCCCAAAGGGGATTTATGGCTCTGCGGTATACAAGACCTTTTTAAAAAATTTTCTTTTACTGCCCCTGCTTTGAATTAAAAGAGTACTGTAAATATAAAACTTACACTGCTGAAAATATTCCTAATAGTATATTAGAGTGTAAAGACTGATTTTTTGTGCTTTTTTCATTGGATATTTTTTGTGAGATTATCCCACTGTCTTGAGCTTTTGCAGGGATGACTGTAGTATGCATCAGAAATCTTTCTCATCTATGTCTGACTGGCAGTGAACAAGGACTGTGATGGTTTTGTATGAAACTGTAATACTGAGTCCATAATTAACATTTTTTTACATTTACAATTAGATGCTACAACTTGACCCCTCTGTCAGTGATTTTTTAAACGATCTTTTGTTTTTTTTCTCTGAAAATTCTTCTGCTCATTCTTAAAGCAAGGAATACTAGAGAACTGTGAAAACAGGTCATTGGTAAATGGACTGCTGTTCAGAGTATTGAGTTTTTGAAAAATGGATTCCATATCCTGATGGCCTTCCATTTTTTTCCTTATAGAAGCTCAATTCAGAAACACCTTTGCACAAAAACTTCAAACAATAATAAACTTTTCAATAAGAAATACTGCATAGACAGAAGTCGAGGTTGGTTGTAAATTTTTGAATGTCTTAGATCTGAATTCAATTTTTAGGAGCCAACTTTAGGTCTATGAACATTAAAAACTTTAGGAGGAGGCCAGTAGAAATCACCGGTAGTATGGAGAAATGTGCAGTTTCCAGAAGATGAATGAAATAAGACTGTGAGTCCCTCTATAATTTACCTCTTTTTACTTATACCTGGTTGACAAATGCAAAATCTTGTAATCCACGAATCTGTAATATGTGCCCAGACACTTCGTATGAGGAGAGAAAGGTTTTCATTCTTTCGAAATGGTTCAAATACTGATCTGTTTGCACTCCTCGAGCATATTGAGAATTCCTTCCTCAAAATGCCTTTGTTAGAACTCTGTTTTTTGTGGATTGGAGTTTTGTTGTGTTTGGTTGGTTGGTTGGTTTTGGTTTATTTTTTTTTGGTTGGTTGGTTTTGTTTTTGTTTTTTAATTTTTGACTCACAGCCACTAGGCTAGTATTTTGCAAGGCATACAGACCAATTTTCTTGCACTGTATCTCAAATATGTAAGGTTTGTGAAAAAATTGCCAGATGCAAAAGAGAGTTCAAGGGAATCTTTTCTGTTCTTTGGTCAAACCTGTGAAACAGTAGTTTTAGGGATGAGTGGCCAGGAAACATCTTATCTCCTGAGTATTTAGCAAATTCTGCTTGCATTTCATTGAACTTGTAGATACATAAATAAATAAAGAAGATCAATTTCTGATAAACAAACTGGTAATTGTGTTTCTCACCTGTTTCAGAATTTCCTTTTACTCAAATGCCAGAAACTTTTTGAAGATGATTAATTCTCCAAAGCTTGGATCCAAAAGAAATTCCATGTTTTTCACTTTGGCTAGTTTAGTAAAAAGTCTAGTCTGAGGAAGTTAGCTAAGCCAAGTTTGTCTTTACACAAAAGTTGCACCAATTTAATTTGAATTACTTTATAAATCGATTTTGTTATACCAATGTGAACACTTGTTTGGACACTCCTAAAATGATTTTGCCCTGGCTTATATCGATTCAAACTAAGTAAGGAAGGAATTCACTTAAGATAAATTAATGCAAGTCGGAAATAAAATTAAAAGTGCCCACACAGGGTTTGTATGGGCTTGCTAAATTGATTTAAAAATACACTTTTAATTAGAGTGATGCAACTTTGTGTAGGCCAGGCTTAACACCGTAGAGAGAAATCTTTGGCTTCCAGAAATGACAAATTCTGTCATTTCCTGAAAGGGCCTTAAGTCTGATAAGTGGTTCAAGTTATTACAAAGTTTCTCCATTGATACAAGAAATAGCTTACAGTAATTTTGCATATAACTCCTCATCCAGAATACATTGACTTCTTCTTACTCCCATGGTTTTGTATTTGTTTTTTTGTTTCTTTGTTTGTTTCAGTTTTGTTGGTTGTTTTTATGTTTGTTTGGCTGTTTTTTTTTGGTTGGTTTAGTTTGGTTTTTTGTTTGTTTTGTTTTTCTTTCTAGTCATCAGTATTGTTTCTCTTAAGATTAAAGACAAGGGTAAAAGAAATAGGACTGGTAGAGGCACACCCAAGGGCTACATGCCAGCATTTGAGGGCAGTGCTTTAGTCTGCTGTCTCAGTGAAGGCAAGAGATGGAGAACCATACAGTAAGAGAAACACAAGGATTGTTGATGTGTCAGAAACAATGGAAGCATGTGAATATGGAAACAAAGGAATTAGGCCTTCTCACAAGAAAAAAGTGGAAGAATGAATGGCTCACCTGAAGTGCATCCACACAAATGCACACAGCATGGCCAACAAACAGGAGGAGCTGGAAGCCATTGTGAGGCAGAAAAATTATTATTTTATTGTCATCTAAGAAACATGGTGGGATGACTCTCATAACTGAAGTGCAGACATAAACACTTCAGGAAGGACAGATGAAGAAAGAGAGGAGGTGGGGAAGCCATGTATGTTAGGGAGGGTTTTGAAAGTATGAGAGCTGATGAATGTGACGATAGGGTTAGAGAGTCTATAGTGAGTGCAGAGGAGGGTGACCAGGCTGGTGAAGAATTTGGAGCTGGTCTTATGAGGAACTGTTGAGAGAGCTGGGGCTGTTTAGCCTTGAGAAAATGGGGCTGAAGGGAGACCTTATTACTGTCTACAACTCCCTGAACGGAGGTTGTAACGTGGGGGGTGTTGGTCTTTTCTCCCAAGTAGCAAGTGATAGGACAAGAGGAAATGGACTCAAGTTGCACCAGGGGAGGTTTAGATTGGATATTAGGAAAAAATTATTCACAGAACTGGTTGTCAGGCATTGGAACAGGCTGTCCAGGGAGGTGGTGGACTCACCATCCCTGGAGGTGTTTAAAAGGCATTTAGATTAGGTTCTTAGGGAAGTTATTTAGTGCTAGAGTTAGGTTAGGTTATGGTTAGACTCAGTAATCCTGAGTGTCTCTTCCAACTGAAATGATTCCATGATTCCATAGTTCTCAAATCTGATTTCTGAACTTCATTTTTTTATTGTACTGCTCATTTCTAAATTTGCGTGCACTTCAGTACATGGTTACCAATTTTTCCTCAAATGTATTTGTCTAGCAACGTAGATCTAGACACCAGTGATCCTGCAGAGTAACCCTGAATAATCATTTGTAAACCAGGCTGTAACCCTCATTATTCTGTCTGGAACTGGCAACCAAAATCATAGATTGTGCAGAAATGCGTATCTCAGAATGTGCCTTATTTGGTGAACTTTTGCCAGATGCAAAATACAGTTTGAGGGAATCTGCATTACAGATTGTCATGTAGAATTCATCCCCACACACCACTTCGCTGATCTCCCAGGAACAAAAATTAACAAAATTACATGTTTTCAGAGACAGGACTATTCACGGGACAGTAATCATGGTTGATGTTGGATAGGGCATCCATGCTTACATTTCACCTTGCATACAGACACTGCCCCTTGCAGTTGGCTTGTTTCTCTGTTATTCTCACTTCCTCCCCTTGACAGGGAATATGATGTCCTGGATTCCTGATGTTCAGTTCACTTACAAACCAGGAAATCTTTGTTAGCTGTAGGTCTGGCAAGGTGACTTTGGCATTGCTGAGTCAACCAGCTGTATTTTCCATGGAAGAGTTGCCATCTATCTGATGTCATCTAAATGGGAAGCTGAGTCAGACCAGTGCCCATTTTTTTTCTGTGTCTCCCAGAAGTAGGAAAATAAACAACTGATAATTGTCATATACATAGTTAATGTAGTGTTCAACCTTTGCATTTCTGCACACACACACACACACACCGAGTAGTTTCTTAAACCTGTCCACTTTTTTTTTGTTCTTTTTATTCTGTTTGGTACTACCTCCAGATGACCTAATTCTTTGTTAAAGTATGGTAACCAGCCAGCAAAGGTACTTTGAAGAGAGTGGTATAGTGGCTTCATGTTTCTTAACATAAAGCATTCCTGCTAACATCTTTTAGAATGAGAATTATCCTTCTGTTGCTGTTGCTGCAAGTAACTTACATGTTTTGTTTGCAATACTCTTCTTCTATATCGATGTTTTATGAGTCATCCCTCATTTTGTATTTGTGCATTTACTTTCTTTTTCCTAAGAGGAAAAGTTTGTACTTCTCCATATTTAATTTAGCTTGGTTTTGGGAATGTTATATCCATAGAAAGGTAAAGATTGGATGGGCCATTAAGGTTAAACTGCTTTATTCTCAAATTTAGTTTGAGACACATTTGTGCAATGGAATAGAATGTTCGAAAAATATTTATCCATGCTACACCTGTGTTTTTTCAAACATTGTATTTCTAACTCCAGAGTGTATTCCAACAGTGAAAAAACCTCTACTGTGTTCTTAAAACCTGCTATGATTCCTGAAGTAAAAGAAAAAAAGTATAGTGTATGAAAAGTACTTAAGAAAGAAACATACACTTACTGGAAGTGTCACAGGCTCTGTTTCCACTGCCTGAAGAATGCCTACATGGCTCCAATGACCTCTTGAACTTCATTAGTTAACTGTACTGGAATTTTGCCCCTCTGGTATTTTTTTGTGGTTTTCATTGGTTTTGTTCTTGTTGTTTGCAGGTATTTGTGCCTTCGGTGGCTACTGTATTATTTGCTTAAGCAAGTGTCATGGTAAGTCCAAAGATTTTAATTTCCTCATTCTTGACTTCAGGGTCTTGTTGAATAGGTTCATCACTTTTTGAAATGCTATTTTTCCAAATTTTATTTTCACATACAAGGTTGTAATATGATTCTTCCCTAACTGTGTTGGATTTTCTTATGTTCCTGTTTCTAATACCTGGGGACTACAGAGTTGATGCTTACAGACTCACTGTCTCCATCTTTCACAGGGCCAAGTCAAGAATTGCACTGCCTCTTTTATTCTACAGAAGTTGTTTAGAAGTGGTGATTCAAATCTACACGATTTAAAAATACTTAAATTTTGTTCCAGGGTTATATTTCATCTGGTTATTGAGTCATCTACTCATATGCTGCTAAACTACGTAAATCTCTTTCTGCATTATGTGTTCAACATCTTTATTTCTAATGAGCAGGTAGAAATACTCTAATACAAATAAAAGGGAGGAACTTTAGCTTTGCATTAGTCCAACACCACCTGAGTCACTGTGAGTGCTACCATGGCTCAAAAGCATTTGTCTATCTGATTTGTTTCCATCCAGGTTCTCCTTGCTATACCACCATACTTAAAATAATGCCTGTTTTTACAGAAGCCCATAGATTCTATACTTATACTTTGTCATAATTAACAATAATTCTTAAATTTTGAGCAGTAGTAGCTACCAAAGGCACCTAGACTGTGTACATACAGTGACCACACCACCTCCCCTTGGTGTGAAAAATCCTCTGGGAGGGCAGCGTCCACTAGGTGCAAGGGAGAAGCAACCAGTTTGTGTAGTGGGTGAGTCCCACCCACACTGTGCTGCAGCAGAGGGTGTGGTAGCTTGTGCAGCAGGGTGCAGAGAGCACTTGTCGCTTGTCAGCCCCTCTAACTTATTGCCAGCATCCCAGACTGCTGACGACCATGGTTGCCTCCAGGAAGAGAGCTTGTCTCAAACAGACTGTGGCTACGCAGACTGAGGAGGTTCTGTCCCGAACGGTGGCTGTTCAGGTCTCCGGCTGCAGGGAGTGCCAGAGCTGCTGCTGCCGGGGGAGGGAGGCCAGCACTCCACCTGTGTGAGGTGTGAGCAGGTGCAAGACCTGCTCGACATGGTTGTGAAACTTAAGGAGGAGGTTGAGACGCTGAGGACCATCAGGGAGTGCGAAGGGGAGATCGACTGGTGGAGTAACACCCTGACGTGCCAGTCGGAAAGGTCCCAGGGAGGTACCCCCAAAAAGGAGATGGACCTCCTGCCCTCTCGGACAGAGTCGGAAGTCCTGAGACGGCCCCACCCTTGTTGCTGTCGGGCAGAGGTAGGGGACCTAAAAGACGACTAGAGTTGGAAGAGTATTCCGGTTCGGCGTCACGGGCAGCCCCCATCCCCGCCTGCTTTGTCTCCCCAGGTGCCCCTCCGTAATAGGTTTGAGGCCCTGGATCTTGAAGAAGAGGTAGGTGAGGAGGTGGTGCCAAGCCTGCCTACAAGATCACATAGGAAGCGGCGGTTGACTTCACAACTTAAGACTGCCTCTGATAAGAAAGAAAGAAGGGTGACTGTAATAGGAAATTCCCTTCTGAAAGGAACAGAGGGCCCAATATGCAGAGTTGACCCTCATCTTAGGGAAGTTTGTAGTCTACCTGGAGCCCGGATCAAGGATATCGCTAGAGAGCTCCCCAAACTGGCATCCGACAGACTACTACCCGCTGCTGGTCTTCCAGACAGATGGGGAGGAAGCTGCTTCCCGTAGTCTGAGGGGAATGAAGAATGATTTCAAGGTCTTGGGAAGGATGGTGAAAGACTCAGGGGCTCAAGTGATCTTCTCTTCACTCCTTCCATCTTCAAGTGACGATGTGGGATGGAATAGGAAAATTCAGTCTCTAAATGGTTGGCTCCAAGACTGGTGCTACAGGCAGGGCTTTGGATTTTTTGATAATGGTTGGTTTTAGAAGACACCAGTCCAGACAGTGTCACGCGGGAAAGGTTTATCTCACAGGGGCAAAAGGATGCTGGGGCAGGAATTAGCTGGGCTCATTTGGAGGAGTTAGAATCCTATGTTCGGTCGGGAGATTATGATCTGGTGGCAATTACAGAAACATGGTGGGACAGTTCACATGACTGGAATGTGGTCATGGATGGCTATACCCTTTTCAGAAAAGACAGGCCAGCCAGGAATGGTGGTGGAGTTGCTGTCTATGTGAGAGAGCAACTACAATGTACTAAATTCTGCCCAGGAGTGGATGACAAGCGAGTTGAGAGTGTATGGGTCAGGATCAAGGGGCAGGCTGGCGGGGGTGACACTGTTGTGGGCGTCTGTTACAGGCCACCAGATCAGGCTGAGGAAGTTGATGAGGCCTTCTATGGGCAGTTGAGAGCGGCCTCACAATCACAGGCCCTGGTTGTTGTGGGTGATTTTAACTTCCCTGATGTTTGCTGGAAGGACCATTTAGCCAGCCAGCCACAGTCCAGGAGGTTCCTCCAGTGCATTGATGATAACTTCCTCATGCAGGTGGTGGAGGAGCCGACTAGGAGAGGTGCACTGCTGGATCTCATCCTCACTAACAAGGAGGGTCTGGTCGAAGCAGTAAAGGTTGAGGGCTGCCTGGGTTGCAGTGACCACGAGATGGTGGAGTTCAGCATCTTGGGTGGCAGGAACAGAACAGCAAGTAGAATTGCAACCCTGGACTTTAGCAGGGCTAACTTTGGCCTTTTCAAGCAATTGCTGGGGGAAATCCCATGGGCAAGACTGCTTGAAGGAAAAGGGGCCCAAGACAGCTGGATTGCATTCAGAGATTGCTTCTTCCACGCTCAGGATCAGAGCATCCCCACATGTAGGAAGTCGAGGAAGGGAGCCAGGAGGCCTGCGTGGTTGAATAGGGGTCTGTTGGGTATGCTCAAGCAGAAGAGGAGAGTTTACGGGTCATGGAAGCAGGGGCTGGCCACTTGGGAAGAATATAAGGCTGCTGTTAGAGGATGTAGGAAGGCAGCTAGGATAGCCAAGGCCTCCTTAGAATTACAGCTGGCGAGAGGGGTCAAGGACAGCAAAAAGAACTTTTTCAAATACATAGCAGATAAAACTAATACCAGAGGCAATGTAGGCCCACTGATGAATGGGGTGGGTGCCCTGGTGGCAGAAGATACAGAGAAGGCAGAATTACTGAATGCCTTCTTTGTCTCTGTCTACTCTGCTGGAGGCTGTCCTGGGGAGCCCTGTACCCCTGAGACCCCGGATGAAGCCAGGTCAATGGAGGAGTTTGCTTTAGTCGATGAGGACTGGGTTAGGGAGCAATTAAATAGTCTGGGCATCCATAAATCCATGGGTCCAGATGGGATGCATCCGCGGGTGCTGAGGGAGCTGGCTGAAGTCATTGCTGGACCGCTCTTCAACATCTTTGCCAAGTCTTGGGAAACGGAGGAGGTGCCCGAAGATTGGAGGAAAGCAAATGTCACTCCAGTCTTCAAAAAGGGCAAGAAGGAGGACCCGGGTAATTATAGACTGGTCAGCCTCATCTCTGTCCCTGGGAAAGTAATGGAACAGCTTATCCTTGGTGCCATCTCAAGGCATATCAAGGATAAGAGGGTTATTAGGGGCAGTCAGCATGGCTTTACCAAGGGTAAGTCATGCTTGACCAACCTCATAGCCATTTATGAGAATGTAACAAGGTGGATAGACGATGGCAGAGCGGTGGATGTGGTCTACCTTGACTTCAGTAAAGCCTTTGACACAGTCTCCCACAGTATCCTCACAGCTAAGTTGAGGAGGTGTGGTCTACACAATAGAATAGTGAGGTGGGTTGCAAACTGGCTTAAGGAGAGAAGCCAGAGAGTCGTAGTCAATGGTGCAGAGTCTAGCTGGAGGCCAGTATCTAGTGGAGTGCCTCAGGGGTCAGTACTGGGGCCAATATTATTCAATATATTCATTAATGATTTAGACAAGGGAATAGAGTGTACTATCAGCAAGTTTGCTGATGACACTAAGCTGGGAGGAGTGGCTGACACGCCAGAAGGCTGTGCTGCCATCCAGCGGGACCTGGACAGGCTGGAGAGTTGGGCAGGGAATAACCTAATGAAATTTAACAAGGGAAAGTGTAGAGTCCTGCATCTGGGCAGGAACAACCCCAGGTTCCAGTATAGGTTGGGAAATTACATATTAGAGAGCAGTGTAGGGGAAAGGGACCTGGGGGTCCTGGTGGACAACAGGATGACCATCAGCCAGCACTGTGCCCTTGTGGCCAGGAAGGCCAATGGCATCCTGGGGTGTATTACAAGGGGGGTGGTTAGTAGATCGAGAGAGGTCCTCCTTCCCCTCTACTCCACCCTGGTGAGACCACATCTAAAATATTGTGTCCAGTTCTGGGCCCCTCAGTTCAAGAAGGACAGAGAACTGCTGGAGAGGGTCCAGCGTAGGGCAACGAAGATGATTAAGGGAGTGGAGCACCTCCCTTATGAAGAAAGGCTGAGGGAGCTGGGTCTCTTTAGTTTGGAGAAGAGGAGACTAAGGGGGGACCTTATTAATGTTTATAAATATATAAAGGGTGAGTGCCATAAGGATGGAGCCAGGCTCTTCTTGGTGGCAAACAATGACAGGACAAGGGGTAATGGGATCAAGCTGGAACACAAGAGGTTCCACTTAAATTTGAGAAAAAACTTCTTCTCAGTAAGGGTGACAGAACACTGGAACAGGCTGCCCAGGGAGGTTGTGGAGTCTCCTTCTCCGGAGACATTCAAAACCCGCCTGGACATGTTCCTGTGCGACCTCACTTAGGCGTTCCTGCTCCAGCAGGGGGATTGGACTAGATGATCTTTTGAGGTCCCTTCCAATCCCAAACATACTGTGATACTGTGATACTGTGATATCAGACATACACAAATGTAGGTACCATCAAATCAGCAACAAATAAAAATGAAAAAAGAATCAAATCATAGATGGGCATTCAATCTAGCCATAGCATTAAGATTTGGCTTGCAGAGGGATGTGAGTTAGACAGTTTATTTAGAGAACATCTCCTATTATAGGAAGAGGCATGAAAGGCAGCACAGAAACCAGTCTCAGTAGCCAAATGGAATCCATAGACAGAGATATAGTGGGAATGAGTGACATTAGGATTCAACAAAAATGCACAGGTGAGAAGGGAAAAACAAAATTCCAGGAACGTGGCAGTGTGTGGCAAAGGACTCCTCCTCCATCCAGCTATGTGCACGTATCTTTGTGATTGCAGCAAACAAAACCAGTGAGGAAGAGGAGGAGAGTGAGTACTGGTCACAGGGGTGGGAATGCAAAAGAGGTCATAATGAAGGTAAAGCTATAGCTAATGATGTAAACATAAGTATATAACAGCAAAACACCCTTACAGAACACACCAGCATACTTGGTATCTATCTGTGGATCTCTGCTTTCCTTGAATAATGCAGCATACTCTCTTGCAAGAAAACACTTTAATCCCTTTTTTAAGTTTTCATTTCAGTTCAAGACTATGGACCAGATTCTCATTATATTCAAGCCACCCTGAATTTTGAGAAACAGAGGTCAGATGCTACCTGAAAGTAGTGGAAGGACAAACTTGTGCTTTGTATTATAAACCTTCAGAGTCTGTAAATTTTAAATTTGAGCTGATCTATTATGTTTCATTCTTTTCTTACAGTTATCTTCAGTTACTACTTGCTCTATGTGGAGAAGTGTGACAAAAAGATGTGAATCAAGGTAAAATGCATTGCTATTTAAGACTTTTCTTATTGTGCTGTTAAAAAATGATTCTATGCAGAACAAGTTTAACAGCAGCAGATACCTAAGAAGCTGTCAAATAGCACTGTTAACTATAATAATTTATCCTATAATTTAATGTAGCCTTGACCCCTGTCATAAGTTAATACACCATGAAGAACAGTGTGCAGAAAACATGCTTATTAATGAATTCAAGAAATAATGTGACATTGTTTTTTGCCATTTCCCATGAAATATCTTAATACTGGAGTTAGCAGAGCCTAAACATTTTTTGCCATGTAATTATGTCTGTCCATATCTTACTAACTTGTGCTGTGATTAAAAGGTTAGTAATTTTAATTATGCTATCTGAAGCCAGTTGTTTGATTCAAGACAAAAATAACAGTATGTATGAACTCTGCATCGTACATTTTATCTATTTTTGCCAATGGAGTGTCTTAATTTGAAATCTTTACATATAAATGCTAACTGCAGATGTGTGTATACACTGCTAGTTCTATGTAAAATACACAGTTCCTCAGACACCATGTAGTGGCCCAATTATTCTTTTACTAATGATCACATCTTCTGATTGCAGAGTGACACAAAGCCCTAAATACTTTGGAACTGTTCTTCTGGGGCTTCTCTGCACAGAGGCAGGATATGTATGTGAGGCTGAAAGACCAAGTGGACATGCTGGTTCTTGATGCTGCAGTAGAGTTCCAGATAATCACCATATCCTGTCTATGATATTTTGTTCTCTTCTTGCAGTTCATGTACTGCCATTACTGCTTTGGCCTAGAAGATGTGCTAGGCTGTAGTCACCAGGGAGACTAGATTCTGTTCCCCAAAAAGGTTGCATTTAAGAAGCATCGGGTTTTTTGTTTGTTTGTTTGTTTGTTTGTTTTGTTGTTTTGTGTGTGTGTGTCTGTGTGTGTGTGTGGTGTTTTTGTTTGTTTGTTTTGTTTTGTTTTGTTTTGTTTTTTCAAAAACAGGACAGCAATTTCTGTTACTAAGAGGAAAGTGTTCCTGAATCCTAGAGAAGCTTTCTGAAAATACCTAGTTGTATTCTTATACTGTGGAACTAATTCTGAACACATCTGAAAGTCACAGATTAAGCTCTGGAATAGTAAGTAATCTTCCTTCTACACATTATCTGGCTGAATGTTGGCATTAGTAGTATGTATCTTTGCTTAAAATTTCTTGATGAAGAAGAACTACGTCAAAACTCAGGATACACTTCTTTTATAGGTAGGCTGGAACCCTACTATCTGAGTTTTCATATGTGTCTTAAGCTGAGAAATTTCATTCAAGAGGAACTTGTGCTAAGACAGCTGTTGAAGTGCTGCAGCTTTTAGTGTCTCCAGAAAAAAGACACCTACCTAGGGGAGAATGTGCATAGAGATTCCTACGGCTATGGCTACAGTGTTAACAAAGTGTGAGTTAGCTCCTCTAAAAAAAATAGATCAAGTATTTCAAGACTGGGCATCTAACAACACTGTAGAGTTGTCGCATCTTAAGGTGGAGGCAATTTTTCTCACAACTCCATTTTTTTTTTAAATTGAGACCTTAAATTTTGTCTCTTAAGTGTATGGTTAAAAAACTAGGTTTCCATTCAACAACATGACACTGTATGACACACAGTTTCAGTTTTCAATAAAATGTTTGGACATTGAAATCAATGGGATTCCAAGACAAGCCTTTTTTTTTTTTTTTAACCTTAGAAATGGACTGCCCTAAGTGACTCATTTTTTTCAGATCAATGAAAAGTAATAGGTTCTCACTGATACTGAATATCTGACCACTTGTTTAATAGTGGACTTGATGGGCTAAATTCAGGCTAGTTTTAAGTGTCTTCCTTTCTTTGCTTAAACATTTGATAGAATTTTTTTTGACAATTATTTTCCTAGTGACTTGCTAGTAGAAATGCTAGGCCATTTTACACTCATTTGATTTCTCTGGGGTTTTCAAACTTGGCTTATATACAATGCTCAACAGCAATTAAAGGGTTAATTGTCTTGTTTTTAGACTTGGGCTGTATATGAGGACTTGACATTTTCACACTAATTAAAATAGACTGCCTCAGTCCCTATGTACATGTAACTCATATTTAATTCAATGGAAACATTGAGTGTGTATTGACGGAAGAATTTGGTCCACACTTTCACTGTTGTGACAATCAGGAAATGCCTTATTCAGTGGTATCTTTAATTTACTCACAGCCCAAATATTGAAATACTCAAGCCTTTGAAATATTTCATTTAAATAAAGTATTAATATCAATAAGGGAAATCTTAAGGAGTTTCCTTAAGCAAAACTTCCCACAAGTTGGAACTTGTACATATATGCAAATACTACTTCCAGTACACTAATGTTATTGTAAAGGGGCTTTTTTTACTACCATGCCATCATACTCATCTGCCCAATGTGTAGAAAATTATGGTATAAATAATTTTTATAAATAATTTTTAATAAATATTATAAAATAATTTTTAATGGATTTCATTTCTTATTTAAGCAGATTTTTGTTGGAATCTCACACAGATGCATCCTTTTCCTTTTAGTTACAGAAGATACAAAGATTTCTGGTGTTTCTGAGGTACGTTTTATTGGTTTGCAAAATGAAAACCGGATGCTCTGGACTAATCTAGTCTTAAGTGTGGGTTCACAACACAGTAATCATAACATGAGGGTGTTGGTGTCTCAGTAGCTCAAATCAAAGATTTGCTAGGAGTATGTCTTGTTGCTTCCAGCCAATGAAAGTAGTTTTCCTTTCCATCAGAACCATACCATAGGGAGATGCTTTGTATCCCAAGTATCCCAATATGTTGCTGAGATGCAGTACTCCAGTGTCCAATAGCTGAGATACAGCCAAGGTATAATGAAGTTGTGGTTTTTGTCCTCTGTGAAGCTGGACCATATCGATATACCTTCATTAGGATCCACACCCTTACCTCTGCAAATAGTCCATTCCCCTGAGAAGATGCATAATGCATATGGGGGGTACGAAGTAGGTTATTAGGTAACCTGTACCCTGGCAGAATAATGCCTCAATTCAAGCTGATTTTCAAAGTCTATTAGTGTCATTTTTGTCCTGATCAATGGAAGAAAATAAAAGCTAAAGAGGAACAAAAGAATCCTCTGCTGATTTTTGTTTAAATATAAAAAGATTTAGCAGCTACATGATCACAGAGTATTATCTCTATTCCATCTTAGGACTGTTTTGAGTGCTTGTAAGTGTATACAATTTTTTCCTTGAAATCTGTGGAAATGTTGAGCTATGTGTCTTAATATACTTTCTTATATTTTAGTGAAAAGGCAGCTGTAGATGTCATCATGACTATGGACTTTTATAGTGCTGTAAAAATTCAGTGTCATCATAAATTCATGTTGCTGAAAATGTCGACATTTATGGCAACTTCTACAAGGACGTATTTTAAAACTATATTAAAATTTCACACAGCAACTTTTATTTAGTAAAAAAAGTAAGATTATAAAGCAAAACATTTACTCTAAGTTTAGAGCAAAGAGGTGTGACAAATAGTTTATAAAAAAAGGGAGAAAATGAAAAGGTTTTGTAAGGCATGTCATGTCAGTCAGACCCCCAAAACACAAGAATCTTGTTTATGTGAAACCAGTAATTGAAGCAAATAATTAATATTCACATCTTTTGCCCTTAACATATACTGTTTGTCATTTGATAATGTATCAGGGCAACGAAGATGATTAAGGGAGTGGAGCATCTCTCGTATGAGGAAAGGCTGAGGGAGCTGGGGCTCTTTAGTTTGGAGAAGAGAAGACTGAGGGGTGACCTTACTAATGTTTACAAATATATAAAGGGTGAGTGTCACAAGGATGGAGCCAGGCTCTTCTTGGTGACAACCAACAGTAAGACAAGGGGTAAAGGGTTCAAACTGGAACACAAGAGGTTCCACTTAAATTTGAGAAGAAACTTCTTCATGGTAAGGGTAACAGAGCACTGGAACAGGCTGCCCAGGGGGCTTGTGGAGTCCTCTACTCTGGAGACATTCAAAACCGACCTGGACACCCTCCTGTATAACCTCATCTAGGTGTTCCTGCTCCAGCAGGGGGATTGGACTAGATGATCTTTTGAGGTCCCTTCCAATCCCTAACATTCTGTGATTCTGTGATTCTGTGATCAGTTGCACGCATACAGTAAAATATTACTTTGAAGGCTCAGCATGTCTTTACCTGATTTACACTGAAAAACTGTAAAGTAAGTAAAGTAAATGAATTCTGTTAAGATTAAGACATGATGGAAATCTGGGTTATTTTATTTACTAAAATTTGAGCTCTAATGCTGCAGTCCTTTGGGAATCTCGCTTAAAGGGACTGCATGGACCCCAAAATAGCATAACCCTACACACTGAAACTTCCAACATAGGGACAACTGCTTGTGAAGCATCTGATTCAAATCTCTTATGTTCACTTAAACCACTGATTTCAGAGAGCTGTGCCATAAGCTTAGCATATATTTCACAGAAACTTGCCAAAAGGCAATGTCGTAGCAATGGGGGAAGGTAAAATGCCACTTGTTTTTTTCTCCTTGAAGATATTCAAGGAGTATCAAGTAACTTCTCCAGAGTTTCTATCACCTTTCATTGAAGCTGCTTCAGAGACTGATGTACCTCAGAGAACAAAATATATTGAGTATTTCCTCAAAACAGTGACATTTATGCTTCAGCAGAGCTTTGGGGACTGAGTTTAGGGACTAAGTCCATTCCTACTGAAGTCAGTGAGATAGCCCTATTAATTTCCTTGCAGCAATGCCAGGCATTAACACTGAAGAGAGCTGAATCAAAGACTTTAACTTGTATACAAATGCACAAAGAAGACATGGAATTAATTTTCTGATCCTTATTCTCAGATTTACCTAATTTTCCTGCATCAGGACAGTCTTCTTCAAGTTTAATGACAGTTTTACTTATGCATCTCTATAGTTTTCCACTTGGAGTTCTCCAGCATGTGTGACTCTGTTTTTAGATTGAAGAAGAAACAGAATTAGTCTTTCTGGAAGAACAGATATATAATCACAGTAAGCGAATATAAAAGAGATTATGCATATATAGCAAATGGTCATCTTTCTCACAGGATTATCTGCAAAGTTGCCTTGCCAATCATTTCAAAGGCTGTTGATACAGATAGATATTCATTGCATCCAAAAAGAATACTCAGTGCTTCAGTTCATTTCACTTAGGGTATCAAACAGCCTTAATAATATAAATTTTAATAATGACACACTTAGGATGAATTTGAACCTGAAGCCTCTGTGCAAAAACAAACAAAACCCAGACAAATGTGTGTCCTGTTGTCAGGGGTCCCTCTCCTTCTCTGTTTCTTCTTTTTTGTTTTTCTTATTATTACTAGGCTTTACCTTCTATAAACTGTCTCTGAGGCTGCCCAAAGTAGGAAATCAATAACATCTTTTTTTTTAATTATTTTTTTATTTTTTTCTTTTTTAAATTCTCAGATACGTATTACTGAGTCTTGTCAGTTCAACATCACTTCTACAAGCCTATGGGGCTGACATAAGAAGTCTCTCCAAGTCTCAGCTTTCATATGTTGTGCTGTGAATTACTAATTCTTTTGCTTCAAAGACAGACCTGAAGATTCATATGACCACTAAGCAGTATCACTATTCTAAGAACATTTTATTTCACACAGAGAATATAAAAAGGGGAACAATACTCAATTCATTTAATACCTTGAGATATTTCTTGTGCGATGTGGAGAAGTAAAATACAATGGAGAGGCTATTTTTTTTCCCTTACAGTTGTCATAATTCGAGATTTTTTAAGTAAAGCAGCAAAAAGACATGTACTCTTGATGCAGAAGAAAAGTCTATTTGCACCTAATATATTATAGAAAAGTTCAAAGATAGATTAACCTTGTAAAAATGTTACCTCTGTAATGTTGACAAGATCAGTAGCTGTATGAATTATTACTCTGACTTGCACATATTACTTTTTTTCTGAATTTATCTAAATTATGCATTCATTAATTGGTGATTTTCATATACTGGTGATTTCACAAATTGTTGATTCATTTGCTCATTCATTCAAACTCCCACCTTTTAAAAAATCTCACACATCTTTCTGCCCTCAGACTCACAATATTCAGCTCGGTAATTATTTGGTGAATATTCTAGATTAGATGCTTTCCAAAATATAATTTATTGGAAAAAAATGGTAATTGTTTTATGTTCAGTACCTAATATCAAGCACAGAACTATTGTAGTGGCCCTGTGTTAAGGCTCTCCACCCATTGTATGATACAGGAGGAAAGAAACTGCAGAGGCAGACCTGGGATCCACATAGATCAAAATTTCTTTTGCAAGTGTGGACAATGTGTTTTGATGTTAAATTTCTAGACTAGGTAATTATGTTAAAAACCATTATTCTCATACCTAGTAGTAAGAGATTCTTTAAACCATAAGTATGTTTAAACTTCCAACTGAGGTTATCTTTATTAGTATGACCTATTGATTCTAGATACCTTGGTTACCTTTCCCGTTGGTCCATGTGAGTGTTTGGTCTCATGTGACAGGGGCTTTTTAAAGAAACTTTTGCCATTCGCTGAATATCCCACCTGCCTGGTTTTGAAAATCCATGTCTTCTGCATTTTGAAAATGTGTTTCAACTGGACAAATGTACCACTTTTGCAGAAAGAGAAAAGCTTCTCAGCTGTGTGGTCAGGCAGAGAAGTCATGATTCTATTTTTTTTCAAAAACTTCTCTCTTTATTAGTTATGTGAAATGCAAAGATATAGGAGCATGTAAACCAATAGTAGTTATCCAGTCTAAACTCTAAGGATGACTTACTATGGGCATGGGAGGCTGAGATAGGATATTGTGTTTGCATACATACAGTATACGGAGAACTGGTCTGTTTTATCGAGCAGCAATCATATTTAGTTTAATGTCTTATAAGTCCCATAAAATGACATTAAGAAATTTTGCTATTTGGCTGGTGAACAATCTAAGCAATGGTGTTAACTCATCATAACACCACTACTTTGAAAGCTCAAGCCTCATAAAATTTGGGATATAAATATGCCAGCTCAACTAAATGAGATCAGAGATCTTGCATACATCCTTTCGTAGGGTGACATCCAAAAATCTAATGTTCACCTAAATATTTTAAGAATTTCTACCATTTGTAAGCTACTGGGAGTCTTAATCTCAGAAAAATCACAGTCTTTCCCTTTTGTTTCTAAACATATCTAGTCATCTGGAAACCTAGCAGACAACCTAGCAGATTTAGGACACCACCACCACAGTGCTGGTAGATGTGACATGACACCTCTGAGAGTCCTGCACTCTTATGAAAGGGCAGATAGGTAACAGGAAGCATTCCTAGGTCATCTACAATTATATTAGATTTCTGGGGCAGAGGAGCCAAACCACAAGGCGATGGCAAGAATACAATTGCAACAGCACATGAATATTTTTTCATTTTTTTAGTGTGGATGATAAATATTTAAGATTGTTGAAGATTTAAGGCTAGCCTGACATAAATCTGAATAGCATCTCATGATGTTAACCAGAAGCTCTGCAAACCCAAAATAACAACAACTTCAGTTTAGGATTCTTTCATATACTTGTTGTTCATCTCTGTTTTGATTTGTGTCCTTCTCTTGGTGTATTAGGAACTTTCAGGTGGTAGCAGGAGGAGTTACAAATGTTAGATAGCGAGGACACAGATTTTGCTCCTGGCTAGACTGGTAACCTATATACTTTGCATTTGAAAACAAGCACGATCAGCCTGAATGCACTGGCCTCTTAGTTCTGTACCAAAAGTCCATCTGGGCTATACTTTCTAGTCAAATTCCTCCTACCTTCTCTATGGCGGATGTTAACGCCATATGGGTCTTCCCTCTTACTTCTGCAGTTTCACAGAATATGAGTAGCGATGCTGTCCAACATGTCATCTGCCCATGGTTGACAATATGCCAGAAGCTGATACTAACCTTCTGGCAAATCTGTGATTTGCTGTGAATACTATTTCACCCCAAATATATTCTTTATGTTTAATGGACAGCAAAGAAAAGAGATGCAGAAAAGTGAGCATGGTCTGCTGTGCATCACTTTGTGGTCTGTAGACTGAATTCCTTAATGATATTCTCATTAAAAGTTCCTGCTGCCAAATACTGTTTGCTTTTGCCTTCAGAACTGTCTGCATTAATAATGAGAGACTAATCTTGAAAGTTATTTACACAAAGTTTTATTCTCATGTCACTGCCACAGTCAGCAGCTCCATGTTGGTTGCGGGCAGAGCGAATACCCTGTGAATAAATTCACAGCATTGTATTGCCCTCGGGGCCACCTTACCCCTCAGCTCTCCTCCCCAGAAAAATCTAACCTTGTCCTTAGACAGTAAAGATACTACAGATTTTTTATTAAAGGAAATGCTTTCTTGTCTCTTTGACATCTGTTTCTGAGGTGACTCATCCTAACCTGACCAGTTTATCTGGCTAGCTAGTGGACACAGTCTGCCCATCTAGAGAGAGGAAAACGTCCTGTAAGGCATCTCATGTCAAGTGGGGTTTTTGATCACTTCTTGGCACCACCCATCATAGGGGTGATGGTGCTGCATGATAGCAAAGGTTCAGATATTTCCCAGTGAAACATACACAGATATTTAATTAAAATACCCTTTTAATGGTTCACAATCTGCAGCTTAGGAATGTTTTGGGCCACAGGTTGTGCCTTTGTGTCTGATGGGCCTTGAAGCTGCACCGAGGATTTGTTCCCTTAAATTACTTTTAAGTATTTAAGATCACAACTATTATTTTGAATTGAAAAGTCCAATCTGCAAAACAAGTTTTCTTTTGGTGGTAATTTAAAAACCAAACAAATAAAGAAAAAAGCCTCTCTTGTTTCTATAAGCTTCATTTATTTCATTTATCAACAAATCATATTACCTTTATTAATAAAATTAGATGTATTGAGTCTAACATGGATTTTTTTTTTTTTTTTTTTTTAATTAGCAAAAAGTTCATGGCTTTTCTGGAGATTTTAAGAGATTGAATAACTTTATTCATGTGTCTTCTCTAGAGCTTTTTGTTAGAAGAAACAAGAGAATAACAGTAGTGGTATTTTTACAGTCTTTTCCAGCCAGATGGGAGAACCAAAAGTCTTATTTTCAAAGTGTGGCATTTTATGACATCATCCTTTTTTACCCAGACAGCTGCACTAAGTTAGTCCAACCTCTACAGTGTTCAGACATTCAGATAAAGTTTGAGTAAGCATCTATGCTTCTGGTGATTATTCAAACAGTCTCTCAACCTTTTGTGGTTCACCCATCACCAGTTAATATCATATTAAAAACTGACAAATAATGTTGCATTTTATTGCGACTTGTACAGGCTGGGTAACCTGCCCATTAATTCTCTGCTGCTTCTCACTTAGCATCATTCTCTTCCTATAACAATAAAAGCACTAAAGATTGTATGCATCTAAAATTAGTTATTTATTAGTAGACAACTGAGTCCCTCCCATACTTTGTGATATTCAACCTGGAGAGAAAAAAAATATATTATATGCTGTGACATTTTTTTTAAATTCATGTAAATGAAATGCTTTTAAAAGGCAGTAAATTCTTCTAGACTGAGTCAATTTTGTTTCCTCAAAAAATATCCTTTCTTATAACAAACACATTTTACAGGATTTTCTTTTTTACTTCATTAGAAGTTATTTGATAGTTTTGCAGAAGAAAAATGAAAGTGTTTAGTTTTGTTTTGTTTTTTTCCTTCTCTTTTCCAAAAGCATAAACATTTTTGGCTTCGAACAGTCAACAATACTGGATATTGTTTCCCCCTGAGAACGAAAAATATTTTCAGTGAATCACCAAAAACATTTCCAATGCTAATCAGCTCTACATTCACTCAAAGAACGATGGTGAGAATTTGGCTCCAGTAATGACGCTGCACAAGGAAAATGGAATCCCAAGCTACATGCTGTGAAAAGCTCAGTCTTCAAAGTAAGTGTTTTTCATATTTTGATTAGAGACAAAGGCACTTGAGATGAAAGATCTAACTCTCTGTTGCTCCACAGAGTCACTGGCACAAGCACAAAGCAGTTGTAAGATGATACTAAATGTGAATTGTATCATTTACACTCATTTTGCATTTCTGATGAAAGACAATCTGAAGAAAATTAACCTAGGCACACATACAATTCTTATCTTTGCAGGTGGGATATATTTGTATTTTGTGAATAGTTTTATACACACATAGAGTCATGCAAGCAAACTAACAGTTTTAAAGTTTTTTTCTAAAAACCGAACCAAAGCCTTTAAACAGTTTTGATCCATTATGTCCTTATTACGTCAATTTGAGGCTGATGTAACTGGAGGGGAGGGTTGATGGTCATGAGTTTGAGGCTCAAGGGGCCAGAGTCTCTCCTTTCATGGAGCTGTTTGAAATGCAAAACCACAGGGTAAGGCAAAGGTAGTTTTCTAGCTCCCCTAATATTCCTGTAGACTGTAGGATTTCCTACCAGCTCCCTTAACATAGCCCAAGATGATAATGATGCTGCCCCCTGTGCCTGGTGAGGGGCTGTGTGCTGTGCAGGGGCTCCCCGCAGGGTTGATGCTAGCTCCAGATCTGACCCAGAAGGTAGTGTGACCACTAGACCATCAGTCACAACAAAGTTAGGACTTCCAGGTTCAGTTCTTCAGCCTCACAGCTCCCATGGGCCTCAGCCTCCCTGTCTCTGAGAGTGTTTATCTTCCTCATCCTGGTAGCTGGAGGCTGAGTTCATTCCCAGTTGGAGATGGTCTGAGGGAAGATAGTCCCAGTTTTGCTTCAAGAGATCTAGTTACAGCATCTTATCAACATGACCAAACATTCTAAGACCCTCTCTGGGAACAATTTCTTGTTATTGTTGGCATTTATTGCCTGATAGTTTCAGTCTTTTACCATCTTGCTGTTTACAAATGGATCAAAAGGCAGTGCAAATCATTAGAACTAGCAGTGCAAAGTTACTCTTTTTTTGGCAAAATCCCGCCTGCTGTCATTTTCTATAGTTAAGACTTTTGCCTGAAGCCTTGAATGTCTCACCCTGACACCAGCCTGCAGTAATTAATCATTAAATAGTGATTGAGGCAGTGGACCCAAGAAAATATCTTCATATTCTACCATATGCTGAAGCCATCTGCAGCAAGCACTCAGAGAGAAGCCGCACAGAGGAAAATACTCTGCCTGACAGTCCCCTGCTGTGTAGTCCAAGCACAGAAAGCCTCTAACAAAGGGCCATAGACAGACTGTTTGCTTGTATTGACCTTCATTACCTGAGATGGTTTAGAAGGCAAAATGTCAGTGTTAATGTGCTAGAATTTTAAACATTATCACATTTTAATGACTATTTCCAGCCTCTCGCATACTCACAATGTGGAACAAAAATGTGGATTAGTGTAATGAAAGGTTATAACAACAATAACAACAACAATAATGAGGGATGGGCAGATGTGTTTTGCTTAATTTCAAACTCCCCTGGAGCATCTCAGGCTTGGAATTAAGAGCGGTTTCCACCCACCCGAGGTTCATGTTTGATTTGGGGCTGGCCCAGCGCCATGTCTGGGCTGTCACAGGCCACAGCAGTCATCCAGATCTGGGCATGAACCTGCCTTCAGCTCTGGTGAATGAGTCTGAGTTGACGGATCACCACAGAAACACTGGGGTCAACAGCAGGGTAGGGGGAAGGCAATGAGCATCTTCTGGGTTATGCAGTCACCAGAGTTGGGGCAATTTTCGGGCTTCACACCTATATTATGGTTTTAGAAGTCCCACTAAGACCCTGGTGGCTTCCTGAAACTCACAGGCATCCTGGGTTTACCCCACATGCCTTCCACATATTGCCTTCATCGTATGGTCTGCCTTGCACAGGTATACAAGTAAACAGCAAGCTACGTTAGAGACACATTGTAAAAGGCACTCCCTACAAAAAATACAGGCTTTGATATTCTGCTCTTCATTAATAGACACAGAATTCTTGTCATTTGTGCTAGTGAAGTTTCCGCAGACACACTAGGAATGATTTGAAGGCTGAGAGTAGCAGCATTTATTCAGCAAACTTGCTTCCCACTCTGCATGATGGCACCTTCCTCTGTCATTCCCATAACTGTCCTCTTTAAATGTCCCTGTTTATGCAAACATGAGTCTCCATCTGAAGTCTCCCTTAAACCAAAAAAGAACTTTTACACAGATGGTTTTTAGGGGGGTCTCACAGATCTCATGTTTCTATTAGAAACTGAGGACTGAACAGTCCTAAGTCTGCCAGTCCTCTTTGCATAGGGTGACCTCTCAGGCCCCTAATACCTATATGCAGGAAAATCTGCTGGACTGTGTACATCTGGTGTAACAATACAAAAGTGCTTTTATTTTGCTGAAATAGGTTAAATTGTTCTATTTTTAGTTTGTTCAATAAATCATTAAACAGCATTTCTCTGCGATTACACAAGGTAGTGGTGGCTCAGCCTTCCTCTTTTTTCCAAAGGCCAGGTTCCTTGGAGGATTTTCTGTAATGCAATGTGAGCTTCTCTCAGACCAACCTTTGCCCAGGGCATAAAGCAATTCATGACTCTGGGTGTGCATAAGAGATGTAGTTGCATCATGGTCTCACTGGTGACTTGATTATGAAAAAACCCAAGTATCCTGCTTTAAAAAAAATATGATAAAAATGTTGTTCAAGGTACTCTGAGATGTCTCATTTGTAAAACAAGGAAAATCTTGTAAACAGTTCTGTTCTGATACTAGGTATGTTTCAACCAGAGGTTAATAGCAGTTTTATTAGGCAGATACTGGTACTTTGACCTACCTGTATATATGTATGATCTCATATTACACAGAACAAATTTAACATAAGTTTCTTTGTCACTAAAATGATTTACACCATCAGAAGTGCTGCCCATCCATTTTTTCTCTTTTCAACTTACTGATACTAAGAGTATTATTAGTTTGTGTTCTTTTTTAGACAAAGGAAAAACCACATGTTCTCAGACTGTTCAGCTAAGAACATTTCAACAACATTAAAAAATTAAGTGAAAGGATATATGCATACTTAAACACACAAGATTGACCTAATCTTCAAATATTTCCAGAAAATAAACAATGATATAGTAAATAAATTTTTCAGTTGAATAAAATGAGATGGAGACTTACAGATACACAAGATTGTAGTACAGTAGAAAAAGATTTATGGAGATAAAATATTCTCATTGTTTCTTGTCTGAGATCTGACATGGTATTTGCATAGTGGATGGTCTGTTAATTATGTGTCTTAGTTTTTACATTTGTTACATTTGAGATTAAGTGTATGGGAACTGGTGGCTTGGGCTCTTCTTGTGTCACTTCAGTGTTTATCATTATTTAATTTATTTTTATTTTCATATGAATGGATAATATATTAATACATATGTTAAGTATATATGTATTAAAATATGATGTTTTATGAAATATAAACTATTATATAGTTATGTGTTATGTTTACCTAATACAACATATTAAAATTTATGTATATATTTATTTTAAATAACTTGTTTCGGGACTTATTCTAGTTACTATTGTTAGTACTACTATAACAATACTGTCTATGTACTGTAATCGTGGACCAGCCCACCATCATATTAAATGCAGAAATAATCTTTGCCTCCAAGTAGTTACAGTACAAGAGATAACAGAAGTGAACTGGTTAACAGGAGAAAGCAAGAGGACAACAGGCTGCTATAAAGGGTTATGATTGGGTGAGGGCTTCAGTACACAAGGAGTGTGTTATAGAGTTTTTCACAGGGTTTGTGACAATTCTGGATTGTGTGGAGAAATCTGAAAGAAGGCACTAAAGTAACTCTGTTAACGTTTTCAGGTGACTTCTATTGAGGACAACAAGCAGCTTTGAGAAGAAAGTCAGAGTTCCTATTCTAGAACCTGCTTGTTAAAAAGTGAAGACGTACAGACCTGGGGTACTAGTTACTGAAGTAAGATAAGGTTAGCTATGAAAGACCTGACAACGAAGATCCATACTTTACAGACAGGAGATTGGCAGAGTGCCCTTTGCAGCAGCACTCTGCATGGGTGTGATCATGTTTGCTAAGGTAACAAAAATGCAATAATCAAAACAAGGGATAATGAGTACTCAAGAAAGACATTAAATTGTCTGTGTGGGATAGGCAGGTCGTGTCTTAAGCACATAAGAAGTATCCAGCCGACTTATGCTTATGCTATATCTGTAGAGCTTAGAATGAGACCAACCGTATTGAAATAACTATCCACTTATTACTTTTCTTTACTGTAGCAGAGAAAACTAACTTTGGCCCAGGACCCTTGTCCTAAGGTGTAAGAATTAATAGTCCTGACAGCAGAGTTTAGTATTTATACTAGACGGACTGAATGTGGGAGGGAGGAAATAGTATCGTCAACCATGTTTTTCAGGTAGAGTACAATGGCTGAAAGACTCTTTCAAGGAAATATTTGGAAGGACAGGTAATTATACCACTTTTTCTCATTCTTACCTTACTTTCCATCACCCTTCACACACAAGGCTGAGTAACAATGCACATTAAGCATGGACTTGAATTTAGTGTAAGTTTGATGTGCCATGTCTCAATTGTGTGCAATGAACAGAACCATCAGATGTGAGATAGGAATGATTAGAAATGATTATAAATTTGTAGCTCCCCCCCTTTAATTTTTTTACATAGAAAATACCTAATTCAAAGTTTGTTGCATTTTGTAGTTAATTAGACTAAAAAATCACTAAAAGTCCTGAGAGCTGGTTGGGTAACCAGTCATAAACACATTGAGGTATGATGAGGCCAAAAAATTTGAAAAAAAGTGCATTTGTATATTTAAGTGACAGCTTTGACACATCTCACTAGTATATGACAAGGCGAATTAAAGATATTACAATGGAAATACAATTAATCTTTTTCCCAGATCTCTGAGGCAAAAACCTTTTCAGCTTTGCACAAGAGATAAGTAATTTAGTGGCATGGTGTCACTCTTAGAGGCCATCATGCACCTAAAGCCTGAGCTGGTGTGGCAGAGAGGAACTATCAGGTTTTCTTCCTAAGTCCCTATTCTTTTCTTCTAGTTTTGATCACTTGCAACTAAGGGCAGAACATACCTGGACAATGTTATTTTCTGTCATCAGCAAGGGAGAACAAGATGAGGAACATGTTATAACAGTCCAACCCTTGTGGAGAGGTTGGAGGAGTAAATTACTGAACCATGTCCTCCACTACAAAAGAGTTCCACTGCCAGCCAATGTATCTGTTTCATTTAAAACATTTTTCTATGGCTAGAAATATTAGATAATTTCAATCTAGCCAGAAACACCATCACCAAGAAAACAATAACACAATTCTGGAGCATCATTATTGTGATGTCCTGGTGAATACAAACATCAACACCACTAAGTGTTGAGTCTTCCTAAAATTAGGTTCAGGGTCTGCATCAGTGTACTTTGGAAAAGAATAATGATATACTCCTAAAAGATCATATGCAAAACAATATGAGGCAGGATATAAAATATCTTTGACTGAAAGAAAAAGAAGTATTATTTTACATCACTCCCAAAAATACGTCTGATAGGGCTCATCAGGAAAGTAGCTCAATTTTTATCTGTACCTGGCTTGTGAGAAATGCACTGATACAGACCTCTTTTTCAGGGAAGCATGAGAAATGAGTTGTAATCAACAAGCAAGCTATAGGCTTATGAAAGTACGTTTGATTATGAAGGAGTCATATCAACTAAATTCATTGAAACACCTAAGAGGTGAGTAGGTCTTAGCAGAACAGCGTAGGACAAGGAGGTAGAAAGCATGAAGATATGAAGAAGATAGAAAAGTACTTCTGGAGTCCTATTTTATTGGCTAACACCTGCATCCCTTGGAAAAAAAATCAACTGCTTTATACTTGTTTTCATTATTTTTAACAAATCTATACATAGTCTTTATGTTTAACAAAAATAGAGACGTTTTGGGAAATACGCTGTATAGAAATTGTCTAGTGGGTGGGGTGGAGTGTTTTACCCTTTGTGCTGGTAAAGTTATTGATATTTTCTGGTAAGCCACCTAAATTAATAGTGCCTGAAGATATTTTATACCTGGTTTCCCAAAGTACAAATTACAGCAGCCTTGTACTTTTTTTTTCTTTTTCCTGAGGCTTTTTCACAGCTATATATGCAGATGATCTCTAATAAATTGATTTGTACTTCTCTCTTTTGTAATAACATTACTTATTGTAAAAAATATCTTGTCTTAAGACCACCTGTAGTTAAAAAAAATGAGTCAGTAAATGCGACTACTTAAAAAGGTAGACTCGGCACTTCCAAATACCAGTGTAAGTAAACACTCTTTTAGCAGAACCTAGTTCTTTAACTTTAACTTTAACTTTAAACTTCTTTAACACAAAATATAATAAGTTCTGTTGCCTGTTAATAACTATTTTATTATCCCCTTCTTCTTGAACTTGGAAAAGTTTTGAGCTTCCTATGGGAGGACTCTAGTTTATGACTGTAGTTTACAGGGCAAAGACTTTAAATTATCTAATAAAACAAAACAAATAAAAAACCAAAAACAAACACCACACTCACTTTTTTCTGTCACTACATATTTTGGCTGAAGGAACAATGGGGTGAAATCCCATTGAAAGTAATAGAAAGAAATACTTATCCAAATTTGATGAATTCCATACCACAGGGACAGCCAAAAACCTTGACACTAGGAACCCCTTATGAGTTATATTACCTGTATGTATATGTCTTTGAAGGGTACAAACCTGTACTATCGATCTAGCCACAATAAGAGACTGTTACTGTAATATTTACTAGATAATCCAATATAGTGAGGCACCCAAATGCATAAACTTTCCTATGGAAATCAACTGGTTATTCATGCATGTAAGTGCTTTACTAGATCAAGTTCTGGACTGGCACTGAAAAACTGTTTCCACCTGCCTCTCAGCAGAAGGCTTTTCTGAGTGATTTTGAGAATTTACGCTTCAGCAATCCAGAAGTAATGGGTTTTTCAGAGGTTGGGTCCTGAGCAGGCAAATAATGCAGTGGCTTGCAAAAAGCAACCCAAACTGTGTGTGGAGGAAGTGTGTAGACCTGTTGTCCACACAACACTGAAGACTGGGCACCTCAGCTGCTTTCGAGTTCAGAGTTATTCCCTTCTACAGCCAAAGGTATGCTTCCAAAGTATTGTCTGCTGCGCACAGTCCACAATTAGAGCTCCCCACCTCCTTCATATAGGCCTATGGGAAAAAACAGTGCAAAGCTTCCAATGAGACATTTCTGGCCTGCTCTAGTGGGTCCTGTTGTATTCTCCAAGGTGTGAGATGCAGCCTATCCATCACAAACCTGAGGAAAAAAAAAATGGCAGAATAGGATTTAAAGTACCACAAGATTTTTACCATGGGAGTTATTAGCACTGTCCTCAATATTAAAGAGCAATTAGAGTGCAGTCCATTTGTCTTGCATGTCAAATGGCAAAGGTTCTGAGACTTCCCAGAAGCAAGACCAGGCCTGTATCACAGCACTACTGTGTCAGGATCCACCATCCTCATCCCTCCACAGACCTCAAGTCTCCTATGGTAAAGAAGTTAGAGGGATCCAAAGTGTGGTGTTCCCACTAATGCTATTTTGCAGAGAGGAAAAATAAAAAAAGACAACATGGATTTATTTCAATTTACTTCTCAATCATTTACACAGGCTGGATGTGTGCAAGAGATGTACAAGTGCAAGAGATGCACAAACTTTACTAATGCACGGCAATACTTTTGAAAATGTGTTTCATTTGCGGAGCTTAATCTGCAAGGTTACCTCTGGCCACAGAAGTAGTAGCCTAATATTGTAAACATGTAAATGGTTAAGTCCCTTACTTATCTTATAATCTCTTAAGGAACAAGAATTTTTGTTCTATTGAAAATTGTCTTTTTTTTTTTTTTCCCATAGTTTGAAAGGTTTTACCAGAAGGAGGAAGGAAAGAAAAATGAGTGAAGATCTCAAAATAATATTTAAATATTTTAATTTATTTAAAGTTCTTTGTTGCATTTAATTAAAATATTAAATATATTACAGAGATAATGATGATTTTTTAAAAAAACTGTATCTTTTGACAAGAACAGTTCAGCCAAAATATATATTATCAATTCTATCATTTGGATTGACATCCCTTTGGCACCTGCAGATGGATAATTTTTTTCCTGTGTAATTAATAAAAAGTTTACCTATTCAGTGAAGAAAAAACTGTGCATATTTAATACCAATTATGCTTTCAAATTCCAGGCTATTAAATACACAGCTGAGGCCCACTGCATTCTGATACGGCCTACAGAGTTCTCGTTATATATAGACAGGGACAGGAAAGAACAGGTGAATACATGCTATTTTTTAAAATGTATTTATTCCTGAACAGAGAAGAAAAAAAATTCTCACATTAACTGTTAGCAAAATACGCTTGAGATGCTATGATAAAACTCTTTAAAGAGCTGGAAGTTCACAATTAGATTCTATGACAATTATGTCTACGATGAGGTGAGAAAGAAAACAGAAATCCATCTAAAAACAGTTGAATCAACTCAACTTTGCTGGATCAGTCCCAGGTAAGAAGACATATTTATTAATGTTATTTATTTATAAGGTGCTAGTCTGCAGGGAAACCAGAGAAGTGCTTCAACTTTTCCAGTAGTCTCAAGAGAAATGCTGAGGGATAGCTATCTCACTCTGTTGCATGAAACATCCCGAGGCTGCCAAATTAATGCTTTATGGTTTAGTGTATGGCAGAATCAAACATTTGAAGGAGCTGTATACCATACAATATGCCTGTACAGGTGTCTTAACAGTAAAGTTGCCCAGAGACAGTTACATTTTTAACTTAGAATTAGTGCTTCAGCTAAAACAGAAACATGGCTGAAAAAATATATTTTATTTGCAGATTTTCAGTGGTTCTGCAAATTTATTCACATTTCCACTGTCTTTTTTTTTTTTTTTTTTTTTTTTTTGCATGGCCTTTTCTTTGTTTTGGCTTTTTCACCTTTTATTCTATAAAAAGCAAAGAGAAAAAGGAGAGAGAGAGAGAAACATGAAGTCCTTAAAACCTCTTGTACTATTTTCCAAAACAACTTGTATTGGCTAAAGAGCAGACAAAATCCATTTCAAACAACTGAAATATTTCATTTTTGTGTTCCTTGCAAACTTTCCATCAGAGAATGCATCCATGATTTGCCTAGCCATGTCACAGAGTATGAGAGAATAGACATCTTGACTCTATGGCTCCAGCGTTCAAGGCAATGTTGGTCAGCTCTTGAACGCAGGCATCAGGCTTGAAAAGAAGAAAATTGTAACAAATTTACTGACAATGCAAATCATAGAAGATGGCAAAAATCTGTTTCCTTGACAACATGACTGCCCCAGAGGATGGTGATTTTGATTTTTTTTCGGGGGGGGTGTGGAGGAGCTGGAAACTGGAGGATTTTGACAAATGAGGCTTGAAAAATAGCATGCTGAAATCAGTACAAATATGTATTTTTGTACATGCTATCTCTTCTTTGATGCCAAAGCAACACTGGAGTCTGAAATGGAGCACTCCCAGCAGTTGAGTTTTATAAGTTTAAATCTGGTCATGGAAATATGTTTTGATATGTGAGTTACATTTTCTCCTTGCCAACAGAAGCCATCTACTAAGCTGAGGCCACCCGCTGCTAATTAAACTATGTTCCACTAAAAACCTGCAGCACAAATACATGGTAGCAGAGCATGTTCTGTGTGTTGTTCCTCCTCATGTGATGAGCAGCACATTTCCTCAATGGATGCACATTGCTTACATTTTTAGAGCTATTAAGCCAGGATAATTATGGAACAATCTAGGCAATGTTCAATAGCCCATGCAGATGCCTGACAGGGCATGTTGTCTCTTAATTAGGAATTTGAATGCCTAATGCTTGTATATTAACTGAAATAATTGGATAGATGTTTTACATTTTCTTCACTTTTACTGACAACCAAGCAAGGGACCGCAAGAATCAACATATCTTCCTAAACAAGCTCATCTCATTTACACTTTCTAGGTGATCTGTTGTTTAAGTGGGATTTTTAAGAGAATTGTTGCTGGCTCCTGTGTAAATACATTGTAAGATATTCCTTAGTGAGTCTAGCAGTTTTAAGTTGGTATCTTGTTGCTTCCCATAGTATCGTAACATACACAGTGTAATTACCTGTCTGCATCTTTTATGTTCCTCAGAAGTCGAGTAAAATTACAATAATAATTGTCATTTATTTATTGTTTCAAAGTGTTGGTAATGGGATATGCATTGTTTCAAACTCAGTGCTGATACCATACTAGCACAGTTTGATGCGAAAATCTGCTTTGCACTGTACAAGGCTGCTTTCCTCAGGTTCAGAATGTCTTTCATGGTCTGAGCTTCCTGGACTGGACTCTACAGTTCTGCTTGCAAAGGAGAGGTCTACTTGGAGATCCCTACCTTTGGTCTCGTTTTTGTTCAACAGAGGGAGAGTCTTACTGACTCTGACCAAGCTGTGTGGAAGCAGGTAGGACGTGAAGCATTACATTCAGCGGTACCATCCATTAGTCCATTTCCACAGCTAAAACACCATTCATCTCCCATCAACATAACAAAAACAGTAAAAAAAATCCTCTGGGCTCCACATTTGCAGAACTAGGTGCCGAAATAGCAACTTCTTCAGTCCATGTCTATTCTGTATATGAGGAGTACTATGCTTGCCAGTATACACTTTGTTTATGTTTAGGATGTCTGATAAATATGTTTATTCACAACTATTGCTATAAAAGCTCCTTTAAAGGCAACAAATTGCTCTCTATTAGTAATGTGCATAATGACCTATTTCCATAAACATTTTTAGTAAGAGAAATTTTAGTGTGCAAAACCCTGCAGACATTTTATGGAAATTTGACTGTATTCTGCAGAAGTGCATCACAGTCATATTTTGTTCTTTAATATTTTGTTTTGAGAGGTGAATTACTTTCATTCTGATATATAGTACAAAAGAAACAACCTGGCATAGGAAAAACGAAAATGAGTCTTAATGTGTTTCCCTCTTGCTAATGTATATTTGCTTGATTGATGTAAGGATGTTCTTTGCAGAAAATGTACAGCCCCTGTTGGAATTTTTTTTTGCATATTTATTTAAAAAGGATGATGGAGACTTTTAAAAAAGCTCTTTAAATGCAGTCATAAGGGAAAAGAATAATAAAGGAATGTCTTCATGGTCAAAAGGATAAATAGAGCTTCTGAGTCTATGTTTATTGTATCACACCTGGTTTTTATACCTAAATGCAGGTCAAATGTGCAAAACTGTGTTCACAAAATATTGTGCTGCAATTTTAGAGGTATGGCTTAAAAATTTGCCTGAGTGGTTTAAACATGTGTTAAGTTTATTTTTTTGTTTGAAAAGAATGCAAGTAAATCATTGGTATTCTATGGAGCCTTAACAGCATTTCTGTATGTTACGTGCTAAACGCAATCTGAACAGCAGCAGAGCTTTTCATATTAATTTACTGTAACTTTGGAGCAAATAATGTTTTTTCTTTTTCTTCCATGCAGAGCTTAAAGCTTCTCAACTACCAACAATTCCAACAAAAGTCTGTAAAAATAACCTAACTCATGTCAGGTGCAAACTGTCTCATTTGTAGTTCTGCCAAAATTATATCAGGAAAGAAGGCAAGGTTTTATTTTAAATTAAGCTAATTGCACAGCCATGAAAAGGAGGTAAAAATGGAAAAAGTATCCATAGATCTAATACTAAAAAAACGTGTTATTTCAGCTCTGCTTTGAAGGCACTCTAGGCAGCCTTTTTTTAAGGAAACAGTGCTCTGCATGAAAGCACAGGCAGAGCACAACCCTGAGTTCAGTTCTGCCTTTGACACTAACTGTGCAAATTTGGGCAAACCACCCAAGTCACATTTTTAAGCTGGACTTATAAAGATATTCACCTCTAACATGGTTACTCCATCTCTATAGCATATAGCAAAAAAGCAAGTTCCTATATTTCCAATTTTTCCTTACAAATGTTGATATGCTTTGCAGTATCCATATGATCTATTCAAAATTTAAGGCTATATCCCCACTGGAAACAAAGTCTAAATTAAAACCTATATTGATAAGGAGATAAACAGAGCAGAAACATGGCCTTGGATCATCATATTAATTAAGCAGTAGCTTAACTTTTAACATGTGCCATTGGATTCTATGATCTTTAAAAGTGGTTACAAATGTGATTAAGAGCTTGACTAAGTATCTGACTGAATATAAGGCTAGACTCTCCTGTTTCAGTGGAAGGTCAGGTGCAGTACATCGGTGTTGCAGCTCTAGTAGCACAGTTGCTCTAAATATTTTCTTTTTCAAAGCACTGAGAAGCATTTAGTAGCTTCCAAATATATTATGAGAACCGAGAGGACATAGAGGTACCAAGGCCTATGCACAGCCCTTGTCTTATCTCACTGAAATAAATGGCTAGCTGTAATTAATTTCAGTGGGATCAGGAATGTGATACATAAAGCTTCCAAAGGAAACATTCTTCCTTCTCCCAGTCATTTAATATGATCTTTCCTGTCATTACCAGTGCTGTACTTTCATGTAATAGGCAGTTGTAAAACCTTAAATGAGAATGAATGAAATTTGAAGTGTCGAATTAGTCAAATGAATTAATGACCATGATTTAGTGGTATTTTTGCCATAGGAAGTATAAGGAATCAGTCAAGATTTTCTCCTGTGAGGGCTGTATTATATTGATTTCTTTTTCAAATGACCAAGCAATTAGCATAGCAGAAACCTAGGTGCTCAGCAACTTCTCCATTAAACTGAACAAATGTCAAGTCCTATTAGTATAGTCAGCTGTTCCATAGTGGTTGATCAGATGCTATCTATCATTATATGTTTATTATCTTGTTGAAATAGTATTATGAGATTTTGCTGATAACTTCAGATGATGTGCCCTTCTTCATTTTAGTCCTTCTTTGTAGTTCAGGCACAAACAATTTCATTACGTCCAGACTGGTAAACCATTAATTGTGAGAGTCCAGATTTTCAGCAGTTCATGCTGGTACAATAATTCTTCTTCCCCTCTCCTCTCCCAAGTGAAAAGAATCTGTATTTTTAATAATAATAAAAAGAGATAATCACTTAATACAGAAATGTCCATTGCACCCAAACAGCAAATCCAGCTTAAGTGGAAATTTACACAAAGAATTATTTATAGGAATCAATGATAATTACATTTAATGCATGCTGCAGCTGTTTATAATTGTGGTTTTCCCAAGGTTATTCTCCTCCTACCGTCCACCCCCACACACATGAAATTTGTTTCTGTGGAAATGCTTAGGAAACATTATCATTTTCCCATAACTTGTTACAATGGCAGCTGACTGTTGCAAGGCAGACTAGATCCTGATTAGTGAGTTCAATAAAAAAGAAAACTTTTTGTTGACCAGTAAAATGTCTTGAGAAGCAGGTAGGTAATAGCTACCAGGACAAACACTTTCCATGTCATTCTGTTTACTGTTTATTATGAGAAACAAACCTGACTGCTCTAGAAAGTTAATTTTTGGTAATCATAAATTCAAGATAGTGTGAACCAAACTAAGAAGCCATGCATCAAATAGTATAACTGGTACCTAGTCTTACTCAGTTAGAAATATCTTTCCCCAAAAACTCATTGCTACAGAACTGATTGTAAAATGAACTTTTTTTTTTTTTTTTTTTTTTTAACTACTGAAAAAGCTGGTATTTCATAGAGAAAGAAAAAAAGGATTTAATTTTGAGTGCTTCTTATCTCCAGTTACTTGACAAAATTAGTAAGGCTCTACAAGAAAGAAAATAAATGGCATACACATTTTTAAATGTGTTGAAGACCCAATGTCCAGCCAGAAAGTCTAGAAAGGACCACATCAGGAAGCCAGTTGATGTGAGATACATGATTACCCATAAAGGACTCTGGGTTGTTTTTTCATACATAGTATGAGCCAGGACAAGGTGTATATTTAAAACAACTATTATTTTTTGGCACATATTGCTCTGACTCCCTCAGTCAACAAGTTTTAAATTTTAAATTTCATTGTATATTGGTAGATTTCCTATGATGGTGATTAACTCTAAGGTAGCTCAGTGCGAAGTGTGTCCTATGTCATGCTATTGTATTCATCCCCCTGAAGTATGCCCTGTGTCTATGATATTCACATCAGGGCTAGACCGTCTTGAGAAGCCCAAACACTCTGAGGGAAATCTCTGTGAAGCCTGAAATGTAAAATCCTCTGATCTTTAGGGATATTTGTATTCATGCTGTTGTCTGAGGTTTTTGTCTTCTAAATTTTAGTCCTTCTTTATAAACTATCTCTTTGACATGTGAACATTTGTTTCAGATGTTCAGTTAGGCACCTGCGTTCAGCAGTGATGTACATTTCTGTTGTAAATACATTTGAATCATATGATGGAGAATTCCTGAATTCCTGTAGTAGTTATAAAGGTGTAAATTGCATAAAATTAGGCATGATTTTAGTTTTTCAATTCTGTCTTAACTTCTGGAGCACAATGGAAAGAATCTATAGCAAAAGGTAAGTTATATATAATACGAGATTATTACATTTGTGGTTAGACATGAAAATCTTGAGACAAAAGTTTGGTAATTTAGAATGGAGTCCTTCTTCTGACACAGTTAACTGAAATGTGACCCTGATTTACCCCTTAGACTTCAAAAATACATTGCCAGGAGTACCGCAGGAATCAGAGCTGTGGGTGTTGGTTTGGTGAAGATGCTGAAGTGACTGAGGAAGTGCCCATCCCTCTGAAGAGCTTCATCAGTGAGTGAGGCCCATCAGTGAGGGAGTGCTGTGGATGTCCCAACACCCACCCCAGCCTCTGAGACTGATCTTATGTATCAGTAGCTGAGCTGCCTCAGTTTACGGTGTAGCTTCTTAGGACAACTCAAAATCCCAAATCTTAAGTCACTTTGTGGGAAGCCTTGAAAATCTCTCTCCTTCTGCATCGTCCTGAGTTATAAAAATAGGTTCAAGCTCATTCCAAATCAATCCATTCACTTGCTATTTGTGCTTTTATTTCTCCCCACATACCTTGTAGCATAGAATTTACCTGTAGCTGAGATGCAGCATAAGTAAATAACCAATGGGGACCAATAATAATTGCAATAAACCTGTAACTTTGATGTTCCAGTATTTAACATTCTGGATCAAACTCTGCCCAGCCTTACACTGTGCAGAACCCCCTTGAGGGCAATAGGATTTCATGGGGTATAAATCAGGGCAGGATGAGGTGATTTCAGAGTAGGTGAAATTGCTGATGTGACTTCCATATCTTAAAGAGACTTCAGCCAAAAAGTAGGGCAGTGAAGGCAATAGGGAAGAAGGTCACACTAACACATTCAAAAATAAATTAGGAAAAAGTTTAAATAGTTTATTGTTCTATGGATATTGCTCTATTTTTTGCAATGTTTGGGCCAGTTTGGAAAGAAAAAAATATATTAACTGTATCGGTTGCTGTCTAAAACACATCTTCCAAAACAGGTGCTTGATTTTTTCTCTTGCTGGTGGTACTCCAGCTGGATGAAAATATAGTCTGCCCAGGGTGTCTCTAGACAGCTGCTGTTTGATGCATTATTTCTTAGCATCTATGACTGACCAATTTCAGAGCATTGTAGCAATTTAGCATTGACTCTAGAAAAACTAACCATATTTTTACTGTTACAGACAAGAGGCCTTGGAAATCCACAGGCAAAATGAACATTAGAGTAGGAGTGTGGTTCTGTGGAAGGACAGCTTCTTCTTTAGAGGTAGGTGTAAATTGAAATCCCATTTATTCCAAGAGAATTTTCAAAACTAAACACATTAGAAGAAATCTTGTTTGTTTTTGAAATAAACTTCTACTTCATAAGATTTTATTATTTTAGAATATTTACATATTTTCAATTGATATCTGTAGGTTTTTTTACTTATTATTTTTGGGAAACAAAAGTGGGTATAATTATTTTTGTTCTCATTAATTTTCTGTAAAAACACTGAAAGATTTCACCTGATGAAAGCTTCTCCTTTAAAAAAAAAAAAAAAAAAAAAAAAGAGAGAGAGAGAAAAAAAGGAAAAAAAAAAAAAAAAAGAGTTTGGCAGAAAATATTTAACTGAACTAAAAAAACAGATTTATGTAGCCACTAATGGAATTGTAACAATGGAGAAACCAAAAAGATGCCTTTGCTATAACATCTGCAGAATAGAGTTGTTATCAGAGATTATTTTCTCTTCCAGAGCAAGATACTACCACTTCAGCTCAAGGAGCTTTCCCTAAGGAAGTAATCCATTATATTTTCTATGGCCTATTAGTATAAGATGGCATCTTGCAAGTAAGCCTGTTGCCTGTATTTTGTCTTCTGTGTGACATTCCACAACCACTCTTATTCAACCAGCTTTATTGAAATCAACATTTTGCTGCTGTAGTGTTCCCTTAGATAACTTGCCCTGCAAATTCCAGCAGAAATGGACCTGTAAGCTGATCTGAGCTCTTTCATCACCATTGCTGAATAAAGTGACTTTGGTATGTATGTGGTGGCTCAGGGAGAACAGTCCTCCACAGCCGCGCTGCAGGAGGGAGGATGCCAGAGGAGATGGGGATCATGGATCCCTAATGCCCTACACCCTTCACCACTCGTGTTTCTATAAAAGAGGTTTAGTGCCACCACAAATGAGAAGACTGCTGAAGTAATTTTATATTAATTTAGAAGTTGACACAACATACAGGGTACCGAAATCAAGTAATGTATACGAGGTAGATATTAAGCACAGCAGTTATGGTGAATAAGAAGGTGCCATTGATGCTTAAAATGGTTAGTAGAGGAAATAAACCTCTCCAAAAGAAAGCTCTGAATGTCAAAATAATTGATTTTCAATGCAACTATCCATACACTGAGAATCCCCAAATGGGCATTTTTCAGCTGGGGTTAAAAAGTGACTATTTTAGTGCAAGGATGTATTCCTAAGCATTACAAGGAAAAGCTCTGCTACTTGTCCTCTGTTCATATAAAGTGGCACATAATCTCTGAAGGTCAGGCTCCAGACACTGATTTTGGAGACCAGGTGCCAGAAAGGTTATAAGCCAGTGCCAAACAATTACATTTAAATGATCTCTTTGCAATATATAAAAGGGTATGACTGTGGTTTTCTGCTGCCCACAGAGTCACAGGCAAGAAACGTAGTCAGCAGTAAACCTAAACTCTGCCACTTTTGCTCTGTCTTAAATTACAGTTAAAAAAAAAAATAAATAAAAAAATTTTAAAAAGGGCGAGTTGATCTGCAGAGAGGTGAAGGGTGGCATTAGGAACCAGCACTCCTGCCGTGTGCTGAAAAATGCATCTGGCAATCCCAGTCCAGTTCTAGCATTGATCATTCTCAGGAGGAAACTGAGCTCCTCTCCCCTCTCCTCACCACTGCCTCTTCAGTGTACACCTCTGATGTGTGCTAAAGGGATGTCTGGATCTGAGAATAATTCCAGCATTTTGTGACTATTTGAATGACAGTGCTTTGCTCCTCATGGCAGCATTGAGGAGCACTGCCCTTCACGGTGGTGATTCATGGTTGGCAGTGGATGGACTGTGTTTGCACCATTGTACATAGGTGGAATGCTGTCAAGGTTAAGCACATTTAAATTGTGACTTTTATTTTGTAGAAGATTTGCTTCTTAGTGGTTGCTTTAGCTCATTTCCAGGGAAACTAGAAGATATTAATAGTGACGGGCCTTTCACACTGCCCTTTAGTGTTCAAGTCAGTTAAGCAAGAACAATACAGGACCAAAAGCTTGCAGCTTGTTGCCTTAGCTCTCCTCCACCCATACTGAAAGATGCCCTGCCTGGCTGCTGGATATCCCAAGGCTGAGAGCAGTGGCTGCCTTACAGGACTGTAATTCTCTCCAGGGAAGTTTTCCCATTACTGATGTCTTTAGATACAGGGCTCAAATCGGACCTCAACCTATCATTTCAATACCTATTTCTGTCAGGTGTGCAAAGTCATGGGCAATGATTAAAAAAAATATATCTCAAGATTTTCAAAGACATAGCCATGACAATCATGTTATCGTGGACAGATAAGGCAACTTAGATTAATTAACTCATGTACCCTTATGTGTTCCACACAGAGTAATCAACATGAGGTAAATTACAGAGGCTCTTAAGCAGTTTTTACAACCCACACTGAAATTCCTGCTGTTGAGTATGGTATGAAAGCCAAGAAGAAATTTCGATGCCTGAGTAAAAGGCTGGAAGAATAAGAACCAACATATGTAAAGTGTTTGCTGTGGCCTTTCCTCTAATTTCCATGCAAAAATTTGCTTTCACAGGCTATTGTCTTGCAAAAAAATAAATATTTTTTTTTTAAATTAACCCATGTCATGTATACATAATTCTCCTTGAAACAAAGTAAACCAAGCCATAGAACACCAACACTGAGTATATATTCACAGGTTAAGAATAAAATATTCTTTGTGGATTTTAAAAAATCAAGCCGCAAACAGGATTACTTTCACCTAAGAATTTTAAAGCATTTTTCGTTACTGGTGAATGTTTTCTGTTTTCAGATGCATAAACTGAGTCAGAAATACAGCTAAGCCCTTCATGTAGCTAAGATCTTCAAAGAGTCCTACAGGATCTGAGCTCTGAAGTCTTAGCATCAAAATGTGATTTACATCAGCACAATAATTTTTTCCTCCATCAACTTCAGATTAAGGATCCAATCTCTAAAATGCATTCACAGTATATACATAGTCCCTGCATGAAAGAAAAAGTTAGTTGCCTTGGAGCATCATTCACAAAAATTGGCAAGTTGAGCAAGGAGCTCTGTATCATAATAAAGAAGAAAGCTCAGGGCTAGACTGTAATAAATTCCACTTTTCTCTTAGATACTTTTATTGGCAATACTCAATATTGCACTTACCTAGGCCCTTTCCTTCAAACTAACCAATCCTATCTTTGAGAAATAGGGTGTACAAGAAGGTACCATGTTTTAAACAGCATTTAGGAGTCAGAGCACTCACCCCAGCCGTGAAAGACCTCTGTTCAGTCTTCTCCTCTGCTGGAGGTTTCAAATGCACTACCATGTCCAGCAGACTTACTTAACCACCAGGATACAGGCACACTGAGGCAGAAAGGGGAGAAAGAAGATGGAATTAAAATTCTGGATTTTGATTCCCAAGACTCACCCTGCCTGTATTGTTTTAGCTCCTAAGCATGAACTCTAATGACCAGATTTTTAGGGTGTGCCAAGGTGCTTGCAAAAGCACTAATGCACCTGCTTCCCAGTTGTCAATCTGTTTCATAAATTCATGGTGTCTTTTAGATCTGAGAGGAGGATAAATCCTTGTCTTTCTATTGAATGTGCTGTAAGTAAAGCCAGGATGCCTCGGTCCAAAATTCCTTTGCAAATGTCCAGCTCTGGGGAAAAAATATCCCATTCCCGATTTGTTGGTAAATACAAAAGATGTGCTGGCAATTCTGACATGTTGTTGGTTGGCAGTAAAGGTTGCTAGTATACGTTTTTTAAAAAGTACAGTTACCTATGTATAACAGACTGCTTTCTCTACAAGCACACACACTTTAGCTTTAGCATCTTTGTGCGCTTGTGCATTTGTGTGCTTGTGTGTCGGTGTGTCTCTGAGTGTGTAAGGCTTATTTTTCCTGAAGAGTGAAAGCTGTGCCAAAAAGTCTCTCACTCTCAGCAAATCCAAGACTAAGGCTGGAAGCCATGAGAATTAGCTGCAGGTGCTTAGGGTTTAGAAACTGCTGAAGGGACAAAAGACCAAGGTGTTGGCTCCAGGTTAGTTCTTATGATCAGCTATTCTTTTTATCTTCCCATAAGACCACCTCACTCTTTTGTTGGCAAGGGGGAGTAAGAAGGGGGGGGGGGGTGAAAAAGAGAGTTAGACTGTTTGATTTCAAATGGGAGGTGGAATTCCTCAGAAGACGAGCCTGTAGCGATCAGGAAAAGGAGATTAAGAGAAGCAGATGTGGGGAAGAGGGAAAATGGGGAGGGGGGTGAATTTATTCGTGCAATTTAGAATATTAGCAGTAAATTGAGGAGGTGGTTTGTTCTGCGTTTAGTCTTATACAAATTCTGCCCCCCTTTTCAGCACATTTTCCTTTTGTTTATCTCCTGAGAGATGCCCACATGTGTACAATACAAAGAATCGAGTCATAAAAGCACAGGCCTGTCAGCCTCCCTGAGGACCAATTAATGGTGTTCCAAATCTTGTGGGCAGGAAGATGAAAAGGATAGAGAGAGAGAAGGGAAGGTAGATGCATACTCAACGAAAGCAAGGCAGGTTTTTCAGATGTTGGTAGGAACTTCTTTAGGTATTCTCAGCTAACTTATTTGGGGTTTGGGCTTCTCCCCCACTTCTGCGGTCCCCTGGTCATAACTGCAACAGAGGAAAAAGCTGCACTTCAAAATATCGATTAGGCTTTTATCCAGACCAATAATAACACAATACCAGTGTGGGAGAGGCCGCAGAAAAAAGACATTTATAATTTTCCCAACCTTCTTTTCATATATTGGCAGTTTTATTGATAGGTACTTCAGTTTACATTACCATTTGTATCTCTGAGCTGGGTATTGCTCTGAATGCAGCAGGCTTTGTAGTGCAACCTTTTACTCCTATCTCACCCCCTACGTGTCCACAGGCCTTTGAACAGCAAGCAAGTGGCACTTTGAAATCAGGAGTTGAAAGTGTTTGACATGGAAAGGGGAGCATGAAAGTCTTGCTCTTTGAACCTTTTCTTTTCAAAGTCCCACAGAAAGTAGAGTCAGAACAATAATGGACAGACTGGGGGCTCTCAGGGTGAAGTGAGGATATGTGGTAATGAGGATTTAAGTGTTTCGGCAGTCATTCCACCCCACAGTTTCTTCCCTTACATACTACCAGTGAATTAAATCTACTGCAAGATTCCACAGAAATCTTTGGCTAGTTATATATTCTGTCCCTGCTTAATTCATTCCTTGATTAAGTTCTGGAAATGAAATTGAGATGATGAAAAAAGGAGAGAATAGTTGAAATTATCATTAGGTTGCTAACTACTGAAGGAAGACCAAAGATCAATTTCTTGTTTGTTTGTTTTGATGTACAGTAAATGCAAGCTGCATGAGAAATGCAGCCTGCTGTTGCACCAAATATGAGGTGCAGGCCTCTCTGTACTCATACGCAAAATCACCTCTCACCTGTTGGGGTCAGGATGCTGAATTAGTAAACTTGGCAGCTGCTAAGATTTGCTTCAGTTATTTTACCTGCCTGTGAGATCAGTTAGCGTGGAGAGAACAGAAGAATCTTGGAGGTCCTGCAGTAAAACATGTCATTTAAAAGCTCCATTATATTTAGGAAGAGAAGAAATAGAAGGCCAAGTTATTATTCTGTGAAGTCCATGAGCTGATCTTTCACTCTTTGGAGAAAGGTAAAAAAAAAAAAAAAAACAACAACAACAAAAACTCAAGCTTAGAAACCTCTTTATAATGCATCTTCTCAGTTGTGTAATCCTCTACCTGGAAAAAAAAAATCCTTTCTGAGTGATGTAGCAATCATTTTACACACTCAAGCATGAAATTTCATCACCATTATCTTAGCTTGGATGACTGTACAGATGTTGTTTGGCCATAAAATGTATTCAGCCTTTTTTTTTAGATCTAACTACAGTATCTTACTCGATGACCTCCTGCAGCAGTTGGTTCCAAGGGTTTGGACTATGCTTTGCTGAGGAAAGTTTATTTGTATTGATTATAGAATTAGTCATGGTAAGAGAGGAAGTGCTGCATAAAAACGCACTGTCCGAATGCCCCAGAATGTTCCGATTGGTCTATTTTGTCTCTAGCTTCTTTTGTCATCAGTTCTGCACAAAACTGCTCTTTTTCAGAGGTAGATGCAGAGAAAGCAAAAGGGTGCCATTCTTTCAAAATTGGTGATGCTAGAGTCCACCAGCTAAAATTCACTTAAAAAAAAAAAATCTGACCCTGGATTTGAATTACTTGAGATGAACTGTTTTTCTTCCCCATGTGGAGCATCCATAATGGAGACAATAATCTGACCTAATGCTAGCAGTCAGTTTCAGTGAATACCAGCAAAGCTGGTGCCATCACACTGCTGTAACTGCTGCATACACAACTCCAGCTTCCTTGCCAAACCTCAGTAGTGACCCCAGCCAACCCTCTGCTGCAAGTTCACTGTGCCATGTTTGTGGCAGGATTAGTGCCTGAGATGCTGATATACAGGAAGATCTCCTTGAGAGTGGCCCTTTTGGAGTTTGCCTCTGGAAGTCCTTCTGCTTCAAGGATTAGAAGCAGAAATGAGATTTTCTTTGCTTTTCTAAATGTGTAGTTTTAGCCCTTCTCTTTGCAAAGTGGGGCTTGAGGCAGTGAGGGAAACAAGACTTTCAAAGAGAAGGATTGTCTCTGATTTCTGCAGCTCAAGGATGTCTTTGATATCCCAAGGATAGAAACCTCTTAAGGCTTTTCAAACAGTTGGTTTGTGCATTCGCAAATACTGTGGCTAGCTGCGTATCCAGAGCTAGACTTTCCTCCCACTGACAGGCTGCTGGTGTAGCTGACCATGCACTATGGTCATGAGGCACCAGAATTTATGTGGTATGAGATGGAGTAGGGCACGGGGAACCAGCATGGAGCCGATACCACTCCCTTTGCAGCTCAGATCAGCTCGTTTTATCTGCCTTACTTCCTCCAGCTATCAATCAAGGTTCATAGTGATAGTCCATGTTATAAGCTTAGGTATATTGAGTAATTAATTGCTGTCTGTACACAGGTATGTCTACACACAGGTATGCAAAATCATATGATTATCACCTCATCTAAGCTAGGGTTCTGATGACCTACCTGACCTCATTATATATACACACACACACACATATATATATGTATATATATATATAATGTATACATTAAAACACTTTAAGTAATGCAATAAGGCTTAATAAATATGGTGACTCAGTGACTAATTCTTACTTTGGAAAACTTATTCTCAATTTTTTTTTGTTTCTTAATATTTTAAAAATCTAGACTCTTGGTAATGTCATGTCCAGGAAGATTTTTGGGTAAAAGTGTTTTTAAACTGTATTTCTTTAGCATTTCCTCCAGCCCCATGTCCTGCACCCCCCAAGCCCTCCCCTACCAAACCCTGCACCCAAAACCCCTGCACCCCAAACCCTGCACCCCAGGATCCTGTACCCCCATAACCCGACACCTCAAATCCTCCCAAAGCTCGCTACCACAAATCTTGTTCCCTCAAACCATGAACCCCCAACACTTCACCCCCAAATCCTTCACTGCCAAACCCTGCACCCCAAAATCCTGCACCCCAAAACCCTGCATGCCCAAATCCTGCACCCCCAAATCCTGCACTCTCAGTTCCCAAAGACGCAAAACCTGCAGCAGGTTTCCTATGCCAACCAGGCATTCCTATGACCAGACCGAATGGTAATGTTCAAAAGATAGTAATAAGAGCAACAGTGTTATATGGAATATCTAACCATCTTGAATGGAAATTAAAAAATAAAAGAATGTTGCAAATACCTAAGTTCTTTCTTTACGACCTGTCAGAATAATTTTGGAAGCAGGCAATTAACATGTTGTTTCTGTCATACATCTGTCAAGCCTCATTCCTGCATCTCAAGGCATTGAACTACATTGACTAGCACCGAGACCTACACGGTTCTCCAAAACTTGCCTCTATACTTTTGATTTTTCTGTTAAACGTCATACTACTTTAAAAAAATAATTATATGATGTACCTTGGCAACATGATAATCTCTGAAATAGTGTGCCCTGGTTTGGTTTGAAGAATGTGGGTGGAATATTCTCACCTTATTTTCCTAGCCCAGCACTTGTTTTATTTTTTTGTCTGTACACTTTCCTCACAAGTTAATTTGTCCAGTGTACTGAATTCTTGGTTTTGTTTTTAAGTATTTTCACTTATTTTCTCTAAATTCCAGATGGTATGTGTCTCTATTGTGACTCAACAGAGGTTCTAGTAGGTGGCATGCTACCTGACATATGACACAAATTGGCCCCAAAGTTTGCTTGATTTTTATTCTCTCCAGAAATTTATATTGATCCCATCAGAGCAACTTTAGCTATTACATATGAAACATCCATTCAGGCCAACAACCCCAAATCGCCATCTGTTTTGAAAGTAGTATCCAAACGGGCTTCTCGAGAATATTCAGAGCTGTATCCAACAGGTAAACCTTCACATGACCCTAGCAATGGGACTTAGTCCTCTCAGACCACATTTCATGGCCTAATTGACCTCCCTCCCAGATGGTTATTTTTCTTCTTTACTTGCAGCTGTAGTTATAATCTCATATCCCATTTAATTTGTTTCTCCCCATTCTCCACACAGGATTAGGAACACTTGTAGAGTCTTAACATATATCCTTTCTTAATTACCTCATAGCTGAGCCATAAATATATAGCTCTTTTTATCTTCCCTCATATGTAAATTCGTCTGGTCCCCGGGCCATTTTTGTTTCTCTTCTCTGAACCCTCTCTAATTTGTCAATATGTTTTTGGTAATTAAGATTCCCGCAACTAAATGCAATGTTCCATATGCCTACATGCCAGATCCTTACAGAATTTTCAGGAGAGGTCACTGCTCACAGCTGGGGCCAGATTTCCAAAAACACTTTGAATGTTGAGTGCTTTTGAAAACACTGCTATAAAATATAATTATGGGAGCTTTTGATTAAGGAGCATTTTGAAAATCTTAGTGCTCATGTGAATGTCTAAATGGAGTTGGGATTCTGTTAAAAATGTGGTGACATTAAAATGTTGAGTACATGAATATCTGTCTCTAGTCCCTTCAGAAATCTGTCCTATAGAGGAGATAGAGGAGAACTTCGTTTTTTTTCTCCATATCTTCCATTTCAATTTCATGTTATTAAGATCAGTGGTATCTGTTATGCTATATTCCTGTGTATGGTTTTAAGCTAAAAAAAAAAAAAAAAATTAGCTTTAAAAGCTTTAATTTCTGCCTAAACAGATAATTTGTAAAGCTGCACTAAAAGTAGCTGATAGTCATGGAAGAATGGTGACTAAAGATGATTACTGATAAAGCAGACATCTGTATCAGCTTACCATGTATTTTACATATCACAAACAGTTTGAACTGGGGAGAGAAGAGGAGGAGAGGAGAGGAGAGGAGAGGAGAGGAGAGGAGAGGAGAGGAGAGGAGAGGAGAGGAGAGGAGAGGAGAGGAGAGGAGAGGAGAGGAGAGGAGAGGAGAGGAGAGGAGAGGAGAGGAGAGGAGAGGAGAGGAGAGGAGAGGAGAGGAGAGGAGAGGAGAGGAGAGGAGAGGAGAGGAGAGGAGAGGAGAGGAGAGGAGAATTATTTTTGTTTGGGGAGTGGGCTTAAAATTGCAAAAGAACTGCAGTTGAAAAATAAATTACAGAAGGTTAAATAATCTGAATCCTTTTCTGTGCTGCAGTAAACATATTCACTAGACAGTTAAAAAATTGTTTATGATGTGCCTAATAGAGCCATTCTAGTTTATCAGTTAAAGATGTATTCATAATTTTTTAAAAGGAATATTATTTACCCAGAAGACCAGAACAGTTTCTGAAAGAGCTTTTCCAGTCCATCATGTAAATATGTATTTAGGACAAGTGCTGTGTGTACAGTATTAAAAAAAATCCTCTGAAAATCTCTTTGAAAAGTTATTACACATGTCCACTGCTGCAGCAAAGTTTTAAATATTCATATCTCAGCTGTTTCCTTTTTCAGATTTCTCATTTTGGTTTGAATATAGTGCAAGTGAAGTGCTCTGCAAGAGCTTCGTTTGTTGAATGTTAACAAGCTTGTGTCCCAAAGGACTACTCATGTGTGTCAAACTACATATGTGCTTAAATCTTCACCAGATCAGGGACTTCATTTTGTTAGACTAGCTTAAATGCCACATTCATGCGTAAAGAGCTGTCTTCCTTACATGCTCACAAATCAGTACAGCTGGTTTACCTACCTCTTATGTGTTTCTCCCATTTTCCCTTTGGTGCGTTTTCTGTACAGAACAATGTATCTCCATTATTCGGGCTCTTCAATGTACATAGGAAAGTCCTCACTGCCCTGAAAATCATTATCACATAAAGGCCTTCAGAAGTTGTTCCAGAAGTCCATAGCATACGATGCAGGAAGATGGCAAAAGTGGGTGTAATGAAAGGTCTGTATCTCTGCTGTGTCAAGATTTTGAGCATGTATTGCCCTTTCCCTGTGATACCAATCATATGTTGAGCACGTAAAGCCAGGTGACAGGGAGAATTCTTGGAAGAGAGAAGGAAAAGAAATCATGGTGCCATAATAAGTCCTCTTTGTTGTTGGCCAGGACACAAGAGAACTCTCTGTGGTGACCTACAATATCTGTGTAGGAGGGCGAGTTGGTCAAGAAACTCACTCTCATTTGCATAATATATTGGAGATTTGAAAAATGTTTTTCCTTTCCCTTCGTCAAAAATTTAAATTATTTTATGAAACACAGAACTACTATTTCAACATTTGGACTTCAAAACAAAAAGAAAAAAAAAAAAAGAATGAAAGCTCCATGTTCCTCAGTATTTACTGTGTATGAGTTTGCTAGAAATTTAGTTACTAAATAATAGACTTACAGGGGATAAAAATGAGATTATTTCTGTGTTGCCTTGCATTCATGTTTTTGTTTGTTCTGTAACTACAAGATGGTTGCACAGCAGTACCAAACCTGAGCTGGGGTATGTTGTATTAATTTGTCAGTGTTACAAATGATTATGCAATGCAGCAGAGTAACTAGATAATTAGTACTATCTCAAGTAGCCACTCTAACATAGACTTGTATACATCTTAGATACAGCTAGTTTCTTATGTGTCTGACCAGATGCCAGTGCAGAATGATATCTTTTTTTAATTCCATTGATTTGAATTTTACATTTTATTTAAATTTCATATTGATCAACATTTTCCAGAAGGTATTGTAGAGATCTAAGAATCAAAAGTTATTTTTTCTTTTTTATCCTCACGATAAACTGTTTGGGGTTTCTTGTTTTCTTCAGTAACATTGTAAATATTTGACTCTTCAAGTCATTGAAGAAAAATTCCCCTTAACTCTACCAGAATTTTTGGTTGTTTCAATGATGACAAGGTGTTAACCAAAACAGTGAGCAAAGAAAGGAACAAAACTTGGAAAATTTGAACTTACAACAAAATGGCAGAAACAAGGAGAAAGTACAAAGTGTCTAAGTGAAACATTTTGTGTGTTTTCATTATTTCACAATGCTCTAAAATACTGTTAAATTCTGAGCAGAGGAGGTTGGGGTTTTTTATATGAAAATTGACAGCTGCCTTAAATTTCAAATATGCAAATGTAGATCCAAATTTTAAAACAGTCTGAAGTTCTTCCAATAACATAAAAGCAGTAAAAATTGTGCATGTTGTTTGCAAAAGAATAATTCTGAATTTTTTTCAAAAAAGAACATGTTTATATAAAAATTCCCTTCTTTTGCAAAATTCTTGTTTTAGAATCTGTCATGACAATTTTCAGCAATATTTTTGTTTAAGTATCTGTCAGTATTTTTACTGAAGAGAAAGCACAAAAAAGAAGAGAAATCAACACTTCTATCTAAACTTCAAGTTAATAAAACCCTGAAAATCATTTAAACATTATGCAAACAAAAGATCAAAATCTTCTTTAGAACCTGTTTCCCATTTTTGAAAAGGTCAATTTCAGAGCATATTTTTGATCCCTTTCTGTCTGGTTTTATATGTAGCTTCTCTCTATATTTGACTGACCAGAATTGCAGCAAAAGAGGAACAGAAAATTCTCCCATATGTGTTGTCTAATTGTTGCTGCTAGTATAGTTGGTTTGTGTAAGAAATTCTTTTTTCTGAATTTGATTTGAAGACTGAGAAATAGTTTAGTCCAATGTTTTAGTCCAACAGCCTTTCTTTCCCTTTATCAGAAGTCCATGTCCAACAGCACCATCTGAATTTGTTCTGTGACTACTGGTATACCTTCTTGTTCATTCTAACATATTATGTTATCTGTGTTATGCAGATCGGAGGGAATACTCTTCTCTCACTGCATATACGCAATATTTTTCAAAGACGAATATGTATATAAGGCAGTGGCTATGTGGTCCAAGTTTAAGGCCTTCTCAGTGAGGGTTGTTTTTTGTTGTTTTGTTTTGTTTTGCTTCGTTTTTGTTGTTGTTGTTGTTGTGTTTTTTTTGTTTTTTGGGGGGGGATTTTTTTGCTTGTTTTTTTTTTCTGTTTATTTGGTTGGTTGGTTTTTGTTTGCTTGTTGTTTTGGTTTTGTGTTTTTGTGTTTTTTTTTTTTAATCCAATATGAGCATCGTACACAAATCTTGCTCATATTTAGAAGTGCTCTAATCATATATCTGAAGACTTGTTTTTAAGCCACCTTCTCTGCATTGCATAGAACTTTGTTTTGATGATTACCTTAAACATTCATTTTTAACCTGGGGATTATTAATAATGCTGTTAGTACCTTAGCACCTTAATGATTTTATGGCCCTTTAAAACTTAACCAGTGCTCTTACGTTTGACATTTCAACTCTCTCCCTTTCCCAGATCTCTTGTCATGAGTTGGTTGTGTTCTTCACTTTTCCCAAAGGGAGCATCTGCTTAGTTATTCCTAGGAGAATGCTGAGCCTGCTTAAACACAAACATGTTGCCCTATTTATCAGTTTCTTGATCTTGTATTTCTTGTTTTCTATTTGGTTTTGACTTTAGTATTTATTGCAAGTAGCCTGAGGAAACATTAAACTGGTAAAGCTCTTCTGCTTCTAGGTCATTTGTTTTCATCTATATAAAGCTGATCACCATCAGATAGTAAATCTGTACAGCAGAAAAGGTGATTTCTAACTAGTGGATAGTGTGAATTTATATCTGTTAAAATATAGAGGTTAACTGTGAGACCTAAAGGGGTTACATTCACACCCATTGAATTTAATGACAGAGCTTCACTTCCTTTCACCAGGAGCAGGTTTGGACTTAACTCTTAAGATAACAAAGTTGCATATGAAGATTTTCTTGCAATTTTTCATATTTTACGTGCCTGGGAGTATCATGTATTTTCAGCTGATATCTTGCGTGATGAATACAACCTATACTAAGTATTCTACTTTAAAATCTTCCATTAAAACAGCATCAGACATAAAAATTTTTATCTATTCTCTGTAAAACCTTTCCAGTCTATAAATAAGCATTTTTTTTTCTTTTAATTGCTAGTCTGACAAACACAAAAGCTGTTCTTACTATTGCACAACTTCTACCCTATTAGTAGAAAGGTTTTCTGTGCTGTATTAGGCTGCTTCCCGTGACATTTATACTTCAGGTTTCCTTATTTGACCTATACCATTGATGGCATGAATTCTTTCTCCATTTTGTGTAGATAGACCTTATTAGAATGGAAGCCATTCTGTTGACATTGCTTAACATGGAGTAGAGTCTACGCTGTAGATCTCAGCTATCTCTCCATACAGAAGCAAGAGTGAACAACAGTTTGTGTTTCATGTAATTAAGCCTGTAGAGTTTTTCTTGAGTTGTTGTTTTTTGTTTGTTTTTTTTTTTTTTTTTTCCCCCGGAAAAACAAAGAAACCTCATAAAGCTCCATGGCTTCTAATACATATTTCAGCGTTGCTTTTGTGTTGTTCCAGTACTTTGTTGTTAATCACATCAATCCAGCTTGCCACTGAGAAAGTAACAGTAGTTCCACCACACTGCAATCTGTCAAGCCCTCCTAAAACCTTTTTCAATTGCTTTTGTAGGCTCACTGTCTCTTTACAGAGTCCCTAGGTCACATCTCTGTTTCAATTTAATGAAAGTTCTACTCATACCCTTCATAAATGTCAATAATTGCATCGGAGCACTAAGATATCTTCTTGAGCATTCCAGAACATGCCAAAAACTGCAAGGCATCCTGCAATCTTGCTCTGTCAACCAACAAAATCAAAAAATATTAATGACAGGTGTGAAAGAGTTCTTGAATGTGTGTACATTGCCCTCTCCCTCTTAGCAGCTGTTGCCTTATTTTCAGGAGTATTTATCTGTGTGCTGAAGTTCAATATGACTGTCCCTAAGAAGTTCTATCACATTTTACATTTTTGATCCAAATAGTGGAGCCCTTGTTGTGCTATTTCAGCACTTTGGCTTCAGAGAGAGTACTGGCAGGGTTAAGTAGGAGCTTACTTGAGCATCACAACATTTCATAACAAGGGTGGCATCGAAGTGCCTCATTTGCAGAAATATCTGTCTTGCAATAATCTGCTCTCTCACTTCAATAAGGAACATTTTATTCAGTAGCTAATTTGCTCTTGGGAAACCTGCAAAGTTTATTTCTGTGTCTGGAAAAGAGCCTCAGTCCTTTCTATCTTCTTACTTAACAATCCCATACAATGTTTAAATTTTACTTCAGATTAAATATCTCTTTCCATTCCTTTAGTATATTCACTTACCTATTTCTTATCACTTTTTTCAGCCAGAGGAATTTTGAATTGAATTTGTTAATATACATAGATCTAGAAGGAACCCAAGCCCTGATCTTTCTATTCTTTTTTAAGTACATGGACAATTTGTCAAATTATTTTTGCATAGAAACTCTTGATGAAAATAAAAACATACTCATTGTCAAAACTTCTCCAAAAAGGTATTTTTTGTTTGCTTTTTTTTAAAATAATGAAAATAAAAACATTTTGGCTAAGGTAGGAATATTTTGATTCAGAAATGCCACTGCAGTACCTCACAGTAGAATTCCTCTCCAACAATTCTTATTGAGAGTCCACCTTCCTTTTCAGACAGTATTTGCTGTAATGTCTCAGTTCCCTGCGTAGGGAATGCATCTTAAAGGGAACTACATAATGTTACGTGTTATAGGAAAAGACAGTGATCAGCCTTTGGAATGACAGAAAATGTGATGTGGACTCTAGCTCCTTTGAAGCACTGTGATTATAAAGATCAGTATTTTTAGATCATAAGAAAAACAATATTTTTGATACAAAGAAAAAGCAATGTTCAAATATTCCCGATTTACCACGGGAAAAACAATATAATTGGGAAAATTCCTTTCATTTTAAAGTGGAATTATTCATATTTTAAATGACAGCAATGAGAATCTTATGAAAAAATTTATTCCCCTTTTAGAATTCAACAAAAGTTAATTCTTCCATCTGAGGTATTCTGCTTTATAGAAGACATCTATCTTATGCTTTAACTCTCTATTCCTGGCAGGAAGAGCTAGAACTTTGATTTTTCATCATATCTGACTTCAGCCTTTGAAATCTACTTACTTCAGCCATAGTCTGCAAGAACATTTATGTTCCTAGATGAGAATTTTCTGCAAAAATTGTAAGTTTCCATAAATATTTAAGAATATTGTAAAATTATAAACAATTTAAAAAATCTTTCTAAAAAACAGTTAAGTATGTTTCTCACCATCCTATCTGCACAGCAGTGTATTTTTCTCACTAGTTTATGCTGGTGTGATCTTTATTGCATGGTGAAAATATCTGTGGCATAAAGAGGTGTAGTGTATCTTTAGCTTTTTTTCATGAACAGAATCACAGTTCAGTTTTTACAGGTGTTTTTAATACTATATAAAGGCAAAACAATCACTTGAAAAATTAGATAAGATTGTTGGGAGTATGGATTAAAACTGAGATATCTCCCATGTCTCTAGGGTATGACTCTCACCACGATCAGAGTCCCCAGAACCTGACAGTACCAGAGACCTCCCATAGACTGACCTCTGAGTAGTCTGGGAGCCCAAGGGAAGAGAACTAAAGTTCCCGCAGTGCATGACCCTGACGTATTTACATTACGTCTTGTAACATGATGTGGATGATGCAGGTTGGAATTTTCTTGAGCCAATTGAGACACTGACTCCAGCTCTCACACCATCTGGAAAGTTATCCAGTCAATGAGACATTAAACAAAAGGGACAGTGATAACCCTCTCAACATTTCTGACCAGATTTTTTAATCATAGATGATCAAGTTATGTCTCCTACACTCAATATTGTCAGTACAGGTCAGTGATTCTTGGCACATATTAAATGGAAGGGGCTCCATGGGACTTCTGAACTGCTGATTCATGGTCCTTAGTGGTTTTACCTGATAGAGGATGCTCACCTCAGGTGACATAGTCAGCTCAGCCAAGATTAGACAGCCTTGTTTTCGTCAATAGCAGAAATTCAACAGTCTAAGTAAAGATTGGTCCAGTTAATAAAGATTATTAACCCAAACATAGCTTCCTACAATTTCTCAAACACACAACTGGAATATACATAGGATTTGTGAACTCGAGCACTTACTTTCTACCTAAGCAGAAAAAAAAGTTTTTCTTCGAGCTAACCTTTCTTATTTCAATTCCCCATCTGTATAACAGCCACAACTGTACCTTCCTAGCTCATATAGGTGATTAAAGGATAAATATTTTCATTGGAGATTTTTTCGTGTTTATGAAGCAGATCTTTGGTCCTACAAATTTCTAAGATGCAATCTACCATATTTTAATGTGTAATAGCACCTGTAGGTTGTTCTAGAGGAAATTCCAGTACTCTGTGTTGACAGAGCTTAGAGATTATTGTAAGGAGAGAAAAAAAAATTATTTTTATATACAAAGATAGTCAGTTCACCTTGCTGGTATATGTGATCCCCTGTATTGGTTTATTTAGGAGCCTTCAGGTGACAAGCACAACTCTTTTACAGGAACCTCCTCAGAAAACAACAGTATCCCTGATGCTAACACAACTGGTAAAACACCCATATAGCTAGACTCTCACAGACACATAGATAAGCACTTTTTTGTTCTATATTTTATAAAAAACTTCATTTACATAAGACATGTAATCAAATAATTACACCTAATACTAACAGAAAAATTGACTGACACTTCTGTTGAAGACAGAGATGTGATACCATCTGACACCCCATGCTGAAGCCAACTCATCTCACTATACTGACGCAGCATAGCATGGCTTCATAACGACTAGTGCAGGAGCACAGCATATGCTGTTTTTTGCTCACACAGTTGTTTGCTAAACAACCAAAAATAAATGCATAGTCTGAACCACATTTTGACCATTCAAAAGCACTAAAAGAATCTAAATTCTTAAACTGCTCACAGAGATCAAGGTCACAAAAACTCAGAGGCCCTCAGGCCATTTAATCCCATCCCCATGCTTTCCCTTCTGCTGTGTGTTTTGAGCTACCTCTGAACTGGGTCAGGGAACTTATTAGGTTACAAATAACTCACAAACAATCCCAAACAGTTGCACAAACATATAAGAGGAACAGCATGTGGTAATGATGGGAGGCAGGATGTCTCAGAGGTTATTTATCTTGACCTGTTGCTGAAAAAAATGTTCTTCAAATTGTAGCTTTGGCCATCAGACTCTCTGCTGTCTCTGCCTCTGTAATCTTCCATCCTGCTTGCCATTTGTACCTCCTGCAGCTGTGACTAAGCTTAAAAACTTTAGTTGTCCAACTGAAGGTAAGGACTGGATTTTTGTTGGTAGTGGTGTTTGGTTTTGGTTTTGCTTTTATTTTAATTCAATTTTGCCTAGTTGGCCTGTGGAATGTATTTCAACAGATGGTCATGGAGTTTCAAATGCTGTGAGTGGATTTTTAATAAGTCTGACTAATTTTATGATCATTGCAGCTCATGTGCATTCAACATTCCCACTGACTTCAACAGGAAGGGTTGAATGTGCAAAAAATGTCATATTGCACTCAGCTGATGTAACTCTGGCAGTTCAGACAAATAATGGAATTCTGGCCACATGCTCTGGCCTATAAGAGTCACATTTGATAGTTTTCCTTCAGTTAACTTAAATGTATTGTGGGGCTTTTTTTCCCTCCTTGATAGCATCAGGTATCGGCCACAGGTGGAGGCAGAAGTTAAAGTCATTTTCTGATCAGCAATGACAAACCCTATGTTTCTTGAAGTGGTGTGATTTGTGGATAGATCCAGCTTCTTACTTCACTGCATAAAAAATCCCACCATCACTGCTAAAAGCTCCTTTTCATTTTTTCCACTTTCCAATCTGAGGGTTTTCTCTCCTCTCTTCTTTACATTCAGTGAATGAAATCACAATGTCTCTTTGAAACCTTACCTGTTACTGTCTCTATGCCAGAAAATAATATGTCATGGACATATGGCATGCAGCTATGCCTTGCAAAGCTGAAAGGAAAAAAGATACTTTGCCCATTGTCAAATATTCTTCCCAAAGTATTGCTACAGCAGAGATACACTGTCCTCCTTCATTTCCTTGCTGTTGACAAGTTCATATCTTGGGCCATCTGTCCTGATTTGATAAAGTGTTTGGTCATACTGCAAGTCAGAGAAGATTGTCAGCACAGGTCTTCTGGCTAAGACACCTGTCAGCACTGGTCTAACTGGCTGCTTAGAAAATTCCCATAAACACGTTCAAAGAAGAGCAAAATGTGATTGTTACCAAGAGAGTGCACTTTCAAATTTATTTTCCGCACATTTGCTAGGGTTTTCTTGAATTTTGTTTACCACTGACAAGCATAATCTAGCAACATATTACAAACCCCCTTTTGGCAGCCATAAGAATGTATTTCAAACAGGTTTTGTTTGATATCTATAAGAAATTTCTGCTTGGTTTATGTAATAAGACAAATGTATGCAAATCTATCCTCCAATCCTGTAAATTATATGCCAGGAATCAGTAAGCAATACAGTAAAAGCTCATTAAGTTACATTTTAGCTATCCACATATCCCATAAAGCTGACATAAAAAACAATGGTTTCTTCACCGTTTCTCAGCAAATATTTAATAGTAGATACAAGATTTTGTAAGGTCTTACAATATTGCAGCTTCTTGACTTTTTACAAAATATAGTGAGATTGATTCTTTATTAAAAAAAAAAAGTACTTCACAACATTTATTATTACTCTGCAGTGCAAATATGAGTGTAAATAAATAATTTTGAACTTCATTATCAGGCAAATGTAGCTGTTGAGATGAATACATTTGCTTTGTGTGGTATTTCTTAATTTGCTCTGCCATTTTTTACAATTCAATAATTAATTGATAAACTACTGAGTTATTATTCATTCTCTTAGAGAAAGAGTTTCAAAAGGGGATGTATATTCAGGACTAGATCTAAATCCCTCTTTTAGGGCTAAATTCACAACAAATCACAATACTGATTGCTTTTAGCATCCTCAGTTTCAAATGCCTGGTAACAGGAGAACGTACAACTCCAATTGGACTGCAGGCTGCTTTGGTTGAGGACAATGGGGTCCTAAAACTTGAGTCCAGAAAAGTATGTATAAGTGTAAAGAAAGATGGGTCATCCAAACTAGCCTCTACAAACTGGAGTGAACACAGAAGTGTCTTAAACTCCGGTCCTTTTCAGTGTCTTGAGCAACCCTGAATCTTCTTGCATTTGATACCGGTGTCCACCCTACCTCACAACACATGTTGAAGGAAAAGCGACTTCTATCTCTTTCTTTGTATCACATTGATAAATGCCTGGAGGACATAACCTCTGGGTTTGTATTCCTACTTCATGAAAAAGGGTTTGAACCTGCAACTTTCTTTGAACCTGCCAGCCAAAACTGTGCTCCTGAGTGGGTGTCTCACTGGTCCATCCATCCCGCTCCGCTTGTCACAAATAAGAACTAAATGTAACAGAAAAGGGGAGAAGAAATAAAAGGGGAAGGGGAAGGGGAAGGGGAAGGGGAAGGGGAAAGGGGAAAGGGAAAGGGAAAGGGAAAGAGGGAAAGGGAAAGGGAAAGGGAAAGGGAAAGGGAAAGGGAAAGGGAAAGGGAAAGGGAAAGGGAAAGAGGGAAAGAGGGAAAGAGGGAAAGGGAAAGAGGGAAAGGGGAAGGGAAAGGGGAAGGGAAAGGAAAGGAAAGGAAAGGAAAGGAAAGGAAAGGAAAGGAAAGGAAAGGAAAGGAAAGGAAAGGAAAGGAAAGGAAAGGAAAGGAAAGGAAAGGAAAGGAAAGGAAAGGAAAGGAAAGGAAAGGAAAGGAAAGGAAAGGAAAGGAAAGGAAAGGAAAGGAAAGGAAAGGAAAGGAAAGGAAAGGAAAGGAAAGGAAAGGAAAGGAAAGGAAAGGAAAGGAAAGGAAAGGAAAGGAAAGGAAAGGAAAGGAAAGGAAAGGAAAGGAAAGGAAGAGAAAACAAACACAAACAAAAAATACACCAAACAAGGATTAGCACGGCTCTCTTCTTTATCGGCAATGGGAGCTATTGGGAAGCAAAGAAACCCGAGGGTGACTCACTGCTCTAGTAAATACCACAGTATGTCTGCAAATCTATACACATGTATAGATGTTTACAGGCCAGTGAGAGTCTACTAACCATTGTCAACAATTCTTGGTCACACATAATTTTCTTCTTTGGCCTAATGTATGTTTATTATTCCATACAAAACTTCAACAAGAAGGACAGAGTGAGATCATTATTCCTGAATAACTGTTAGCATAATAGTTTTCCCCTGGAAGATGCAGGTTTGTTTATGCTCAGAGAGAGAAAAGAATTGAACCTACATTTCCCATGTGAATGCTCTAATCAGTGAACCCATTTAACAGAAGAATGGAGCCAATCTAGCAGGTGTGCTCTGAGAATGAGTACTGGGACAGGTCCTGCCAGCCAGAAACATGGAACAGTGGCTAGGTGTCTGCCTTCTGCTGCTACTGAATCTGAACCTTGTTCCACTCCTTGATCAGGGATCATTCCTGTTTTGCAATTGCAAAGTCTAAGAATTGACCCTACTTACAAGATTATTTTTTTTGCTGCAGAGACTGCAAAGGTAGACTTAAGATCTGCTGCACACTGTTGCTTTTTCCCATTACTCCCTTCAGCATGTTGATTTCAAAATACCTGTAAGAATTAGCATTACAGCTACAGCCAGGAAACTAGAGCTTGTCAACACCCTCTCACGGAATATCTTCCGTTGTTCAAATGCTGATTTGCCAAAAACAAACTTTCCACCAGTCACTTTGATCTAAGAAATACAACTAGAAAGGGCTTTCACTTTTCATAGTTTTTTCTTTGTCTGCTTGTTTTTAACAAAAGATAAGTGCAATATAAAATAAAGTTAATTTAAATTTGAAAAAAAAAATTATTTTGTTTTCTCACAGCTATGTAGGATTGTGTATTACTGCCTTGTTCACCAGGTATATGTCTATAGGATCTTTTTCAGAGGCATCTCAAAGTCATTTGGGATCAGATACTCCATTTCTTAAACTTGTCAAGCTTCATCATAAAATTAGTTAGCTGTTCTCCATTAGTTTTACTGGAAGCTGTTTCAAGAACTCCCATCAGTGGTTAGAAGGATTCTCGTAATTTTTCAGCTGAAGTTTTTCCAGGGGCAGTTAGTGACCTTTTTTTCCTCTTGCCAGAATACTCTGAAACTTAAGAACTTTAGCTCTTTGGTATTCATCCTTTCACTATATCTATAAAAAATATTCAAATCCTTTGACTATTGTGTTAAGTCAAGTTCAAGATTTTGGGGAACTTGTGTTCTCACACTTCAAACCAGTGAAAAAGTACCAAGCTGCAGTGGTGTAGTAGTCAGCCTAATACACTCACATTCATGAAAGGACACGTCAGTTTGCTTCCAGCACCGTACTACGTTGTGGCTGATGGGCTACAGAGCAGCTCGGAGCACAGGAACATAACTTCTTAGACCATTTTTAATTTTCTTTTATGAAGTAGAGTCTTCTGTCTCCTGACCAATCTACTAGCAGTCTGCTGTATCAGTTCCAATTTGCATTCATATTTCTTGTACAAGAATGACCTGAATTATATGCAGCATTTCGGGTCTCACCAGGCATTGTACACTTGTGTGGTATCATTAATCACTTCTCCGGCTCAAGTGTCTGTTATATCCTATGTCTGTATTCCCCTGTCTTGTTGCTGAATTGCATTTGTGCTTCACAAGCACTCTTCCTTCTCTTTGTCATGTTCAGTGCAGAGTATACAGATTGCTTGTTTTGGCTTCTAAAAACCTTGTACTTCTACTTGCTTGCTCATTTTTTTTTCTAGATGTGTTACCAATCTTGTTCCATATTGCTCATGTCTCCAAATTTGTCATCAAACTTCTCTAGTGTTTTGCTCTTTTTGTGCCAAGTTCATCAGCGAAAGCATGAAATTAAACCAACTTAAAGCACTCATTTTCAGAACAACACATGGCAGTTTTACCATTAGCCACTACCTTGTCTACAGTACAGTGTTGGTAGGAATAGTTTCTCAGTTCCGTCAAAAAGCTACATCATTCTTCTGTTCAAATATACGGGAACAGAGTTCTTCAGATCACTTAGAACGTTACCTGTATTCAATACAGATAGCAGGTTCATTATTTTCCATATAGAAATTATAGTTTACATTAACGTTCACCCCATGTATCATCTCTCTCCAGAGTCTGCTACAGTGATCCTCTATTTCTGTTTATCTGAGCACATTAGCATCTCTAACTTCGCATCAGTGAGATATATTGAAATTATTTTCTTGCCTGTGTAAAGCCTCAGACTCCTGATTTTCCCTCACATGCTCAATATTTTTACCTTTACTGAGAGCCGATATCAGTTTTTGACTTGGTTGACGAACCGCACTTTATTTTTCTCCCTGAAAAATAAAATTTATCTATTCTATTTCAGAATATCTGTTTTTTTCATTGGAAAAAAAAAAATCAGTTCTAAAATTCTAAAAATAATTCTGGGGCGTGGGAAGAACATGGGAAGGGCTGTTTGAAAACTGAAAATTCCTCTTTGTAGAAGTTTAGCAAAACTCAGATTAGCACAGAAATTTGAGTACCATTCTGTGATCCAAAATACTGTAGAATCTTACAAAACAAACTAGACAGTCAAGATGGTACCAAAATGTGCAATATTTGTATACTTTTTGCTGAGCAAAACAGTGAAGCATTCTATGGATATCTGTTCTCTCCACTAACAATTAGCAGATTTCATAATGATCTGATCAGCTGATAACACCTGCAGAAGACAGATGGTAACAATATTTGGTTACTTCCAAAAGCCTATTGAAGCCCAAAATTAACAAGGTAAAGTCTTTGAAGTTCACATAGCAGTCCCTGGAAACTTCTAGTACCCTGTTATATACCAGAAATGTTTTTGGCAATTCTAAGAAGTGATATGGGAAATATTCAAATCATTCCACAGGGCTTCAGCTACATATCTTACATTGACTTCAGTGGGAATCACGCAGTGAATTCCCCACTTATTGCTTTGAAAATGTACCCCTTAGTGTTTCATGTCATGCTGAGAGACAGAGCAATGATCCAAGGTCCAGATCCACAGCAGGCAGCAGTACACACATTGTGCTGGAATCCTGTAAAGCACCACTGTGTTAAAATATGCAGGCTTTAACTTAAAATGACAGAAATCAAGGGCATTCCAAATCAAGGTTCCTAAGAGCCTCCTCCCCTTTGTCCCATTTAGTGACAGTCATGACTTTAGAGCTCTAGTACGTAAAATTGGGTGGTTTTTTTTTTGTCTTCTTCTTTTTCTCTTTTCTATCCTGCCCTCTATATGACCTCTCTCCTAATTGGAATATATCTTGTTTTTCGATAATAGAATTTCCCCAGGAGATGGTCAATTTTTAGAGCTGAAAATTAATTTACGAACCCTGCTTGATTGCATGTGTCAGATATGTTTGTCTTTTACTACATAGTGACCTTCTCCTCCCCTCTCCCTTCACATCTTCATAGCTAGGAATTCACTTCACAGTCAGATAACATGCCTTTTCTCTCTGTGAGACAGGTACTTGTGTCATGCTTTTCACGTGCTGATGTTTGCATAGCGATAACACTCTTGGAGAGTTGTGTTCCAGTCAAAAGATCTGAATGTCTGTTATTCATTGAACAGCATCTTGCAGGACTGCAGCCTTTCTGATTCTGTAGCAGCTTCCACTTCATATATTGAGAAATGCCCAGGGCTGACAATGAGGTCCATACCACTCAGAGATACTTTTGCCTTGCAGTTTGGTACTTCAGAGTGTCTTCATAGCTCCATGGGAACTCTCTCCCGGGATGTGAGATATAAAGGATAGGTACATACAGTTTGTTGCCACATCATGTGGATACAGTGAACCTGTTTCCTTCCAGTTCCTCTAATTTCTATTTAAAAAAGAAAAAATAAAAATCTTAAGAATAGGAATATGAATGTATTGAGGTTTTTTTTTTTCATTTCATCAGTTAAGATTTCTGTTTTTCAAGTACACTAGCAGGTTTCTACAAAATATACTCCTATGCAGAGCCAATCTTTTATTCTGTTCAACTGATGATGTACTGGAGTGCTCAATTTGAAGTGAAAAGTTGAGCAAACACTGATGCTATTCAGAGCGTGAGTTTGCTCACGCTCTCTGTTAAGGACACTTGTTCAATGTTATTTTGATGAGATTATTTAAGACAGTGAGTGTGGGATTCACCTCACCTAGACTTAGATGGTGCAGCATAAATTTTTACACCCCAGCCAGCCTTCCTCTGTGCCCTTTCTGCTTGATAAAGAAAAATAGGCACATTTAGCTCATAACTCATCTGACCTTTTTTAGACATTTCCAAACCTTGCATCCTAAAATCACTCTGGTGAATATAAATGGAATCTAAGTGGCTGCATCAGATCTAGATGTCAGCAACTGAGACATTTACCACTGGTTAAGTGAATCCCACTCAAAGCTACAGCGCAACATCTTCCACAAAGTGAAATCTGTGTGATACCCTTTGATTTTGAAAACTTGATCAGCCAATTATATGATGCCTATGAAGAGGTCTCTGCTGGGGCTCAGCTCAGAGCTGGCGATCTTTAGGATAAAGAAGCTTTTCAGAGAAATCTATAACATGTCTATTTTAATGACTGGTTTCTTCCAACTTTCAAATGTTAACATGACTACAAGGTCGGCCAATGAGTGTGTTCAGGTTATGCATTGCTGTAAATTAAATCCTGGATTTACAGACATGTAGTCACACCCATGTGTGCATCATAGAATCACAGAATTATTTAGATTGGAAAAGACCTTTAAGATCATCAAGTCCAATCGTTAACCTAACACAGTCAAGTCCACCAGGAAACCATGTCTCTAAGCACCACATCTACACATCTTTTAAATACCTTCAGGGATGGTGAAACAACCATTTCCCTGGGCAGCCTGTTCCAATGCCTGACAACCCTTTCAGTAATGCAATTTGTCCCAATATCTAATCTAAATCTCCCCGGTGCAACTTGAGGCCATTTCCTCTTGTCTTATGTCTTGTTTCTTGCGAGAAGAGACCAACACCCTCCATGCTACAACCTCCTTTCAGGGAGTTGTAGACAGCAATGAGGTCTCCCCTCAGCCTCCTTTTCTCCAGGCTAAACAGCCCCAGTTCCCTCAGCCGCTCCTCATTAGTCTTGTTCTCTAGACCTTTCACCAGTTTCTTTGCTCTTCTTTGGACATGCTCCAGCACCTCTTGTAGTGAGGGGTCCAAAACTGAACACAATATTTGAGGTGCAGACTCACCAGCGCTGAGTACAGGGGGACGATCACTTCTCTAGTCCTGCTGGCCACACTGTTCCTGATACAAGCCAGGATGCTGTTGACCCTCTTGGCCTCCTGGGCACATTTCTGGCTCATATTCAACCAGATGTTAACCAACACCTCCAGGGCTTTTCCACCAGGCATCTTTCCAAACACTCTTCCCCAAGCCTGTAGCATAGTGTTGTGTACATGCACATGCATTTTGCACAGATTTAGTAATAGCAACAGTTAAGCTCAGTAGTCCATCAAATCTAAGATAAAGTTGCTCTTTAAATCAAGACATCCTGTCCTGTTTGGATAGACACAGAATTGAATTCAGTATACCACACCAAAAGGAACGTCTTTGGTAGTCTTTTGGGACCAAAGGGTACAAACTTCACAAATATCATTAATTAGGTGGATTGGACAGAAACAATAGTCAAGCTGAATTAATATTGTAACCTCGAAGTGTGGGAAAATGAGATAGTGTGCACATACACATATATTGCTGACAAAGATCCAACAGATCCAGGTTTTCAGCAGCTATCAAATTTCCAGGCTGTGTTTTGAATGCCTGTAGATCTGTACAGTGCTGTTTCCTAACTGGAGAGCTCTGCCAGTTTATGCCAGCTGAGAATCTCAGCCCTAGTCTTTATTCTGGAAGGGAAGAAGAACAAATAGAAAAAAAAGAACCACAATAAAATCTCTCTGAGTGAACTTTTATCTGTTTAGTGCAGGTGTGCCTAATCTTTCACAGTCCAAAAGCAAAGAAAATAAAATGTACAGTGTCAAAATGCTGCAAGCTTTTAAAAAGCACTTAAATTAGTATTTCACTGATATTTTTATTGGAATTATCACTACAAGTAGGCAATGTAACATTAAACTTTGCTGACCTTTGTTTGTCACAGACTTAATGCTGATAAATATTTTAAAACTCATTTGTATAATGCTAGAGTTTTGTTTAATTTCTTTATGGATAACCAAATTTTATTAAGGAAAAATAACAGTAACAAAATGTCATTACCTTGCACAATACATAGTCAACATATAACCTTATAACCAGCCTGCTGCCACAAGATCCTTATGTCTACTGCCTCCATTCTCACGCACAAGCTCCTAGTTTCCAGCTTTGGCAGGAACCACAATCTGCTGCTTTACACAGAAACAAGACATTACTGATCCCCTAAACAAAAGTGTTGGGAGCCTCAGATGAGTTCAGAATCCGTCACCACAACAAGTGTCAGAAGACCCAAGTGAGTTCAGTCCATCACCACGATGAACGTTAGGTGCCTTAAGAGCCAGACACATCCTATTTCACAATATCTCATGGGAAACGCAGAAAGGTCTTTGTGGGAAGTTAAGCTCCTGTAAATGTAATGGCATCCTGGAGAGGGATAAAGTGTGTAAGCTGTAACTCAGGTTGTTCTATACTATCTGCTATTTCGTATAATTTTTTATTAATGTTTGCTCCTTATTGTTAGAAACATAGAAGAGAAGCTCATGGGTAAGGGTGGAAGTAATTAAGTTCATAGTTTCTGCTGTGTAGGCTGAAAGAAAGAGAAGCAGTTTCACGGACTTATCTATTAAGCTCCCAAGTAAAACCTAAGTCTCCTCCAGTGCCTCTAAAATCTTCATTATGGTACTTTATCATCTGACTGTTTCAGTACAGGTGATAAACTGTCTGTTATGCAAAAAAAAAACCCCACTTCTTTTACTTTTTCTCACTTTCCCACCTGCTGTCTTCCCGTATGTCTGAGTTTTTTCTTATCATAAATCTATTTTGCCATTCTGGCCCAAAGATTATCTTCATTTGTACAGTACCTAGCATAATATGGCCTTAATCTCTGATTGCTAGTCCTCAAATGCTGTTATATTAAAAAGAACTTATAAAACAATTTCAAAATATCTGTCATTTGAAGAAATCACCTTGAGTGAGTACAGATCTCCAGCTTTATTAAAAAAAAAAAATTATTTCTTTAGAAATTCTTGTGAACAAAATAAAATTAAAATTCAGTCCAAAAGCTCATTTTATATAAGTCAGAGTGTTAGAAAATATTTGCTTCTGGCTGACAATTTGTATGCAAATGAAAACAACAGAGCTGTAGCTGGTGCTCTCCTGTAACCTTCGTAGTGTTGCTCACTGGGTGCCTTTACAGTAAAGTATGATGCTTTTGTCAAAATTACCAACATTTTTAGAGAAGTCATTCTGAGTAGAATTAAAATGACCTTCTGCACCTTAAAAGGGCAATGAAAGGGAAGGAGAGGGAAAAAAGAGTAAATCGGTGCACTCTTTTTCATTATGAATAAAGTATAGTTATTTAAATTAGGCCACACTGTAGAGTGAGACATGAGCTAATACTTCATTGCCAGTATTTTGAAAGCCGTGCCTCTCAAGGAGAAGAACATTTTCTCAACAGCCATTGAACTGAGTCCACTGTGATGTTACCCTGCATTATTTACAGAGAAATTCACGGAGAACATGTGCGGGGGTAAATGCCTAATTGTGTAAGAAGCTGAGGGCTCTCCATTCTCACTGAAGACCACAGATGTTCAAGACATTTAAAATACCCAGGGTTTCAATTGTCATGTGTTACTTTGCAGTAGTGTATCTAGAAGTCTCTAGGGGAAAATATATCATCCAAAATTTTCCTGGTGTGCACATCTTCTCCTTCAGAAGAACCAGAAGTGTTGGTGGCTGCTTCTTCCTTGTTTCATACTACCATTTCCATTACTGATTAGAGAAGACATACACTGGTACACAGAATAGTATGTCTACAAGAGGTTATTAATGCTCATGTTTCAAAAGCAGCTGTGTTTATTTTGATTTTGATATTTGGCCTGGGTTGCCTGTCTCACTTTCTGTCTCTTACATTGTACCACTAACAACAAACAGTCAAACCTTGACCTAAACTATTTTGCTGGTTTTGTGGTATCCCAAAGAAAGATGAGTACTTCGGTTTAAAGGGGTGGAGGTCCGAATTAACTAAGGATTATTCTGTATTGGTATAACAGCTAGTTGAACAGGTGAGGCTTTGCATAGAGCAGAGGATGATCTGTGTGTGCTATTGAAATGCAGATAAAATAATCCAGTGAAAGCTGTGCAAAACTTTGGTACAGTTTAATGGTACGTGTAATCAAATTCTGCATTACTCTCCAGAACTCAGATGTGCTAAAAATACCTTGTGCTATGCCCCAGCATGCATTTCAGTTATGATTTTGGTCTGATTTTGAGCCATCCTGCTAGCTGGCTGAGGCACTGGGTTGAGCTCATAGTCTGGTTCAAAAAACTTGTCAAAAAAATCAGCTCTCAAAGGTGGTGGATGATGAAGAAGAAACACTAAGAGAGTTTTATTCTTCAGACTGAGCTCTATGGAGACTCCTTGTCCATTCGTATTCCAGGGTGAAAAAGTTCTGCCCAGTTTTTGCTTTTCAGCCTTGTTATAAACGTAGTGCAATTCTAAATGTTTGGTGGAGAGAGGAAAGCCAGTGTTGCTGCCTCGCTTTTACATTCCTGCTGACACCTAGTGGCTTGTCAGCACAACTGCACACCACGCTGCACACTGCGTCACCTCCTCAGCAGCAAGGAAATGATAAAAGTCACAGCAGTATTCCAGGGAATTTCAGGGAATCTAACTGTCATCAACATACCCTTCGGTTTTGGTCACTTTTTAGGGGGAACGATAACAGTAAACAAGAAAAATGGCTTGTTTGGAAACACACTGCTGGACAGCACCGAGGCAGTGACAGTCCTGCTCTATCAGTTTGGGCCTGGATCCAGCATTGGAAAGCAGAAATGGTCTCAGCAAAACACCCAGAAGAGAAACTTCCTCTGACTCTTGGCTTTTCATATGAGAAGAGGTGAGGAATTGTCTTCTGACTACAAAAAGCACTTGAGAATAAACTAATTTTTTACACCACAATTTGCCATCACCTCCAACCCCAAAAAGTTTTAATGTATAGTTTGACAAAAAGAAAAGTAAAACAGCCTTCATGCAGCTTCAATTTTCTGTTAAATAAGGTGATTTCCTATAGAAACAAATTTCACACCCTGCCAAATAGAAATACCAGGTCCTTGATACAAGTGGATTTAACATTTTCTTTGGGTCCTTCTCAGCCGTTGGTAAAAGAAGTCAGAAAATAAAGGAGCCCTGCTAAGGATCTTAAGCCTGGCCTATTATTGCTTTCTTAACAACACCCCTTTCTGCTTTAGGAGACAGCAGTCTTGTAACTCGTTCTGAGCAAAAGGGGAATGGGATTTGTATAAAATCCCAGGAATTTGTACTAAAACTCATTTATGTGTAGGACCCAGCCTTGTGAATGTAAGCAGAGGCTAAAGACAGACTTCGTATTTTCTATTCAGAAAATACGGCAGAAAAGAAGCCTGTATAAAGCATGTGGAATTCACTCAGACTTGAACATCCAAATGTAAAAGCAAAAAGAGTGCTCAGACTTGAACATCCAGATGTAAAAGTAAAAAGAGTGAAATAATGAAGTAAAAAGCAAAGCAGTGTCCAAAACCAATATCAAACCCCCTGAATGGCAGTTCACAAGCTAAATGAAGCAGCAGTGCAAAGAATGTGCAGGCACAAGGCGTGCGCCCACACATCATGCATTTTAAGGACTCACCAGCTAATATTTCCTATCTTTTTCCAGAAGCCATACGGTAAACAGATAGCACTAACAAAGTCAAATATTAATAACCAAGAACTACACATCTCCAAATCCCCTTCCCCCAACCAGCAAAACCCATAGAAATTTACACTGACCAAAGCAAATAGAAAATAAAAGTCAAAGCACTTACATGGTTGACATTTAGGGATAGAACCAAGTACCCTTTCCATCCTTTTGAATTTCCTAAGTTATAACATTAATAGAAAATAAATACACATTGAAATGGAGTATCTCATGATCGTGACATATAGTCACTGAGAAGTTACAGTAATAAGGTTTTGAAACAGAACATCCCAAGAAGAAATTTTAAACTGTCTCCAGACAGCTCAGATCAATTTAGCATTTTGTCACACTCTTAAGTGATCTGGTTAGCTTTGTCCACGCAGAACAGCTTTCTCACTATAATTACATTCTAGCCATAGACTTCTTTCTTTGTAGGAGCAGCATATTTTCAGCTCTCTCAACACTATGATTGATTTCTTGTGCGATGCAAAGAGATACAGTTTGCAGAAGCATGAAAACAAATCTACGAAAATGTTGATGGAGGGGACATGACTCAACCCTTCACCTAAAACCTGAATGATGCATTGGGGGTGGTGGTGTAGAATTAAGGAGGAGGGGAAAAAAATCTGTTTCATGTTTTATTGATGTTTCATATTTTATTGATGCTCTGTCCAGTTTCCAAAGTAGATACTCCAGAGCAATGCATAGAATGCCTCTCGGCATCAAGAAACCATTCCTTCTAGCTCATATAACTGAGCAAATGACACCAAAACTGATCCCTGTGCTTTTTGGCTGTTCAAGAGTTGAACCCCCACAAGGCCTGCTCACAGAAGTGTTGGGTAATAACAACTGTCTCAAGTTTTCACACTTCAGTTGTGCAAAAGAGAGACTGACTGCATTATGTATTTTTCACCCTCTACCTTTAACTCCTTGCTCCTTTTAATTGAAACATGAACTGAAAACTGTGTAACACCTTGCAAATTTATTTCCCACTAAATTGCATATTGAATTTAAATTTTGTAAGACTGAATTAAGATTAGTTCAGAACCCTTAGGCATAATTATTAATCTAACTAAGATTTTTTTAAGATGGAGGTTGGAGGAGGACTTGGGTGTCTTACAGATTTGTTGGTTCACCAGACGGTAGGCAACAGCTACTGTTCACTGTTGCTGATAACTGATGTTAGTTCAGGCAGATGAGAAGCCTTTTTCAAAATTAGATAGACAGAGAAGACAAACATTTTGTCTTAGTGTATTAGTATTGTCTTTCCTTTACCTATTTCCTCCCTGTTTGTTAATTTCCATTGTCTCATTCCACGAGATGCTTGTTTGAAAGGAGGAAATCTCAGCTTTTTTGTTAAGTGCAAGAGTAAAAGATTGAAGTATTTAGACAACAAAAAGTTAAATATGCTTTTGTGAAAGAGATTTCAGTCTTCTTCAGAGGTTGTGAATTTGATGAGAACCTCCTGTTTGTTTTCTCACCGGTGAAGGAGAATTTCCTGACTTTTTAGATTAACTCTGTAACCGAACATAATCTTTTCTCCTGTGGTAGGTTAGATGTTACTAATCTTTGTCTAAATGGTATCTTGCAAAGAGATATATTTTACCATTCACTAGTCATTAGAAAAGCAGTATCCTAGTAAATATGCACACATAAAACGTGGGTGTGAGAAACCCACAGCTCTGTGTGGCCACTGCTTCTTGCTGCTATACAAACACATGCCAGCTCCAGTCTCAGTAAGGAAGCACGGCCAGCCAGTAAAAACATATTTGCACCATGATTAAGCAATGTCCCTTTTCTACCTTCTTGTTCATTGTTGCTACTGTTTTTCCCTTATTTAACACTGGTTCGTAATTGGCTTCTTAGTTTGGATGAGATTCGTCCTACCTGGATAAATACATTTTCAACCAGGAAAACAAGGTTGTAAAATTACAACTGCGCTTTTCCATAGGAGTACCAGATGATGTAGATGTGTTTACGAAGGAGAAACTGCCATTAAGACCAGGGACCCCGTGCAAGGTGAGTGACAGTGTGTAAGCTCTACTGGATAGTACACAGATTCGTGTGAACTGCAAGTCATGCTGCATCAACTGGAGGGCAACTGGTCCTCAGCTGAAGGACGATTTAAGCCGCTAAGAATAGCAGCTTACCTGGCAACCAGAGAAATAAACATTATTTGTGTGCCTGCTTTCAAATAACCACCAAAAAGAAGTCATATCAACATGGATCTTCTTCCCAAGTTCAAAGAAACACCCATACCTACTTACTGGTGCATCATGCAGGTACTGATGTTTTGTGATGTATAATATTCCTTGCTATATATAGGCATTAAATAAACTTTTCTGCACTATCTGGCATTTGTGCATCCATTAAAGTACCAAACCAGAAAAGATAAGAGAAATATTGGACTCTACTGAAAACTTAAACGAAACTTGAAGTGTCTTTTTTTTTTTTTTTTAAACTGAATTTCTTTCATTGTTGCCCTTCACATTGGCAACTTTTTCCTCGATGTATTTATATGCATCAGGGCAGTGCTTGCAAGTTGAAGTCACTGATGAAGATTTCTCTGTGGCCAGAACTAAGCAAACCCAGGCAAAAAAAAATCACTATGTGACATACAGAAAATGAATATAAAACATTAAGTGATTGTATAGATATAGATACACTTGTAGAAAAGAGTAAGACTTCATGTTTACATCATACTTACCTCTGATTTTTAAAACAAGGAAAAAATAAGTTCTTCTATCTCAGAATTTTCAACATACACTGAACATATATTGATTTTGAAAGATTTCTGTCTCACTCTCTGAAACTCCTAGGCTTCACATATTTTAAATGCCATTAGAAACTAGATTTGCAAAGTCAGGATCTAAATTTTAATTTCTCTAGCATATGGGACTTGTTTGGCCTAGATTAGGAAATAAAGCCAAATATCAGTCAAAATCCACCATGGATGTAATGGGGGGGATGTGTGTGTGTGTGTATGTATGTTGTGCTTGTATTTTAAATATCAATTATAAATTTCCTTGATTTTGTTGATAAGCTTTTTAGTGGAGGAATCAAGTTTTCTTCTGACAGAATAAGGATGGATGCTATCAGCGCTCAACAAATTATGAATAATTATACTAAGACTAGCTGCTCTATTTTCAGTTAACTACACACAGGTGATGATAATAATAGTTTAGGGAAAATGTGTTTAATGTGGGCCTCATTTTACGGAAGGAGTGTGTGAAACTGCATTGAATGTCTAAATAGGTGGATATATAAAGAGAATGAGTAACTACCTGTGCAAATGAGACAGAGGAGCTATTGTGACATTTTGCATATGGGACTAGGTGCTTATTTATTAAAAAACAACCAACCAAACAAAAAACAAACAAACAAGAAAACAAAACAACCCCATATCCCTATATTATTAAAGGACTAGAGAAATTTGTTTTGGTGAGCTGCTCTTGGTTGCATTTGTCTGCATACATTTGGCTAATATATTATAACAGATACTGCTTTGCTTCCCATGACATGATTGAGATCTATAGCTGAACTGATTATCTATTATTTCAAAACCAAATAAATGGAAAGAGTCCCTTTTTCTGGGTGACAGTACTCAGGCTGATAAGTAATAATAAGAAGAATGCATGTTCTCTAAAAATCCATTTATTTAGAAAGATCCCAAAGCACTTCTTAAATTACTAAGAGAAATCACTTGCACAACCACTTTAGCAGTAGCGATGTAACAATATTAGCCAGACATCTACAATGAGAAGAAAATAATGTCTTATTGCAGTGATTGTCCCACTGCAATCTATAGATCATCTGTAACCTCTACAATCATTACTGTTAGTAATTGGTCATAAATATCTTTGTTAGAACTTTAGACAACGTATAGAAGATGAAATGTGTCAAAAGCCAGTACACTGTAAAGGCAGTACAATAGTGTCAGAGCAAGATGTGAGTAGGTGTCCAGCTGCATTTCCCTCACAAGCACACTTGGAAACTTGAAGTCAATTAAGCTGCTGCTGTTGGCTTTCCCTCAGGGAATACCACTCAGAGAATCACCAACCAGGTTTCCAATCCTCCTTTGTAGAAGGACCAGTGTTGAAGAGCAGCTTCCTCATCCTCTACACCACAACTGGCAGATCTATCTTCCCTTTACAAGGTCCTTTTGTGGGATGTTCCTCCAAGTAGACATGGAGACCTGGTATCTCAGTCTCTAGGAATGCTCAGTATTGAGTCAGGGTATTTGAATGTCAGTGAGACAAAGTGAGCAGTAATGAAGAAATGAAGAAAGTTAACTCCCCATGTAGTATGGGGCAGAGCAGAAGCCGTTTTTGGTACTCTGTGCAAAGGACGATGAAGAGACATTGGGGAAGGAATAATTCCAAGAATTATGGGTTGATATATAGATGAATTTGATCAAAAAGTTCCTTGGAAATCAACTGACTACATGTTAACAGCATAACAATTAATTTTGCTTGTCCCAATAACTGCAATCAGCATTTCCATATTCTTTCTTTACACCCCTTTCCATACTTAATAAAAATTTTGTGGAAAACAGCCACATTGCCAGAAAGGAGAGGCATGCATAGGTTATGCTGAAGCGAACACACATTTTGATTCAGCTTCATCCATCCTTGCTTTTAATGGGGCCCTGAACTCGGCAGAGGCTGTTAGGTGCTTTTGTGATACAGATTAACAATAATACTAAAGTTCCTCCTATATCTCATTCCTCCCAAAGAGACAGACTTAGGCTAAGGCACTTTAAAGCTCTCCTTAGGCTGTTGTGAGTTCAGTGTGAAAATACATCCGTTGCCATCTCACGTTAACACTTATGGCTATAGAAGTGGGGGCCTTTTGCTTTTGCTATAGCATGTCAGATTATGGAACTGAAGGAACCATTGATCCCTGAAGGATAAAAATCAGTAGAAGGCTCCTTAAAAGAAAAAAAACCAGTATATTCAAACAGTATTAGAGAAAGTCCTTTCTTTGTAGTTTGAGATGTTGAAGGTCAAGGAAAAAAAAAAAATAGAGTCCTACATAAAAGTCAGGGAAAAAATAAAATAAAATATAAAATAAAATAAAATAAAATAAAATAAAATAAAATAAAATAAAATAAAAATAAGCAAAGCATCCAGTGCAAGTTAAAGTAGAAATAAAAATAAAACTTTAAAAATTTTACTGGTATCTGTCCTTTGTTTTCACAGTATAAGCTATTTAAAAGAAAAAAAATAATACGCTCTCTGCTTTCAAACTGCTGTTTTAAATAGCTGATAGAAAATAAAGCATCTCATTTATTGTTGAAGAGCAAAAATGTCAAATTCATAAAAGACCAAATGAAAAATTTGGGAAAACCATTGCTGAGGAATTCTGGAGGATTTGTATATATAATTGAAGAGAATAACACCATTTTTAATGGGAGCCTGGTACCCATATCTCTCTAGAAAGGAGAGCAGCTTTGGAAACTTTAGCATTAAACTATACATCACTTAGTAGTATGAGATAACACTTTGCAGTGGGAGTGAGGAAACTGGAGCACCTGAGTGGTGTTGTTGACCCTGTAGGCTTATGAATTCCTCCCTTCTCCCACCTTGTGTTACCTCCTAATAAATTATATCAGTGAGGTAAAACTTGGCATTTTTAAGTCAGAAGTTTGTAGGAGGCTTTCCTTGGTCAGGGGAGGCTTTCCATGACAGACAAGGGCAGGGAATGGGACCAGGTGTCTAAAGGAGAGGCCTTCTCTGAACAAAGCCAGCCCTGTTTCCAGGCACATGAGTCACGGGCCGTCACCTCCTGCAGGCTCTGGTCCTGTCCCTGTGGAGGAAGACCAACCTCCCCTGTTCCAGCCTGTGCTGGATCAGGCTGGCACACCCAACCAGCATAGTTTGCACTTGGAGACGTGCACCTGAGGGATCCAGCACAGAGAAAAAGAGAGGAAACAACCTGATGAAAACTGTAGAACTTAGGAAAAAAAAAAACCATACAAGTTAAGATTCAGCAGGGGGAAGGAAAGAACCAAGTGATGTTTTGTAAAAAAAGTCCATTACTTTTCCTTCATGTGACCACGGTTTCAGGCACTGAATGTGTCTAGAAAACAGTTAATTTCTTGCTTTATGAAGAACCTTTAACACACTAACATCTTTTTTTTTTCTCTTTTTTTTTTCTTTTTTTTTTTTCTTTTTTTTATTTACAATACTGTGCTTTAAGGAGGCTTCAGTCCTTTTTGAGCAATAATAATGGGATCCGGGTTTAGTTTGGAATTTTTTCTCTGGAAAACCATTTAGGTCTTATTTTTAATACATACTGTTTTTACCTTACCAAGATGGGAGTACACAGTACCCAAAGCAAAGAGCTAAAGCTTTTTTTTTTATTTTTTCAGTTTTCACATACCAACGTCTGGCTTTTGGCCATGACTACAATAAACTCACCTTATGTCTGTCAATCTAAATGACTTTTGTTTTAATTTTTATACCAAATGAGTTCATTTTGTGGTCTTCAAAAATGCTAGGCAGAGAGTTTCCCAGAAACCTAGCATTTCCAAATAACCTCTACAAGTGGAATCACTTACTGTAATTTAAATATTCAAGCAGTTTTATTTTAAAGTTAATATTGTTTATAGGAAGCAAATGCAAATAAGCGGTAAAAACCTTTTGGTACTAGGTCATTAAAAATCCATTCTTGACTTCCTGCCCACAACTACATCTTTTTTCAGACCTGTCACCCATTTCATTTAAGCACTTAGCTTTCTCCTAATGAATGAATTGGCATTTCATATTACCTTATTATCCTATAAAGCAAAATGCGTACTCAATAACATTAACGGTAATTTCTCATAAAGACACATTATCGATCCGGGTGCTACCTGTAAGCATTGAAAATTGCAGCCTGCACACAGAGCTTTTCACATCTGGGTCTGAAGAATTAAAGAAAAATTAAATTTGACAGCAGTAAATTCACAGGCACAATCTAGGCACCAATTTATATGCAAAACGAAATGCTTTATGAAAATTTCCTCTATTTTCTCACGGAGATTTGGGAAAAAGATTTCACTAGATGCTTCTTTCTCTAATATCCCTCTACTTAAATATTATACTGCAGTCACTGCAGACTCCCTTTGATGTATAAATAATCAAGTTAAATTATGTGCAGCAAGGAGACTAGTGCTCTGCCATTCTTATTTTACAAAGTAATATCTACCCTAGAGGGTCAAATTTCCCTGACAAATTCTTAATTACTATGTTGCAACAGAAGCAGAATCTATTTGTGCATAAATCCTGGGCATTCCCATGTGGTAAGTAACTAATATTACCAACCATTTCACTTGGCCTGTTCACTGAACTCCATAATTAGATAATACTTTTGATGATGGTACATTTGAAGTCTTAATCCATTTAATTTTTTATGAGATTTTTTTTATTTTAATAGGGATATGTTAGTGACCGCTGCCTATTTAAAAATCATTAAAATTCTGTCCACAGCAGTAATAAAGATTAAAGATTACTAATATGGCATTCATAACCTTGCTGGTTTTCTAGAAATCCGGGGCTTAAGGTAAATGTTAAAGGTCATTTAATATGTTAGTCAGTAATTATAATCCTGGGTAATAGGTTCCTTTTCTAATTATCCTGGTATAAAAGTTCTATTGTTTGGTTCTGTTCTTCTGGTTTTCTTATTTGGGTTTTTGGGCGGACAAGTAATCCTGGAATTAAGTTTCTGAACATTGATGAAAGTAGGTAATGCACAATGATTAACTGGATAAAAGCCATATGTTTGAATGCCGCATAATGTCTTGCCTTGAAGTTACTTACAAAAGATGCAGCATCCCTTTCCAGGAGAAATAAAGCAGAAAGGTCACTGCAGAGATTAAAACCTTTTTTTTATTTTAATATCAAACATTGACAAATAAGATAAGGGATTTGTGAGCAAGCTCTGATGAAAGTAAGAGTGGTTAAATACTAGATGGGAGAGAATCTTTAAAGAATAATCTGGTCATTTCAGAAGAAGGAAATTTCCTCCTTGAGGCCCTGATTCAGGAAAACATCCAGGCATGTGCTTCGTTGAATGCGGCATATTCTGTATATTTTCCTGGGGTGCAGCTTGGTTCTGCACCTAACTACTGCCCTGCAATACAAGCGGGATTTCTGAGACTTGCTGAAGAAAAATGTTCTTTCCTTTCTGCTCATATCAAAAAAATCTTAGTGTTTTTGTCTTAGAAATACACTTATTTTCTATGATGGGGATATTTTACAATGCCTTTCTCCCCGTGTCTATTCAAATATCTGTATCTTTATCTTTCTCTCTGTCTCTCTCTCGATCTGTGTCTATCTATCTATCATCTATCTATCATCTATCTATCTATCTATCTATCTATCTATCTATCTATCTATCTATCTATCTGTCTATCTATCAATCTTCATGATGTTTGTAGATTATGCAGTAACAAAATCTGCATACCAGGGCCTGAATTCTGGAGTAAGCACTTAAAATCCCGCTTAAGGAGAAAGCATTTGATTTAAAACACTTTCTTAAGCTCCCTTTCAGTTAAATGTGTCTTAAAACACTGTGTTAGGTCAAAAGGGTCAAAAAGGACAAAAGCCCCCCTGCAAAACCTGGCTTTCTGGTGAAGCATCTTCCTGCTTACTGTGGATCTCATGCCACAGACCATAACTGAGTCATCATGCTCCAACTGCAGGAGGAAAAATGTAAGAGAAAACAAGAACAATAGTAAGAAAATGTCTTTGGAAGGTGACCTGTTGTTTGCATTTTTTTTCAGTTTTAGCACAATACAAATACAGAATAGCAACAACCACAATGTCAGTAACTTCTATTTCAATAGTAATTATATCTCACTAGCTGGCTTCAGGCAAGTCACTAAGGTTGCATTTGAAAAACATCTGCAGTTCACGATATTTCTATCAGCACTGAGAATCTTCTTGCTACAGATTTATGCTGGAGTTGATGCTCTGTATTTCTAAAAAGTATGTGTCAACATGGGAGTAGAAAAAATGTTGACAAATCTATGAAAATTCTGGTCTTAGCATCTCCATTTTAAAAGGATAACAAGGATACGGCCTGTTGAGATGGTATGAAGTTTAGATGGTCAACTTTTATAGGGTATTTACTTTTTCAAAATAGAGGAAACTGCTACTACACCAATGAAAATCGTAGTCCAAATCTTCTTCAGAAGTCTTTTTTATTCTTGAGGATTTACAATTCACAGCAGACTGATGAATATAATTTAAGTGTGATTGGTGAAATTTCAAGAATGTTAAATCAAAATTGTATAAAAACCTTTGATTAAGAAATTAATCTCTTATAAGCATTTCCTTCATACTAAAATTCAAGTAGCAAAATCTGAGGCTTTCTTGTAAAGAAGTAATAGCTGACTTGAGAAAAAGTTAAACTCCCTGATATTCCAGTAAATCCCTGAGTAACATTCTTTCAGAACTTTTTAAAATACTAGTATGAAGGGAGTATGTTAAAGTTCCAATACTTTTATACTTTTTTGCCTCCGTTTTTTTCCTTTTACCTATCTGCAGCTTCCCAACAAGTCTTTCTGCATAACATTAATTTAAAGGAAAATAAAGACAGCAAAAGCTTCGTGTTTACACACTCACAATTTTCCCATTCACTCACAGAATCTTATGACAGATAAAATTAATGAACATTTCTCATGACCATTTCTGAACTGAAGTGCCATTCTGCTATCAAATTAACAAAGTTGGTTGGCATTAATAATAACCTAATTTTTACGAATGTTCACAAGAACCTCTGGCTCAGTTTCTACCCAAAGTAACTGTGATCAAATGTTAGCTCTTTAAACTGATTATCTGTCCAAGAAAAGAGGACTGACAATGGAAGGAATGTGTACATCACCAAATGAGCTTCCAGACACTTGAATTACACAGGGTCAGATTATGCTTATACTCTGGACCTGCATGGCACACCACCAGCAGCAGGCAGTCTCCGAGTCACCTCGGCGCCAGTCAGGGCTCGCCTGCCCTTCTCAAAAATTGGAGCAGCCTCAAGACTCCATCTAGTCTATATTTAGCTAAGATATTCTGCCTTTCCTCGAGTCAGGATGCTCTTGCCTTGCTTCCTTCCTACATCATATCTCCCACACTAGTGATCAAAGATAGCTGGGCCTACTTTGCCTGTCCCAGATGTATTTGGTGGATAGAGGACCCTCATGGATCAACCACATCTTGCACAGTCTCAGCTGTATAAGAAATGATGCAAATTATCCCTGCAAAGTGTAACAAAGAAATAGTTTTCTTATGGGATATTTATTTTTGCTGTATTCATCTTTAGTATTCTTCTTCAGACAGTTTTCCTAAAATGTTTTCCATTTTTGTGCACTGTGAATGAAAAGGATAACTAGAAGATTTTATATTATTCAGTCATCTGCCACATACACCTCACGACTGTGAAGAGGAGGTAGATTTCATGGGACCAGGAGGGAAAGATCCAAAGTGAATAATGATCAAATATAGCAGAAACCTGCAGTGCTTTTCATCACTTTCTTCCCATCTCTAACAGTGGATGCAGTCAAGTTGCAGATGATTATTCATAGTAATACTGTCAGCCCAAAAGTCAAACTGGCCAAAGTCTGTGGGTGACTGTTAGGCATTACTGGTGAACCAGAAGTGGAGTAGTTCCATGATACATTCTTGCATGATATTCCATTTTTGAGTGCAGTCCCAACTGTCAGCAAACCACCCCAAAAAAAAGTAACTTGAATGATAGGTAAGAGATTACATTAGATTTCAGCCAGTCATCTCCTCAGTAAAACTACAAGATTAAATTTGGGGTCTAAGTCTGGTAAGTGTTCATAACAGTTTTGTGCATTTGGCAAGAATAATCCTCATAACATCTAAATATACTAAGTATACTGTGCTTGTTATTTCAATTTAGGACTGTAAATCAGCAGCTGAGGGAGAGCTGAGAAACTCAGAAATGATACAATGAAAAAATATAAAATTATATTTTGTTGTTATTTTCTTTCAAATTCAACACAGTTTCAAATTCTTGAGGTAGAATGAGAGGGAGAATAGCATTCAGAATATTTTAAAGGACACTTAATTACAAAATATCTTTAATCCTAAAATTATTTTACATCATTGTATACCTCTACCACTGTTCAATTATTTTCAAAATTTAAGTGTATCCCCGTAAGTATATCATATACTACTACAACTATAAGTATGTATATAGAGTCTTGAGGTTGACAAGAACATATAAGCTTAACTTACAGTATAGCTTGTCTTATAGGTCTGAGGGTTAATTAACAGCGCAGAGCACCATAATTAGTACTATAAAACTATGTCAGTTTGTGCCACAGATTTTTGCTTGAAAATATTTTAGAACAGAAAGGAACAGCTCCAATCCCCTATAGCCATGCTCAGAAACAGCAGAAGACAGTACCAAAATGAATGTCTTGTGTGAAAAATTAATGGAGATGTATACAGTTTTATCTGTCTTGAATCAAATGTCTTTGAAATCTGAATTCAGATTTTACTCTGAAAGTTTTAATAAACAATATCTTAATATATTACAAACCGAGCAATTTCATGTTTTAAATTTTGAATTACTCAAATAAACAAAAAGTATTTAGGAGAAAATGACGTTTAATTAAAAGTGTTCTTTTATTCTTGCTTGAATTCCAAAATTTAGAAAAAAAATCTCAGATTTATTTTTAGTAAGTTGGTCTTTGCTTTTCTTCTTTCTTTAGTTTTCCTTCATAAATCTCCACTTCTAGTGACTCCTTACACTCAATCATCTCAACAGGCTAAGTTCTGAAACTAATTGCTATAGCTGTATTTTGGAGGAGGAAAGCAGAGTGACATTCACCTGATATAAAAACCTCCTGCTGGTGCATGATAGACTGGTGTAGAAGAGCAAGGCTTGCTCCAGCAAAAATAGCCATTTGAGCTTGCCTGAAAAACGCAAAATTATGTTCCTCTAGTTCACTATTAGCCTGTCCTCCGTTTCATGAACCAGCCTGGGCTGTGGGCACCTTTTCTTTTGCATTTTTGAGGCAATGACTGCAAGGTACTCCTGAGCTCTAGCAAAGTGTTATGCCCTAGTGGAAAGCAGGGACTAGGGACCTGGCTAGTGACACAAAGCTCTCACTAAAATATATAATTCATTATCTGAAATAATTTTGTGACTCTAGATACATCTGTCCTCTGTATGGGTTTAGATAGAACTATATTCATAACATGATTTATTCATCACAACAGAGCTGAATAGAGCTATCCAAGCCATATCAGAACCCATAAGTTTGAATTAAGTGTTTTGGGGCTAGGATAGGAAAGGGGAAACTCTCTCAGTAGGAAAACTGATTATTGTTACTGAAAAGAATTGGTACACAGAAAACGGTGTCTTAAATACCACCAGTCTTCGTGACTTGTAAGGGACAGCTCTGGTAAGAGAGGAACACAGTGGCAACTGAGATATAGGTAGGAATCACAGTAAAAAATGCAAGATTGGTTGCATGCAGAAGTTCCAAATAAAATAGAAGAGTCTCAGAGAGGGATAGGATGAAGGCACTGGAGTAGTGATAATGAAGAATAAAAAAAGATATATTTAGTAGTCCTTTTGTTTGATAACTATGTAAACTCTTTGCTTGCTCTAACTGGGTAGTCAAGGGGTAGCAGATAAGTGCTATTTTGCCTAAATTGTAAAAGGTGTAGTTCTGCATTTCCTTTGTTTTCTACCTCTACTGTAATGCAAATACTAGGCATCACTGTTGTATCACTGTAACCACTTTGTGTTTATTTTCTTTGATATAGTAAGACCGACAGAACTTGGTCTCTTGCTGTAAATTAATGTGGGCTATGCCTATCAAGATTACTCAATTTCTAAATCAGCAGGACAGTTGAGACCAGGTTTTTTTTCTTTCTTTGTATCATAGCCGTTAAAAATCACCTTCCAGACACTTCCTTAGTCCCCAGGTTATAAAATATGATAAGAAGATAGCAGAGGAAAGATTATTCAATTAAAATGAAAGAAGACAACAGAAGAGAAAATACACTCTGTTTAGAGGTTAGGATTCTCACCTGGGAAGAGCAAAGACACAAACTCCATTCAGTTTTGATCATATGGTTGCATACACATTTCACAATAGGACACAATCTCTAATAGCCCTGCCATATAATGTAATGCAATGCTTTCTCATTTGCTGAAGGAAGTTATGTCTGAGAGGTCTGGAGGGAACATTGCTTCTATACTGTTACTATAGGAGTAATAAAAACAACATTCCTTGCATCATTCTTACTGTGGTGGCAGCGTTGCTGTGGACAGAGTCTATATGCCTATCAATAGGCTTGACTGGAGCTCAGGTATTTATCCGCTGGTCAGGACAAATTATGACAATACAGGTCTTGACTTTGTGTCCTGGTTTTGTTAAAAACAAGTTTCTCTTTTAGAGATTTTGTCTGTCAGCTAAAGCCTTCATATTAGCTGCATTTTCCTGGAGAACCAGACACATGTTTTGGTAAACCTAGCAACAGAATGCAAACTTATTGATAAGCATGGATGGACATCTCACGAGAGGGGCAACGAGAAACAGGTGACCAAGAAACTGACCAACTGTGTATAACATTCCATTCACGTGAATACTTCATGTAAAAGTGAGAAATCACAAGGATCTTGTCCCTTTTGCCTTTTCCCTTCTGCTTATGGCCGACATTAGGAGAGGACCTTGCTAGTCGCCCCTGCGAACTGAGGCCTAGTGACAGACTGAATCCAGCTCTGGTTGGCTGCAGAGTCTAATCCAGGACTTTGGTTGCTGGCTCTGCAGTTGCTGAGACTTTCAAGATTGGTTTTGTATATTTTGTATTATTTTCTCTATTCTTATTAGTAGCGTTAGTAAAACATTGTTAGTTTTTCCAACTCTCTTCTCTCTGTCCTTCTTTCCCTCCCGATCGCCTGTCCTGAGTGGGAAGGGGGGAGAGGGAGGGGCAGAAAGGGGGAAGTGGAGGAGAGAGGGGGTTAACAATACATCTGCCAGGGTTTTATTGTCACCCTGCTATCTAAACCCTTGACACTTTGTTATACCAGTCCCACAGTTCCTGCTTATCCTCCCGAGGATGGAAGTCAGAGGTGAAATGCCTGAAACCCTTACTTTTAAAGATGCCTTCACTGACCTGCGTGGGCATCTGATTTGGTCATTGCCTCAGTTTTCCTGTCTGTAAAATTAAAAAGTAGTTACTTGTTGCATTGGAGTGTCATGAAGATTATTTCAATGGTTATACACACCTTCTGGAATTGTATAGTGGTAAGTAGTATTTGTATGAAAGGACCTGAAAAGGGATGTTTTGTATAACCTGGAGCTACTCTTATGTGTTTGCTTTATTTGTATATCTGGACCACATCAGTAAACACAGTCTAGAGAGAAACATTTGATTTTATATTGTCATGCACAAAAAAACCCCACAGGTGCCTGGGTATATGCAGATGTGAAAGAATTAATGAACAATTTAAATAACAGTGGAACCTTTCTGCTCAGAAATACCCATACGTATATAATTTTATATATATGTATATTGCCACATTCTCCTTCAGCTAACCTTTGTGCAAGAGAAACTTCTGCTGATGTCAAATGACCAGGAGGACATTAGCAGCTGATACTGCTGCCTGTCGGGTGCTGTTGGGTATGTCTCCCCACCACCAGGCTGGCTTCCCTCACTACTGCCACTGACCTTGCAAACAGCTCCGACAAAGGTCGGAATGGATTCATTGATCAGCCAGGCCAAGCATATGACAGTCTGTGCCTTAATTGAATCCCAAAAGGGGGCAGACTGGGTTTTTATTACAGAGGCCAGACGACAGCACTCATTAAAAGCTCCACAGACTGTGTGGTTTACTAATTAGTTTATTATACAGACACCTTGACGATGGGCAAAGTTGTCATTTTGCCCTTTATCGCACAGGGGATGTTGTTAAAAGTTTAATCAGCTAACACTGACCAACTTAGCTTGGCAGGCTGTGGACAGTCATTACCGAGGTCACCCCTGCTGTAGCAATTCTGACAGGGTCACAGCATGAATCTCCAATAAAAAGCACGTTACATAAGGTAAGAATGCACCTGAAAGGGAACCAGGAAAAGAGATGTGCTCAGTGGGGAGTAGGAAACAGATGGACTGTTAGGACAAGTGAAGACTGTTACGGTTCCTCTTTGCTTACATTGTTTAACATATGCTTTTTGGAAATATGGGGAGCTCTGAGCTATTGCTGTGATATGTTCATTAGAACGCAAGATAGCCTGAACCAAGCGGTGTGTGAAGAGGCATTAAGTACCTCTGGTTTTGAGAAAGCAGGGATGATTTCACTAGTTAAGCAATGCCTAAACCCCAGGTAATGGTCTTGTCCAGAGGGACAGGAAAACTTGCACTAGGAAAACCAGAGAGTGAAACAACACAGGTACTCCCCTAATGTTGCTCTTCTTTCCAACATGCTCTGGGTAATACCGTAATGTACCTTAGTGTATTTATTCCCTTAATATGTGGGCATATGTTACATCTTAGAGAAATTTTTTGTAAGGTTACTTTTACTTAGTTTTACTACAGCAATGTCTGGAAGTCTCAGCAGAGTTCAGGGCCCATTAATGCTCAGTCTTAAACAAACGCCCCCTATCAGCCCCATATCAGAAGACATAGAGTATAACTAGATATGTCAGATTAAAGGAGGCATAAAAATATGAGGCAAAATGACAAAGACCCTTGATCTTCTTTTCAGAATCCCATTGACTAAACCATATTGCAACTTTATCTTTTTACTTCGGAAACTAGCTAAAAATAAAAACAGCTTGATCTGTCTGTCACACTTATGAGTCAACTTCAGTCAAATCTGAGACAGGATAAGTGCCTCAGTTCCTTTCAAGTCTTCTGGAAGCTGGTATTTTCCACGAATGCTGGTAGAAGAGTACTATTTTTAATTATTTCCTTGAGGGAAAGACAGGGAAAATGGCAGTTTGGCTGGCAAATCAATCGGTCAGCATGCCTAACGTACCAGATCAGCCATGGCATGTGCTGTCATTGAGACATAAAGAAACTTAAGTAGAGGACACAAAGTGGATGGAGAATCTGTGATAGACCATACGGAGTAAGAGAGTATTTGAGGGCAGGTTGGGGAAACACCATCATTTCACAGGGACGACCTGGGGAAGTGGGATGACATGAGCAAAGGAGTTTAGAACAGGCTCTAAAGAGAGGGATAGAAAGAAAATGAGGTTGTTTAGGTTGGTATTCATAGAGGATATGGGACCAAATTCCAGATAAAGTAAGACTTTTTTAATTGCTGTGCATGGAACAAATGATTTATTTGAGTGTAGGGCAGTGTGACATGAAAATAAAATCACATTCCGGTCCTTGAACAGGATCATGACAGAAACAAAGTAAAGATATCCCCACAAGGAATCTCCTGAAGCTGAATTTCAGTTCACAGGGACAGGAGTCATGTCATCTAGAAGCTGAAAGTGACTGGGCCTGAATGAAAAAATTTCTGGAACTAGCAGTGAACAAAGATACCCGTGATACTGAGTCCCAGCTACAGCCTGTAATGGAAAAAACGCTTGTTAAACTGAAAGTATTTAATAAGCGTGGCGACTTTGTTACCCTGAAAGTCTATTAGCGTATTTATTCCTGGCTCCAAATCACCTAGGACAGAATAAGCTAGACACGACTGCATTTTGGCATTGCCATGAAGCTCCATCTGTATTCTTTGTCAGAGATCTGGGTTAGTGTCTCTCATTTCAAATGCCATTCACAATCAGCAGCTGTAAGTCCAGAGTATCAGTTCGCAAAGTGGAAAAAAATATTGGATATACAGGATGCGTTATCTTCTGGGGGCTGGAGCGTTGTATGAGATACATTGCATTTGTTTCACTTCTAACTTTGGCTTTTTTATTTGTATTTAGATATCAGCTGAAATTCTGGCTTTGGTGAATTTGATGGGGGATTTTGTTGTTGACTGTAATAGAGAATTTCATGCAGAATATCACTGCATGTATTTGAGACTTGCTTCCTCGAGACATATGACATTTACAATTGTATCACATGCAGAGTGAAGATAGAAAGATAGGAGACCAGTTTTCTTGTTTCACTTCATTTTTCTTCTGTTTCAAATGTCCAGCACATCCACTTTAATACTTCATCATCATGGAAAACATGAATGGCAGAGTCCATGTTAATTGTGTTCAATCCAACATAACTAAAAGACTGTTAAAAGTCTCATTTAAACAGAAAATGCAACCTTTAAATTAATAGGTTAGTATTTGTGTCTAGCTAAGGCATAAACTATGGTTCTGATTCTTCTATGGTCAGGGTGAGAACGTATCAGAGAACTCTGTAGCTTTTTCCAGCCCAGAAACTTTACTTCCTTTGCCAAGAAAAGAAGTCCTAATGTGGAAGAGCTCATATGGATGAAAATCTCATGCTGTTCTGGAGCTGAAATATGGTGATGGGCCCAGAAGGCTGGTGTCACCATCTTATTCCCAAATAAATGCATAGGGGGATACAAGAAGGTAAAGCACAACCTGGTGTGCTGCAATGTGTACTATTCATTTTCATTTGAACATTAGCATAAGGTGCAGTGGCAGGAAATTCATATCTGTCATCATATGGAGTAAAGATCAATGAGTGTGTACTTACAATATGTCCTGAGCTTAGCACTCTGTGAGGTGTGCAGTACAGGGAATGTGAGAGGGAGCCAACTCCATGACAAAACATAACAGATGCACCTCTATTCAAGGCAACATTACCTGAATGCAGAGGACAAGAATAGAAAAAGAGTATTGGACAGACCCTCAAATTGCATTCATCAGCATAGTGCCCTTACCTTTAATTTTTACTACCCCAGTTTGGCCCGTGTCTCTATTTGAAACATGGATCCATTCACATTACTCACTCAGGAATCTGGCCAGAGTACATCGCAATGCTGAGGCAAGCAACGGGTCATGTAAAATGGAGGTGCCATTGCTAGTTAACATGTCTTGGTAGTCACCCCAGGAATCTTCTCACAGTGACAGATTGCTCTGTTACAACCACACAGGCAAATGCTCCATCATTAACTTACTTTAAAAAAAGCTGCCTTAACCGTGAAACTAAAAGACTCCAACTTTTGCTGTAGCTCCCTCAGGCAATGAAGGAATTTGCGATGTGTGTCAATGAGACATTTGAAATCTCACACATTTAAATCGTCCCGACTTCAACAGCATTTTAAATACACTGAAACTAGCAGCATTTCTAAACTCAAACACTCACCAGTTTCCTTCCCATAAGCTTGCTCCTACGAGCCTCAAAGGCAGTAGAAATGTTATTATGTGAACAAAGCTTCTCTCTGTAACTGAATTATATATAAATCCATTAAAAAGAGAGAGAGATAATATAATAATTAATACTTTGTACTACTCTATTACCTTTCTATTGCAGACTAAAGGTATTAATTCTGCCTTAGCCCACTATTTCTCTTCCCATTTTATAAATGGAAAATTTAGGCACGAAGGGACAATGTGATTTAACTGAAGGCACAAGAAAAATAAGTATCAGGGCAGGCATAAAAATCCTGGAAATTGGTTCTCGGTGCTGCATCCACTGTTCTTGGCACCAACCTTACTGCAAAGCAGAGATACAATGGAAAATAAGTGCCACCAACAACACTATCTGAAAAAGGAAATGCAAATTATTACAATGAAAAACAACAGTGAACCCTCAGTCCCCAGATCTCAGCCTCAGAAAGAAGTAAGGCTCAGTGGAAAGAAATATTTAAGTACCATGGCCATTATTTCAAGCCAGATACCACATGCATGGTGGGCAAATCATGATAGCTTCGCTGCATCGTGTGGTATTTTTCAGTGTTCATGAAGAAAATCTCATAATCCTGTCCTCCAGTCTTCCACTATGCAAGTCAGTTAGGAGTTCCCATTAAGTTCAGCAGTGTGAGACTGCAATTAAGCAGCAATTAAGAGATACACAATGCAGCCCATTGGAGGGATGAGCTATGTTCTGGCTAACACAATCAGCAAACAAACTCTTTTGAAGTGTTTAGACGTGGCACGTTAGAAAAAGTACCCAGCATGAGGAATTACTGTTCTGCCCTCATGCAGACATAAATTCAGGCTTCACTCAATCCTGTAGATAGAGGGACTTGTTTATCCTCCAGAGGGATTTTACATGGCACCAGCAGGCTGCCCACAATGCAAACCCACACCTTTAATGGTTGCTTGTGTGAATTCAGAACGACAAAGCATTTCATTAATTGTCCGTTCCTAATCAGTCTCTTAATAGATCTATAAATGAATAAATACCCTAAGGAAATTGCTACTTTAAAAAAGGAAGAAATTGGGTACTACTTTGAATATTGGCAGACACAAGAGTTGCCTTTTAACTCTGGAGTCATTCAACTTTTGTTGGAGTGTTACATAAAAGCTTTTAATTTACCGAGTACCTTTTTGTGAGTCGAGGGGATCATTTGCGACTAATGAAGAGCAAAGAACATTTTAATAATAGTGACAACTGGCTTTGATATTAATATTGTCTCCAAAAAAAGTCTCTTTTGAAGTCTCTGAGATTAGGAAAATCCTTTATATTCTATCCAACCGTGTTAATAAAATTGCCTTGCCTACATAATGCTCTCTCCAAAGCGAAAGTAATTTTCCCCCATTTAGTTCCCTGTGCTATCCTTTGGATATTTTTATATAATTTTTTTCTCACTTGTCATTTTTCTGTGCATCAAAATTCCTAATTTTTCATTAGTTTTCAAAAATCATATTTAAATGAAAACCCAAGTGTAATGCTTTATTTCTCACAAGAACTTGAACACATTCTGTATCTTTAAAAAATGGAAGCCTTTTTGCATGTCATAGATATTTCTTGGGATCTTTTTAGGGGAGAAGTAGAACAATGTTTATGTTCCTTCAATGTTTCTTAGAATTTCTGCAGTCTAGTAAACGATCAGAAGAAACAGATTAGCTGATAACAGTATTGTTAGCTGAAGATCCCTTCACATGTTTACATAGGCTAAGAAATTTAGCTGATATACAGAAATATATAAATTAAAAATGTTGCTGAAAATGGCATTATCCATTTAAACAAGAGACCATGCCTTGAAATGCTCTGATACTCCAATTGGATTTACTCTGAGGATAGGAACAAAACTCCAAATTAATATGGGGCCTTTATCCTCCTAAGGAGATAGCACACTTGTCTCTGTGTGCTAAGGGACATGGTATTTCCACACCCAGTCACAGGGTTTGTGATTCCTGACCACTTCTTGTTTACTGTTGCCAAGGTGAATTGCAATCCCAGTGGCATAGTTATGGTTTCTTTAACTGCAAAGTATTACATGATGCCCTCTTCCCAAATTTTGCCTCCCTAAATTCTTCCTTCATTTTCAAAGGAGCTTATTTTCTCATCTTTTTCATAACAAACTGTTATTCAGTATTCCATGTCTTTCAGTAACTGCCATATTCTCCCCAGAGAGTGCTGAATTTGAGTGGTATATATAACACGGGCAGGTGCTTTTCCCTGTAGGAGTGCTAAATCAAAGCCTTCTTCAGGAAGGTATCAGTTTTGTAGAAACTATGACAGAAGAGAAGGAAAACATTAATCTAATTCTGTTACACATCTGTTTTTCTATGAACAATGCCACATAGATGTTACGTTTCACTTAAATTTGAGAAGAAACTTCTTCTCAGTAAGGGTAACAGAACACTGCAACAGGCTGCCCAGGGAGGTTGTGGTGTCTCCTACTCTGGAGACATTCAAAACCCACCTGGACGCCTTCTTGTGTAACCTCATCTATGTGTTCCTGCTCTGGCAGGAGGATTGAACCAGATGATCTTTCGAGGTCCCTCCCAATCCCTAACATTCTGTGATTCTGTGATTCATATGACAAACCCCGAGATCATGTCATCAATTCAGGTGAACATGAAGATGACCACAGTTGAGAGTAGGTTACTTCTGTTAGTGAGTTCTGCATCCCTAAGAACTTTATTACTTTATTAAAGTTATGGCAAAACAAGACATATTTATGAACTGAGAGACACATTGTTAGTTCCAGTGAGGGGTATCAGCTACCAACGACTGATGAGAAAACGGTGTCTCTAAAAATGGTGGAAGCAATATAACAGACCCAGTTCCTCTTGTGTTTAAATTTTGTCCTCAGTCTTTCATTTTTTAAATGAAACACCACTCAATTTTCCCACAGTTTTCAGAGAGGGTTACAAGTTAAAGCAATACACTTGGTTAAGAATCTTGTTGAATCGTGACTGCATATGATGTATTGCAAGTCATGAATCATTTGAAGCATAAACCAGAAAAATTTCTTTTCCTTCAGTTTCTTTCATACTGCCCATGATATATTCCCTCCAACTCTTCCTTAATTAGGGAAGTTAAGACCAGTAATTCATCTCCAGTTGTTTCCTCCAAGCAGTAGCAGCAGCAGGGGTATTAGCATAGACCAGGGTTGTCAAACTCATTTTCACCAGGGGCCACATCAGCCTCATGGTTGCCTTCAAAGGGCCAAATATAATTTTAGGACTACCAAGTACCTTCCCATCAGTCCCAAAAAGCAATGCTATTACTCTTTGTACCTTTTCCAATGAACAGACAACACAACAGTCTTCTCAGAACACAAACACAGAGCAAAAGAAGTCTACAATCTCATGCTGAAGTCTAAAGATGTCTCATGTCCTTGATATGTTAAATATAGTCCAGTTGTGTTATACTCAGTGAGGGACAGAAGAACATGCAACACTTCTCTCTCTTCTTGGGGAAGTCTCTCATAGCACATATTTTGGGTAGTTCTGACCAAATCCAAGTCCAGTTTCCTGTTTTGATTTTAACTATATTTAGTTACATGGGAGACTGCGAGCTTTGTACCACCTTTAACCAGAAACTCCAGGTATGGGATAAATATTTGTAATTTCGACACTGAGAGAAGTTTGCTACAGGGTAACTAAATGTAGACCTACAGCTGATATTTCTGGACAAGTTTCTAACAAAGGGCTGATAAGTTTAAGGCTGCTGACTTAGACTTCTCTATGGATATAGGGATGCCGTTGCTAGAGTAAAGATAACCAAGAAGGTTATGAGGGGCCACAGAGATCCCTGTGATCTGCAGAAGCCAGAGTGCCCACAGAGGCTCATTCACTTCTACTGCACCTCAAAGTGGTAGGGAAAAAGGACCTTGTCTTGTGTTCATTCAGATGAAGAAACCTTTTATGGGAGTTTCTATAACGTTTCATTTTGAAAGACTATATGGTAGCCAGAGCAGGATGACTGTATAATAAGGCTCACTGGCTCTCTGATAGAAACTTTCATAAAGGAAGAAATTACTGATGAAAGCAAATGGGATTTTGTGTGTGTGTGTTTCTTGTGCAGCTTGAGGTTTCATGCAGGTTTTAGTGCTTGTAAAATGAGGGACAACAGGTGAGCAGGCCACAAACCTTAACTCCCTGTGCTCTCTTCCTGAAAGTGAAGGAAGAGCATCAAAGAGAATGAGAGTGACAGACTTTCTAACTGAAAGGCATTGTATATTCTTGCTTTAGGTCACAGCCATGGTTTGCATCACAGAGCACAGCCTGTCTAATTTAATATTTATGAACTCATTTTTAGGGTGCAGCCTTAAGTGGGCCTGGAATCTGACGGTGATAATGGAGAGTTACAGCCATGTTTTTTTATTTGATTCTTACTTTTGGCAAATTTAAAACTTTCCATTTATGCCCAGGTGTTGGATGCTTCTTTTATTACAGATCCTTTTCCCATTTTTCCTTAACCTCTCTTCTTCTCTGCTCATCAGGCTGAAAAAGTAAAAGCCCTACCATGTCACCAAGTTTGTACCAATACTTTTACATGTATAGTTCTTTTGTCCATAAAATATATTAAAACATTACAATATACACACGAATGTAGAGAAACAATCAATGGGGCATGGATAAATTGTTCCCACCAAATGCAAAGAAGAATCTTGCTTAACTCCTGTTTCTGCCTTCATGTTAAGTTCATTTTTGTACATGGCTCACTAAGTGAGAAAGTGAAAAAATAAATGTGTGTAAAATATTTATTATAATAGGCTGGGAACAACATGGCACAATACTGTATTTGTAGTTCTAAGAAAAAGTATAAACTACATTTTTTCAAAGATCTTAATAATTTTAGAGGTGTTGAGAGGTATTTTTGAAATAGCTTTCAAGCTATTCCATCTTCTTGCTAATTTGATTTTTCAAGTGTTTAGTATGCAATTTGTTATATATATAGTCATATTACTGTGTGCCCATACCATAATCATATCATCTCAGTTATGAGAACAAATAGACTCACTTGAGTAAGTGTTCAAATTTGCAATGCAATTGAGAACTGGCATACTGTGAATGTGGCTCAACTGGTGTTCCACTACTGTGTTCTAGTATCAGACTTCAGCAAACAGGTGTCTTCTTTGAAGTGCAAAATGTCTTTTTTGTCTTACACACCAACGTAGTAGGAAGATCAAATACAAAAAGCCCTTTTTTAGTCAGCTGACAGGATGATCTGAAGGACAGAATTGATGTTAATAGGAGCAACAATAAAGTAAAACCCACGCTTTTTGTTAAGTTGTTGGGGTATGTTTTGGATAGATTCTGCTCATTTTTATTTTGCCCAGTAGGATCCCCAATCAGTCCCGCCATTGTCTACTGAACTAGCTAAAGCATGATGCTGGAAGTCCCAGCGGGTTTTGGCTGTCCAGCACAAAGAAATAAGAGATTTGTATATGTAAAGAATAAATTAGAGATCACTTTGACAAACGTGAACTTTTCCTGTTATTTCTGGGTGGGCTGAAATAATCCAGAGCAGGTGAATAGGAAAATGAGAGAATGACTAGAAACCTGGAATGCAGGAAATGGGCAAACGTGGCATCTGATTTTTAAACAGGGGAGAATTTCAGATAAAGGAATTCTAGGCCAAACAGATAAGGAGAAATACTCAACCCACCTGTAAGCAGAGGATATAGAAGTGATAAGTAACAACTGACAGATACATCAGACTAAGAATCTGTCAAACTAATCAGGTTTCCTTCAATGGCAGGGTAACTGGATTCATGGAATTAAGTAGTTGTGAGTCACCATCAGATTCCTACATGATTTGAAAGACATTACCATAAATAAATCAAGAAAGTGCAGAATGGGCAAGTACTGTAAGCACATCAAGTTAGAAAACAGAATTAAAAAATATTTTTAAGTGTGTTTCTGTTTAACAAGAGCAATGCAGAGAAAGAGGAGGGGAGTCATACTTTTACCTATCCTGGGTTTAGTACTATTCCTCATTTTCAGTAACGAAGGGTGGAACTGAACGTATGTAATTTTTGTAGATCATACATAAATCAAGATGAATCACAAGGACCTTGGAGGACAGGATTAGAGTTCAACACAGTCCCAGCAAATTAGAGTTGTAGTCTGGAAAAATAAGAGTTCGTTTAATATGGCCCAGACCGAGGTCCTATGCTTATTTTTTTTCTTCCTGACTGAACTTGTGATTTCTGCCCAAATACAGGATAAGGGAGGGTTGCCTACACAGCGGATTTGCCAGGAATTGTTTTGGGGTTGTAAGAGATAATAACCTGTATATAAATCAGTAAGTTTTACCACTCGTACTAGGATGTATAAAATGAAGTGTCATATATAAATTGTGGCAAGTAATCTTTTCAGTCTTCAGGTAAAGCCCTCAACTCTCATCTCCTGTTCAGGTTACTACATTTTAAGAGAGATCTAAGAAAGCAGAGGCAGTCCAGAGGAAGGTGACAAAAATGATCAAAGACCTATAGAAAAACTTCTTACAAGCAAAATTTGAGAGGACCAGGCTTGTTAAGTTTGAAGATCAGAAAACTGAAGGCAAAGTAATAACAGTTTTCAAATTATTTGTTTCCTGTGAAGTGGATGGCAATAAGTAAACTCCAATGTACAGTGAAAGCAGAAGAGGGAGGTTGTCAAGGGTTGTTATGTGGAACATCAGGGTCCCTTTCTGTCTACGATTTTCCATCTCCTCTCAGAAGAAGGAAAGAAGTTCCTCCCTCTTCCTACCTCTGTCCTTTCAAAATTAGAATTATTCAGTAGATTTAAATCCTGGAGCCTAAGTCAGTGTTTAGGCAAATGTTAAATGTAAAACTTCCAAAAAAAAAAAAAACAGTCTGGTGTCTGTTCATTAGAGATTTAAGCATATGACTAAATTTAAACTATTCCAGCACTTTAACTACTCAAGTGATTGAAGTCGGGTGATGTTTGTTAGATATATCCGAACTTAATCTGAGTTGGAACTAATATATGTGTATTTGGCTATATCAGTTCTTCGATTGCTTAGGAATGTATACATATGTAAATAGAAAATTGATGCAGATGAACTGAGGTCTCAAATTTCTGAATGTATACATTATAGACCTTCATCTCTTCCCCTTTTTCCCTCCCCAGCAGGGGGGCTATACATCAAGAATTTGTGTTCTGACCTTACAGTTTGAAAGGTATTGAGTGCTTTAGCCTCCAGTATTGAAATCATTGAATGTCTGTTGCTGACTCAGATGGAAACAAGGTTAAGCCTGTAAATAGTAACATTATTGAAAGTCACTTTTTAACTGCAATTTCCTGACTAACACTGAGACTCATTTTATCAAGTCTCTCCCTTAAAATCATGTGTGAGGGCTTGTACATCCACACACCTACTAACCCGCTACTGGAAAAGCAGTCAGCTGTTCCCACATTTTTGGGAGGATACTTCTGAACGTGGAGCTATTAAAATAATAATTTATCTGTTACTCTGCAGTCTAGGAAGTGATCACAGTCAGGACCTACATTGACACTGCACACCTGTGGGGGCCCAGAGTCTTCAGCTACCCAGCTTTTCTATGGAAATGCACGCAAATAAGTCACTGCTGTTAACTCCTCCTTCACCGTGAAGGGTGGATGGCTCTAAAAGCATCACTGCTTCCTAAGCATTAGGAAATGTGTGAAATATCTGTTCCTGTAGAGCTAGCAAGCTGATGGCCGAAAGGTGGCATTTGGTGATAGACCATGAGGAGCTAAACTGTGCCAGTTGAGTGCCTGAGATAGTAGTTAGGTGCATAAATATCTTTGGGAATCAAGCCCATAGAAAGCAATGGAAAATTCTAGGAAGCTATCATTAAAATTAACAATTAGTAGTAGATTTTTTTCTTTTTATAATCTTTAGCTTTGTAAGTCTTAATGCTAAATTATAGAATGTCCTGAATTACAATAATGGGATAGAATCTCATTTTCTACCTTCAGGTAAAAGATCATTTTTCTATTAAATATTTCTGTTAAAAAATACTTGTTATATTCTTGTGTATTTGTTATTATATATTTTCATATCTTTCCAATATTTATTCAAAATATTTAGATTCTTTTTTCCAGCTGTGGACTATTTTTATAAGCAAAACCACACTGTGATGTTGTCAAAATAATATAGCATGAAATCTGTCGATGGCATAAAATGAAAGTATATGTTAATTAAGTAGTAGAAATTGTTGCTCTTTGCCATTAAGGCATAGTTGTCTTTGCTGCTGAAAACTAATATAGTGACGAAAAATGAGGGTCAGTTCCTCATCTGATATGAATCAGTTTTGTTTCATTTTTTTCAGAATTTGCGCCTGCTGGTATCAGTGGCATATTGTTGGTTAACCCTGTGGGAAACTACTTTTAAGAAGCTCTGGTCTGCACTACCTAATGTAATGTTATGTAAAGACTCATGTTATACACTTAGGACCACACAAGTATGCCCACCAAATAAGGAAAACCTTACCAGACTCCACAGCGGTTGGTATAAATTGTGCAATGTAAAGGTAATTCTGGTAGGAAAGAAAAAGAGTTTTGTTTTTGTTTTAATTCTTTCACTTCTAAAAAAAACCTGTTGATTCAATCTTTTTTCTCTCTTATCTGATCTAGTAAAACAGCTAAAGTCTGATACTGAGTGTCAGTAAATTCAAAAGCTGTCATGAATAACTAGTGGTAGTATTGTACAGTGGATTTCCCAAGGTATTCTGTAATAGAAACAAACAAGCTCTGGCAGTACAATATTAAGACATACAACATTTCAGCACTTTCTGCACTTCCAACAATTAAATTAGTCTACCCTGTGCTGGGCTACAGGAGGAGGAGCAAAATTCTCTTCCCATACAACCCTGTGGAGTATTAAACCTAGTTATTTTATTAACTAAAGGCTCTCTTGGGATAGCCAACTAAAATTATCATATCCTCTCACACACATAATGTAATTAAGACCTCTACACAAAAAGGTACTTAAGCACATGCTTTACCTTAAGCACAACGGTAGACCTCTTGATTTAGTCAGGATTACTGCTGGGTTTAAAATTAAGTGCATGGGTAAGTGCTTCGTATTGAGGTTCCCATCACCAGAACAGCTAGAGAGCTATCAGGAGATAAATTTTGCCTTGTTATCCAGAATTAAAATGGATGAACTACAATGCTTTTCCCCCTCAAGTTACTTTTGATGACTACTCACAACCTTCTGCACAGTGAAAACTGCAGGATCTCTGATGTCTCATCTCAATTAAAAAAAAAAAAAAAAAGGATATATTTTGCTGTGGGCACTGATGAAGTGTGAGAATGGTTTCTCTGAGATTTAACTCCTCAATACATAGAATTTTTTGCATTAACATTGTATGGTCAGTACAAGGTAAGCTTCAGTCATCAAACATTGCCAAAACTTTACATCACTGACCTCTAAGACTAGAAGTGGGACTATTCCACAGTATACTTCTGTGTTTACAGGCAATGGTGTAGTGTTACTTCTTCAAAGGAGAACTTCAGTCATAGCCTAGAAAGAAGACAGAAAACCCCAAATCAGGACTAAAGAAGATAAAAGGATTGAGTACCTGCTGTATGTTACCTGTTCTGGGTTTGAGCTGTTCTAGTACAAAGACGAAATGTCCTATAACGTAATGCTGCATCCTCAACCATACTTTTATACTCATGTAGCAGCTTACAAGAATGTGCACCTACACTCTCCTGAAATGTACACATAGACACAGATGCTCCAGATTGGTGAGGTGTTTGCAGCTGTGTCGAGGTTGGCATTTCTTTGGCAGGGTTGCTTTGACAAACTCAGGAAAATGAAGCAACTCATGATGTTAAGATCATTAGCAAGTTTCTTTTTTGTTTTGGTTTGTTTTCTTCCTCCTTAAAATGAAATCATGGTACACCTGCTGAGAAAAGAGAGGAAAGGACAGAAATGCCAACAGGCTGTGGCTGTTCCATGCCGAATAAGAGAGCTTTGGAGACCAATTTCATATTAGCTAGATATTGCTTTTTATATTTGTGACTTTTAAATGCTATGAAATGCCCATAACACAGGCATTTCATTGCACAACAAGCTTGGAGTACCCAGGGAAAATGCGTATCATTCCTCACTCCCCCATGAACACAACCCTAAGTGTTTGAGGTGTAATGGAAGTATTGCCATTCCCTGGTCATTTTCTGCTGGGTACCAGAAGTTTGTATCCAGTCAAATCTCCTGATGGTCATGAGCCAAGGATACTGCTGCTGATCATGTTTCACTTTCCCCTTAGAGAAATCTTTGTTCATCTGGTTTGTCACAATCTTATCAGTCCTGAGCACTAATTTTGGATAGAAAATGTTGAGCAACCAATCACATGCATTTTCTTTTATGCTTTTAGGTCCACCTGCTTCTTCCCCTTTTACTCTTCCTTTCAGTCCTAAATGCATCTTTTCCTCGTGCTCTCCTGGCTGTCAAATGTCTCTTATACTTCACCTGAAGGAGAAAATCCCTTAAGCTATGATGCGACATGTTCAATGCAATCAAAGGGAGTTTGGTTTGTGTTAATCTATGTGTGCTATATTGTGCCACCTGGTGGCGGGGAGAGTGGGGCGAGGTGTGGATGTGCCATATTGGGAAACCATATATTACTTATCTCTGAGCTGTAGCACAGAGAAATAAACAGCCATATGGCAAATGAACTTCATTTTTTATTGCTTGGTTTTATTTGTTTCAAAATAGCGCAGTGCCACAAATCCAGAATATTAACAATGCTCCATCTGGAAAGTGGAAGGTTTTGCTGCTTTGCCATCCCAGCATGTTAGCTTTCTTGAAAAACTTTGATTGCTCTCCCCATCTCCCTGCCTTACACCTCAGGGATTTGCCATAACCAGGGAGGTCAGTGAGAAGAGAACACCTTTCTTTTGTCTTTGCTGGGCTGATTAAAAGCTCAGATGCACAAAGAAGTATGTCAGATATTTAATACACAGAATCAAGTTAGAGATATAGCTTGACAATTTCTTTACTCTGTGATTTCTCTTATTTTTAAAGAAAATGGAGTAATTTCTCATTCTGCCATTATTTGGCTGGAAGAACTGTTGAAGAAAGTCAGTGACCAGCTGTGTGCTTTTGTTATTCCAATATAAAATGGAGGTAATTCATACCACTATAAAGACAAAGCAACAATTATTACAGTATGTAACTATCATTCATCATTATTCTTATATTGAAATGCACAACTTGAACCTCCAAGAAACATGTGTGTATTATTTAAAAAGGTCTGGGTAACCACTCACTTTACTACGGTTTCTTTACATGTCAAAATAACTTTTTGCCATCTAAATCACTTAGAATAAACTATTCTTGGCCTATATTTGTAACGATTATTACCTCTTAGGGGCACAAAGACACAGTGTTCATGATCATACAGTGATGTTCTGATGCACAGCCTGTTTTGTAGAGTTCACAGTCTAACTTTCCTCACACATAATCAAGTTAAAATATATTAATGATTTACCACTTGTGATAACCAACTTTGGGCAAACTCCTAGGCAATAACAAATACAATTGCTTAGTTTGCCATATGAGCAGTTTAAAGTGGTGGGTGTTTTAATGCCTCTTATGGCAGTCAAATATATGCCAATGGAAACTTGTGAAATTTTGTGTTTGAACAGTAAGTCAAGAGAAATGTAGCATTATAATTCCCCTTTAAAATGAGGTATAACCAAGAGATATAAAAAACAAACAGGAAGGTTGTTTGAACATACAGATTAATATTTGCAAGTAAATAGATCGTTGTGCTTATCAGTTCTCATTTGTAAGTGGAGCACTGGTAAGTGTGGCTATGTGACTGGTTCCACATCTGTTGTAAATGCCATGTACAGTGTTTTAAGGGTCTTCATGCTCAGTGTGTAAAAAGGCCTGGTACAGGTCAGGAGACAGCAAACAAGCAGTAACATGGTACAAAACACAAATACAAACATTATTATATGAAAATACAGCTATCTATATACTTTTGTACAGAACTGAACATATTACCTAAGTTCAAGTACCATTTCTCAGCTTGGAGCTCATTATCCTTTTGTTTTATTATTTGGACCCTATCTTGTTTCTCATCTTACCCTCAAAAGGAAGTTGCCATTCCTTCCATATTTTAGGAAGAAAAACTTTACAGTTCTGTGCATTTACATGTGATCATACTTCCAGTGTCTTTAGCCCTTTTAATCCTTCCTCAAGCAACCAGAGGTGTGAGTGAGTATATTAAAAACTTCTACAATCATGAACAATGCAGTTCTAATTATAGGAAAGTGACATACTGTAGTCAATCTCTCAGCAGTTCTAATTATAAGACATCATCAGATTAAATTAATAAATAATGAAAGTTAATTTAGAAGAAGTTCTGCAAAAAATGTAAATGACATTTTTACATACAAGTAGAATTTGTAGTTAAGCCGAAAAACGTCATAAAATAACTTCATAGTTGCATGCACAAGTCTATGAATACTTTGCTTTGATCTTTTTTCTTCAGATGTACTGGCAGATCATGTAGGCTGTCAAACGGACATGCTAATTATCCATTTACAAAATTTTCTGTGCTTAGTGACAGATATAAACTCAAATAAAACTGTACTTCAATCTATCCTAGACATGGACGACAGCGTTTTTTCCTCTACCTCTGTATTCATTTTTCCTGTTCACCTGTCGACCACTTCACCTCTCTGTATTTTAAGACCTATGTACCTTAATCACACAAAAGACACTTAAAGTCTCATCATCACTATAAAATGCAAATTATTATGCATGTCATTTACCTCCTATCCAAACTTAATTCGCTTGCTTTATTCTTGGTTTCTTGTCCCGTCCCAAAAATAACCTGTATTGTTTTATTCTCTATCTTTTAAATGCTATTATGAAGACCAAACCACTTAATAGACAAGGTTCTTCTCTGATGCCTACTTAGTCTGGTAATGTCATTTGGGTTCTATGTAGTTTCCCCTCTAACAGATTGATTTCTGAGATTAGCTGCTCAAAGGGAAAGGTAAGATGTTCAAAAGTGACTAATGATCTGGGGAATCTGGAATTTTAGCTGTCAATTTTTATTTCCAGTATTTCTTGGAAATCAGGTTCCTTTATTTATTTGGTGGCACTCAGAATCAGTATTCACTTTCAAACTTCTGGTCAAATGGACAAAACATATCTCTATTTATAAATCAATGTTGAGTAGGAGGAGTAGGAGCTTCGCCTTTGATTTTCTTAGAAACAGACATCGAAAAAACATTTCACTTATAAAAGACATAAGACTTCAAGCTGCCAAAATTCCTTAGCTTCAACTTACTGTGTCTTTTTCTGGGATCCATGCTCATACTATTACAGTTGTCAGCAGCACCAGGTACAAGCTTGCAGTTGATCACAATCCCAGAAGTGTTTAATGGTTTAATATCAAAGTATTAAAGGAAAGTTATTTGTTCTGTATTTTTCTCCTTAAAAGCAGTGAAAGGTATAATAGTGAAACAATGGGCAAAAATATTTTAACTATGGCCTTGTCTCCACTGCTTAGCAATGGACAGCCTTGAAAAATACGTGTCTATTAAATAACTTTTTCTGAATGTGGTGCTGTCCATGGCTGAGAATTCCTGTGCTAATTATAGTGAAATGGAATAACCATGAGGGAATAAACACATTTATCTTCATCTCAATTTTAGCTACTCTTGTGTATTCTTAAAGCTCATCATCTAAAAACATGACAGACAGAGTCTCTGCAACTATTTACTGCTGTTGTCACCTCCATCAGCATAGTGAGATCATAGTGGTCTTTTAGTTTCATATAAACACTTACTTTACAGAGACAATAAAAGACATTCTGTCACCAGCTTTACCTGGCTCTTCCAGTGCCTTCCATCTTAAAATCATAACTGGTATTTCCTGGTGGGATTTTTTTTTTTTGGGGGGGGCAAGCACCATTTCTATTCCAAACAGCCAACCCATAGCACAACTGCCATGGCACACCCTCCCCTTTCACCCTTACTTAGGGATCCAGTTCCTTCAAGAATACAACTTTGAATTTAAGGACTTGGTAAAATAATTGGAAAATATTATCTCTTGTGATTGTGAAAAGCATCACAAACAAGTGATCTAGCAAGAGCTGAAAAGTCAAAAACTGAAGAACCTGTTTTTTTATTACATTATAACCATGTTTTCCTGAACAACTTCCATGTGCTTCAGATTATGCTGCTGGAGCTCTACTGTGTATCAGAGACATAATATAAAATTCATCAGATTAGATTATATTATACTTTTAAATTTATAGTTTTTCTTAATTTAACTATCTATAAAATGTATGTTTTCACTTACCTTTCTTTCAAGACTCTTGTAAAAGTGAATCAATGTTGGTAGGCTACCCTGAAAACAAGAAGTGCTGTATTAGTTCAAAAGTGGAGTATAATTTGTTGCTTGTAAGATTGCATTAATCAGTGCTATTGGAAAGGCAGATCTGATCATCATAAGTTTCCACCTCCTGGACGTTTTCAAGTGTCCATAGAGTTGTTGAGTATTTTTTAAGATTGGGTCCTTTATCACAGATTTGAATTTTACTCTTTCAGATACAGTTTTAGTTGAATAGTTTGACTGTAGGATCCTATAGGATTTCTTGGCATCTTTCACACACATAGGTTTTAGAAGGCAAAGGCTGTTAGCTCTGCAATTCTGCCATCAATTTTATTGAAGCCAAAAATGGACCAAACACAGTACAACAGAGTTTCATCCTAGGTTGCTAGCAGACAACACTTTTAGACTACAATTGTCATTCATTAAGTGTTTAAGAAAAAAAAATAGGTTAATTTGGTAGAAGACTGAAAGGTAAACAGTAAACTAAAGCAAAAGTAAGCTTTTGTATTTAGTTTATTTCTCCTTCTCTGCTTGGAGCAATCTCATATTTCTCCCATGCACCACAAATGCAAATTAATATAAACACCTACTTCTTCGTAAGTTTTGTAAAATTACTTTAATACATATTATGTATCAAGTGCAGGTCTTTTTCTCTTTTGCTATAATAATCATAGAAGAGTAAAGAAATTACAACAAATGCTAACGTAAATGTTAATTTTTATTTCTTGTGAGTGTGTACATTTGTCTGTGTGTGTACACGTGTGTGAAATGTAATTTGTAGTCTAAACCTGGCAGGGGGAGCTATTACACTTCTGTAATATTTGTGAGCCTAACTTGTTCAGAATTCAAGCCAGATAGTTTGCTACTCCTTAGAAAAATTAAATTAGATGGTAAAATCAAGGCAAATTACACCCAAATATACTTCTCTTGCCTCATACATTGTTTCTTCATGTCCTAAAAGGAAGCCTGCTCTCAATGAATGGGGATTCTAAGTTTATTTCTAGTTTTGTGGTTGAGCAAAATTAGAAATGTACTTTCCCAGTGTTGATTATATTCACATCTGGCCTCAGAGCAGCAGGTAAAAATCTATTCTGTACATTACCCAGGTTTTCATTTGGGTTAAATAGATATGAAAAATATAAAGTATTTGGAAGACAGATTTATTTATGTGCCAGTATGAAGCTGTATACGAAAATCAGAAATGGGATTTCATTCAAAGGTATTGATAAATAATCTGTTCTTCCAAACACTGGAAAAATTGAATTTGAACTTTGGGAGTTAGGGCTATTCTGATAGTAGTCCTTTGAACATTAATAACTTCGAGGCAAGTTTTGCAGTCTGGATCGTGTTTAACATGCATGTTATGAATTCATACAGGAAACAATTCTGACCTGCTTCCAAAGATGGAAAATCAGCCAAATTTCACCAGAGTCATATGGTTTTTGTGAGAGAGAGAGGAAGTCACATTTTCCAAGATAAGACAAATACTGTTATTTAGAATTTGACTCCTGAACTTCTCTTGTTTTACTTGTGTTTTAAAACATTTGCTTTAAAGAGAGGTTGAAACAAAAAGAGAAAGAGTGTTTCGTGGGTGAGGGGTAGCGCCTTTATATGTGCAGAGCAGGAGAATGCTCACTTCTTCACTCCAGAAGCATAACATACAAAACTCTTCAGATTCAGCAGTGTCCTTCAAGTAGAACATGATGCAAAACCCAAAATATATTAAGACTTATTTTTTTCCTTCTTTTTATTTGTCATTGTCTTTGATTTGTCTTTATTTGTCTTTGATTTCTATGAGATTCTCTTTTACTAGCCAGTCCTTGCAAATTGAACCATAGCAGCAAGATTTTCTCATGTGACTGCTCACAGATAATATTTTTAGGATTATTCCTCTTTTCTTGTCTTTTATTTACATTGCTTATGTGTCTTACGAACAGAATCTGTTTGGAGTTCCTATCAAATGATAGCCAAAATCACAAAAGAAAAAACTCCAGTCCATTACCACTTATCTTCTTTTTCCTCTTCCCATCAATTTCTTAGGTTTAGAACACTGATTGTTGGAGTCCCACTCAAAGTATAAGTGGATTGAAGTTACAAGACCAAATACTGAACTGTATCCTGTACACTACTTGCACAGCACTCTTAGAGCAAGACATGGCAAAGACAGTACTGGAAAGCTCTCTCCTACACCTTGTCAGGTCTGTTTTCACAATCTATTTGACTGCAGAAACATCTTGCCCTCCATATGTATCTCACCTGTCAAGAAAATCATGAGATCGTAGCAAATATTGGAGAAACCGTGGGGTTTAGGTGCCTTTTCTTCACTACCCCATCTTTCTGTCTTAATGGGTAGGCATTAATTTGCTCTGCCTATGCTTTAGGGCAGAGGGCACAAAGCTACAGTGGACAGCTTTAGATCTTGCACCTCAGCAGGAATTAGTAATGCAAGCTAAGAAGCACCCTGGTTGTGCGGTTTCTGGTTCAGAGCTGGTTTGTGTCTGGCTGATCTGGGGCACAAGAAGAGCTAGTCCATAGACTGCCAGACACAAGCAACATTTACAGGCATTTCCTCAAACTTGAGAATGTTACTTTTATTTTAGAAAAAAGCAAAGATCATCACCTAATCCCTTGACCACAGGTGCCGGGACTTTAAGAAGAATAACAAATATCACAACAGTCCCAAAGAAAACAGTAAGAGCTGGCATTGCTGCTGGTGGTAATTTGAATTTGTGAACAAAGTTCAGGCAAACTATTGGTTTCAGTCTCATTTGACATTCAGGGCAGTGTTGATTTTTATGTACTTCTGTGGTGAGACCCGAATAGTTTTTACTACTCTAGTCAGGACAATTACACCCTTGATGCAGCCTGTAGCCCTCGTACTTCTGCACCCAGCTGAGTTTTGTTCCCTAAGACTCAAGTGAGAGGTGAGCTTTTCCCAGTCACCCCAATTATTGTTTGTGCATAACAATCACACAAATCTCTGCAGAGAAATATGATGATTACACAAAGCCTGAAAGATGACTGCATTTTTGTGTTCAGATGAGACACACAGATTTTAGACTCTATGTGCTGCAAGTGCTGCTCTGTTTTCCAACAACACTGATGAAAATTAAAGTAAGGTCTGTGATAAGGACACTAGACCAGGAATGAAGATAATCTGGTGTTATTTCTAGTTCCCTTATTCACCTGAGCAGTGAATCTATAGAAGCCATTTTTTTCCTTGACACCATTTTACTAGTCCAATTTTACTCATTTAAAACATAAATTGGAGATTATTGCTGACTCTGAGACAAGGATGTGCCCATAGATCTAAACCTAACAAACACAGTAAATTAAGGTGTAGGTGTGAAAGCAAAGCATTTGTGCACCTGCTTATCAAATATCTATATACAAATGCCCATTTAAATTTGTGAATTCTGAGTTCTGTTAACAGACACATCTTTTACTGTAAGTCTACTAACAATTTTCTTTCTTGTAAAGAAGAAAAATAGTGTCCTGATGCTGTTGCTGAGGTGCAAGTTTCCTGCATACTCATGATTTTTTGAATAAAATATAATCAACAGTAATTTCCAGTGAAAACATAGAGTTTGAATATGCATGTTTCTATACAGGGCTGATGTTGTGCATGTTACTCCAAAATGCAAAATGTTGTTGACTGGGAAATTATGTAAAACAAATAACAAGACTGTCAACAAAAGAGCTGAACAGTTTATGTCATTTCATATAGAGTAGTAATAGATTTTTTTTTTTTTTTAAAAGCATTTTTTAAAGTCCGAATATTACTTATCCATCTTTTCTACATGGAAGAAATCCTTTCCTTCCTTCCACCCTCTTTCAGGCTAAGCCTTTGAATTTGGGAGAGGTGGGCAGCTGTAGCTTAAGTGGTTAGTAAGTAGCTGGAGTGTTAGTTGCTGTGGTTTCTTCCTTCACTCTTGTGAGTATTCCAAATTTTTGACATTTCACCTTTTTAATGTCCAATAGGTAATGTAACTCCTCAAAAGAGAGAAGATGTGAAGTCAAATTTTCAAGAAAAGAAGAAGACTTGAAAGTATAAGGACTCTTGAAATGCATTTCTGGAGAAGGGGGAAGTTTCCTTTTGTATTCAAGAGTTGTGAACTTCATGCAGGATAAAAGGGAGGGGAAAATTATGGATAGGTTTGTGAGGGACAGCTTTTAAGACTGAAAGTCAGGCAAAACTAAGAAATAGGGAAATAATGAGCAAGAAGTGGTATGAGTTTAAATTGTTTGGTGTGTGGGGGTGAGGTGTTCAATTAACTGAAACCTACTTTATAAGTAAAGAAAATTGATTGCTGCTGAGAATGCAGTCCCTTTTCAGGACATAATTTATCTTCAGTACCTTAAATCTGAAAAGTTGGGATTTAGTAAGAGTGTAAAAGAAGCAACTGTAATATTCAAAATATGAAGTGATTAGGATGGCAAGAAGACTGCAGGAGACGAAAGCTTAAGGGAAGCACAGATTCAGACAGCTTTCCAGAGCCACCAGCAGACAGTAAACTTTTTCATACAGAAATTCTGGCTTTTTTTTTTTTTTTTAATGTGTTGACAGTTTCATTGTTAATTTATCTTCTCACTTGAGGCCTTTTCACTAATAACATATAAACCAAAGTTTATTGGAAAGGAGTGTCAGCAGCTCAATACATTTAGCTAATTCTTGTCCTAAACTGTTATGTACTGATGCAGTATGCTGTGAAACACGTACTGAGCTCCCCTCTGAGACAATTGCATTTTGGTGATGGTTATGGTGATGATTATCCACATATTGGGGAGATCTGTGTATTGTGTTTCAGAGGGATGTGATAAATCTTCTTACATATTTACCACTTTGTCAAAAGTACCTCTAATCAAGCTTATAAGCAATCATGAGAAATCCTAAACATACTTTTTGTTTTTGTTTTTTTAATGAGGCCTCAAACTGAAAATTGATTCCCCTTACTAGGGAAACTTCCTACCTTGCAGGAAAGTTAATGATTGGTCTGGGACAAACAGAGTGTTTGAGAATCAATAGTAACCAATTTCCTACTTTTAGAAATAAGGAACTTGTCATTACAGAAAAAGAGATGCTCAGTGGCACATTTTAGCATCATTGCCTCATGCACAAATGTCCCAAAGTATGGAATGCAAAAGCAAGGCATGTTTGATTGATGATGACTGGGTCAAGGTTCCTGAAGCTTACAATCTAACTATTATATCGTGATTAATGTCAGGCATCAAATTCACAGTTGCTAACTATGGCTGTGCCAGACTTTATCTGTGCTGTGAGACACAGGAAGTACTATCAGTCCCATTTAGATTGCATCGTCCTGCAGTGAGAATTATACTGAGGTGATCAACTACCACCTGATCATTTTAACAGTTCTTGTGGATATTCTGGGTGGGATGCCTAAAAGTTATGTGTCCAAGTTTGAGCAAGTCACCTAAGGCTTCCTTAGTAGTCACAGAAATACAATAGATACCTCCAGAGTGTGATTTTTCTGACCTATTTTAGACAGCCCCATCTCAGGACAAGATAAGTTGCTCTCTAGAGATACCTCTTTCTCTCTACTGATAATAAAGGGAACTGAGGGTACCTGCCTCAGACCTTGGGCAGATGGTGCCTAAATTAGAACAGATGAATCACACCTTTGCTATCATTCCAGAAAAGTAAAACAGTATTAGCCTCTTCACTTGGATGGCAGGTGGGAAGGAATGAAAATAAGAATAGGGAATTAATGTGCCTTCATATACAAAGAAAGAGTTCCAGTGCTGTCAGATAAAAAGGTGAGTGGTTTATTTCACTTAGGAGTCTGGTTAAGATTTCCAGATCAGCACTAGCTTAATCAGAAGATGAAAAGTAAGGAGCATCTGAGTGTGTAATTAGAGGCAGAAAAGGTAACAAAAGGCAGAATTTCACCCGAAGACTTAATTTTCCTCCCACAGCAACCATCAGCCATGTGAGAAGGGGGCCCCTTAAGCTCTCTAATAATCCAAATCAATGATGATGATTATTTATACTTACCTGGTGCTTTTGTACAAAGCTTTCAACACTCTTCAGAAATGTGGGTGAGCGTTATTGCCCTCAATATATAGAGCGGAAAGCTGAGGCACGGAGTCATTATAACTTGTCAGAGATTCTATGATTAATAAGCCTTGAAGCTGAAACCAGAGTTAAAATATTTTACTCCCCATCATCTGACCTAAACACTAGTTATTTCTGCTTTAAATCTTTCTTCTCTCTCCATTGTCAAATGCGCAATGTGGACTTGTTCTTAGGGAGTTTTAAGGATGATTTTCAATTGAGTGTCCAGCTTTTTAGAGGCCTACTTTTTTTACTTTTTATTCTTTTTTTTTTAAATGAAGGTTGTTAGAGGAATTCAGCTTCTATTGCCAATAGGAGCTGCTAGCCGGAAAAAAGTCTAAGTATAAAACTGGCTACCGAGAAAACAGTATGGAATGGCTCTGAAGTGCAGCTACATTGTGTGGAGGGAGAAAAAGTTTCTGAAAAATATATTTAGGGTTTCTATTTGCTGATATTTATTTTATTTTTAATAATTCTAATTACATTTTCTCAGGTTAAGTTCCAAAATGTGTGTTGCTGTTCTTTTCACTTCGTACTGCAGACTGTTCTATTAACTGAAGGCCTAGGCCTGTTCTCATAGACATAGGCTAGAGGATGTTTTTGTGAACAAAATAAATCAAAGGTGGTCCATCACAGGAATCACCAACTCACTGCAATCAGCACTTGGCATAATTTTGCGGGCAGCTACCCTGACTTTAATGACCTTGTCCTTTAAGCTTGCTGGGAAAACAACCAATATGAAAAAAAATATTTAAAACCTCATACAGACCTCTACCACTCATGACATAATGATTCAAATCAGAAATGTGTTTGTATATCCAAGTTTCACTGTTCCAAGAGCAGAGCTCCTGTACTCTGAACTTGGTTAAAATCTGTTTGGGCTCAGGGGTGATAGGCACATTGTTCTCTTTTTGTTTACTTTTGGTTTACCAGAAGATCCTGAGTCTGCAGTTCTGAAGGCAATAAGAAGCAAAAGGAAATTGAAATCAGGGCATATGGTAGCAGTAGAACACTTAAGTGTGATTCCTAAAGACCACATACAGACAAGGTGTGTAAAAACCTGACTTTTGTTGTGCAGCTTGTTCTAGTACTCATATTTTGTTGAAGCTGTATGAAAATACTTAAAGGTACACCTGTAGATCAAAATTAAATTAGGAAGTCTGTGTTTTAAATACCAAATAACAGTAGAAACATCTAATATTAATTAAAACATGAATATAATTAGAAGGGCAAGAACTTTTTAAAATAAAATCCAGAAACTGCAAACACTGTGGTCTCAAAAGAAATAATTTCATTTCAAACTCTAACTACAAAACTTGATAAAACTGTTAGAAAGTTTGGAAGAGAGTCTGTATTAAGTGACACTTACCTAATGATTGTTTTGGTGGAGGAGGATTTTTTTTGTGGTAGTTACTTCTCCATCAATAAAAATCAATGAAATGGCATTTTAAAATTAGAATTTTATATGGATTCTATGAAATGTGACAAACTGAGGTCCTGAACCTGAAATCGCATGTGGGCATCAATGCTATAATAAGATGAATAAAATGACTCCCATAGAGCACGAGTGACTTCAGTTACACATGTTACAGGCTTAGAGGTCTGTCAGTGAGCAATTCCACTGCAAGATAAGCAAAGGTACAGGATTTCCGAACCATCACAGGACAAGTTCTCACACTCAGTGATAATACATAGATGGTCTGAGGTCTTGCTGAGATGTTTTGGAGAAAAACAACCAGTTTGAACACTTGAACAGACGTCAAACCAAATAGACTTTTCTGTAAGTTTGAAATAATTGAATTTTTTCAGCTTTTGAAGTCCCACTTCAATTGCTTCCTAAGCAAATGAACTGATTATTCCCAAGTACATTGGTAGAAACATCATTTTGTGTTCTCATTCCATGAGATCCTGAGCACATTTCCACTCCTGCTGAAATCATTAAGTACGTTCAACATTTTTCAGGATTAAGCCTTTTATTTTATTATTTTCTATTTTATTTTTAGCTGGCATTATCTTCATAGAGAGAATTCTTAAAAACATCATAGTTTCCCTTGTGATAGTGAGGCAAACTTTTTTAAAGAGTTTGATTTTCATTCTAAATTAAACATCAAAATGAGGAAAAAAAGGATCATGTTTTTATTTTTTTAAATAGACAGATGAAAGATTTTGTTATTAATAATTGACATGAAAGCCTTTCGTCTTGAACACTGGTGTATGTAAACCTCAATAAAATCCTAAAAGTGCTTTTGTAGAACAAGAACAGTCACAAAAATCTGAATAAAGCCACCTTTTCAAAGAACATGATGAGAAAGAGGAAAACTCTTAGATGTGCAGAGCAACACATTTTACATTCATGCCCTAGTTATTAGGGAGCTTTGAAGTATTCACTGTTATTGAATACAGTGTATACTGTAATTCATTTTTTGCCTTCATGTGGAGCTAAAAAGTTCTAGCCAAAGTGCTTCGGCTATTTTTGTGAGCATGAGAATTTGAATGCAGGTATAAAAATGGTATTCTACTCTAAATCTCATGTGGTCCTTCAGGTTTAACTATAAAAATCATCATAGCAAAGCTTACATGAAAATATAATAATAAACAGGTTGAGAGGGATTGGGTCAGGAAATGGACTTTTTTGTCTTTGTATTATATTCTTAGTTCGTTATTGCAAAGGATAAGAAAATAACAGTTTACAGTGTGAAGCTATCTTCCAGAAGATGTTATACGTTGAAGATCCTGTCTGTCTACAGGATCAAAGAAAATAATGTTCTGTCTAGTGTAAGTCCATTGAAACAGAATTGGTTACATTTGCTGTGGGAAATATCAGGGGTAGACTCCAGATTATACCCAGACCATAAACCAATCCCACCTTCATCTCAGTAAAATACTAAAAAGATGATCTCTCTGAATCACTTGCTCTTGATTAGCTGTTCCCACCTCCTTGGGAAGTAGGGATGCTGTATTATTGTAGTTGAGAAAGTAAAACAGTAAAAAAGTCATTACTGACCCAAACCTGGTGGGGTTTTTTTATGTTCAGCAGACCCCTGTAAAAATACCCACTGAAACTTAGTAAACATTGAGTAACTGTCCATTAGATGAACGCTTCTTGGAGTTAGGGTCTACCCTTATCTCATAATTTGCTGCTTCAAACCCATTTCCATACCGTCCTCTAATGCATCCCAGACATGACCTGCTTCAAGAGCTGACAACAGTGTTTACTGCTATGTCTCCATTCACCTCTTTATCTTTGTAGAAATCCTCTTCCTACCAGGTATTACAACACTTAACAATACACGATAGATGTACACATGTGTTTGTGCAGACATACTTTCTGATGTGCTGAGATTATTGCATGTATTTTTTCCAAGGAACTGGGTAAATGTCAAAAGATGAAAAATTCTGTTGACTTTTGCTTGATTCCAACTGACATTCCCAAGTAGGAATGTGTGCAACACACAAGAAGTCCTTTGCATTTACGGGTGAATATAGAATCTGTTTTACTGGGTTTATTTCTTCCTGATTGTTTATGATTAGTCTGATATCCTTGTCTGTGTACTGCACTTCAAGCAGTTCCTATGGAAGTGGGCATAATGGAGTAACTATTTTACTTCAGAGGAACTGCAAGTAGCAGTAGGTTGACCCACAACAGAAATATTACTCCTAAACAGAGGATGACCATTCAGTAGACTTGTTTCTAACCTTCTGAAACAGTTTCCCATTTCATGTCTTCCACAGAGGGAGCATAAAACTCCCTTTCCACTAGATACTTGTGTCTTAAGTAATGTAGAAGAAAACCAACATTGTCAGCTCTGTCTCTTTACCCTTGGACAGTAAGACAGAAGGATTGGTTCACAGTTTGTTTTACCAGAATTCACAATAGCCATGTTCAAGCCTCTACTGTAGAAATGGCAATACATTGTTCCTTCACTCTGGGATTACCCTAATTTAATAAAAATAGTGAACAGACAGCTACATTGTACAGTGCAGCAAAATATCTCTTTTTTTTAATTGGTTTATATCTGGATTATTTTAGCCATTATAAAATAGCTTATTAATAATTTCCTAGTTATTTTCCTAGTTATTCATAGTCATTTCTCAGGCAATGCCTGTGTTTTGTTGCAAGCCTGGAGGGGAAAAAAGGGACCCTTCAGCTTTGGTAATTTTTCTATGGGAAAGGGGAATATATATTTTTTTTTCATTGACTGTGGCCTTAAACATATTAAGCAAAATGAAACACATATTTTTAAAGCTGTATGAATGATTGTGGTAAGTGACTGAAACAACCATATTTCTTTTTAAAACCATTGTGATTTTTAGACTGTTTGTTAGAATTCAGGCATAGGGAGTAACTGAATGCTTCCCTAATATTGTTACAGAGGTATTTTATCAGAAAAAACAAAGAACAAATTTCTTCATTAGGCCTGGCTGTACCTTCAGAAGCTTGAGGATGTTTTCTTTCTTGGCCTTTACTACTCAGCTGGCACTAAATTAGCACTAAAGCAGGAAGAAATTTACAAGGAAGAGACGATTTGTTTTGTAGAACTTGGGTCAAATTCTTTTATTTAGATGTTTCAGCAGTGAACTCAGTTTGAAAAGTCCCTCCTTCCCACTCAAACACACCCTCTCCAACAGCCATGGACTGTTTAGTCCAACATTGGCACTTAACTGGTTGGTCCTGCAGTGCTGACACAAGAGTTGGGAACACCTTTTCTTCTCTGATCTTTTTTTTTTAAGTGCTTTTCCTTCCATGGCAATATAGCAGGACCAATCAAACATATGTCTCCACACACTTGAGCCTATAATGAATGACAGCACAGGGCCGAGAACATACTGTCAATTGTTAAATTAGTAAGAAAAAAGTAACCTGCACCTATTACATGTATCTGTTTAGGGAACATCTTAACAAAAAAAAACTACGTATCCTATATTGTGAGGCATCTCACTTAGGAGGCTAGCTGCAGAAGGCTCTCATATAGTCAACAAAAATAAGATCCTTCAAAGGGCAATTAAGATTGTTACATCAGCCAAGTGATCCTTTCAGAGACACAGTGGAAAGAAACTAAACTAGGGTGACTAGACTGCCATATCTCCATTATATGTATGTAAGCTTGGTGGCAAGCTGACACGTAGCATCTTGAACTGTTTGCCACAGGCACCATTCAGAAGTGTGCTTCCCAAACCTCTGTCCTGAGACAGAGAAGGATCTTGAGCAAGCTTCATAAATCTAAAGGCAGGAGGAATTTAAGATACATCCCTGTAATTTTTTTTTTTTTTTTTAAATATTGTTACCAGCATTACCATTGCCAGCCCTATGGAGCCAAAAGAAGATACTCTCTCTATCAGGACCTGGGACACCCAAAGTTCAGATGGGGTAGTGTCTGTACCTTTCCTTTGAATGATATCCCAAACACTGAAAAGATGTACTTCAACTGCAGATGGAACGAATGGCTCTTTCCTTTTTAATGAAGGTAGCTCAAATCAGCAAGATAAGACAAAAGAGAAATAAAAAGGCTTGTAAACAAATCTCCTGTCCTCTTGCTGGTGTCTCCTCATTCAATCTCATGATGAATGGGATTTTGGTCCACTTTAAGCTCTTCACACTCCTCTTTAGGTCCAAGGAAAAGTATTTTCTATTGCCATCTTGGTTGTTCCCTAGTTTTTTCAGCAACCTCTCAACCTTTACAGTATTGACCCACTTCTGAGTTCTCCTACACTCCCAAATATCCTTCTGCCTGCCTCACCTTGTGGACTGGAAGTGTTTCCCTCAGCTGCTACTAAAACAGAGGTAATTTCTCTTTCCTCCCAAAACTAACGTTCTGTCCAACACTAGAACAGATCACATGAAGCAGCCCTACTGCTGCACAAACATGGCATGACTTTTATATCAAAATGAAAAACAAATTCTATCTGTCAGAAGTCCACTGCCATAAAATCACAAGACTGGCTTAAAAATTACGGATTTTTAAAAAGAGCAGACACTTCTTTGTTCATCTGCTGTTAGAGGCTAGTAGTTTTAAAGCTCATCTTGGCAACATGGTAGTTGAAAGCGTAGGACTGTGGAGGGGGAAGAAATCTGAGATTTGTATGTTATTGCAAAAGCTGGATATTTAAGGGGTGGGGAATGGGGGGAAGAAGAACAAGATTTCAGCAAAAATAAGAGTCAACACTCATGTATGATCATGGTCAAATACAGTTCTAACTTGTGGGAGAGCTTACCAAAAGAAGAAAATGTAGGTGAATGGCTCTTTACATCTGGAAGAGGTAATCAACTCTAATGAGTAGGTGACTATTTTGCTTCTTTTTTCTTTTGTAGACTATATGTGCCTTCCAGATGGTAAATATTTTTTATTTCTACTTTTGTCCTTATTTCAAAAGAGATTTAAAGATCTCAGAGGAAGCATGTTCATTTTCCATTATGCCACTTTAAAGATTCTAATGAAGTTTGAGAGCAGAATTTGGTCCATAAAACATAGTTCTCTTTCTATGATACGTATTACACAACTCCCCAGGGAACTTCAATAAATACACTTATTGAACTACTGTAACACTAAAATATGCTGCTGGGCCCTTTGGTTTCTTCTATACTAGGAGGTTTTTGAGAATTGTTGTTTACATCAGCACTTGCACAAATGGGAAATCATATCATTAATTTATAAAATGGCATCTGGAAGTCTTAATTTCTGATTGATCTAGCTCCCACTGGATTTCCCATGTCATCCAGCACCATAGCTTTTGAGCATAATGTAACTTAAGTAGGTTAACATCCCACAATTCAGGGCAGATTTCAGAGAGGTTTCCACCCAGCTGAATTCCTAACCAGCCTGAAGAATCAAAATGATTTCTTAATAAATATCTTTCAAGCATACCTAAAAATACAATTTAAAAAAATTTACCAGGTAAATTTGAGTGGTTCATGATACTAGCTTTGAATGGATTGATGGATTCCCTTTTGCAGACTGATTCCAGGGTCTCCATATAAACTCAAGCTATATACTGCTGCTGCTTGGGGAAGGTGCCTACATTGACCCCTTTTAATTTCGCACCGTATTTAACTGTCTTCCATTACTTGTACACTCAGGCATTTCCTCTCCAGTTCTCTGAAGGGGTAACAGCATAGCAGTATTTCTTCAGCTTGTGGCTACATCTGTATTGTATTTTCCATGTTGGTTTGGGTTGTCTTTTGGTTGTTTTCTGGTTTTGGGGGTGTTTGTTGTTTGTTTGGTGTTTTGTTTTGTGATTTTTTTGTTTTGGTTGTGGGGCGTCTGTTTGGTTTCTGTTTGTCTTGAGGGTCTTTCTTTTTTGTCTTTTGTGTATCTGTGTGTGCATGTTTTGTTTTGGTTTTCAACCCAGAGTCGATTACTGAGCTTTAACATGGGCTATTAGACATTCCAAGGTGCCCAATTTGGGTCTCAGGTGGAAAGGGTCACCCTCTCTGAACCAGAAAATCTCACAAGCACCTTTCTGCTGGTGGGTGGGGGCAATCCTAGACATCTATGCTCAAGTCAAATAGCCTCAAAACAGGGTGTTTGCTCTTCTCAGCAATGGCTCAAGCAGTCATTGGCAGTCAGGAAGCTGGAGTGGCATGATGCGCAGTCCACACTTGTACCATGCTCCTGTTTGTGTGTGAAGTAGAGCTGCCATGCTTGGCACCTGAGCATTCAACGGGAAGAGCTGAGTCTCCTGCACATCTGGCATCTGCCCTGGGAGGCCAGGGCTGCCAGTACTGTGCCAGAGCAGTGGCAGTGCCCCTCTCTCACTTTCAACACTGCAAATACTGTTGTGTGTTGGACTAGGGCAGCTGGGTGCATCCTTCCAAGGACTGAGCAGAAGACATTCACTTGTTCATTCAGTCTTGCTTGGAAGCAGTGGCTGAGAGCTGCAGAGGGTCACAGAGGCCCTGAAACAAAGGATGTGGTAGCCCGAACCGAGGACTTTAATGTAGGCAAGCCAAGCTGTAGGTATGGGTTTTCTCTGTGGTAATCTGCTCTGGCATTCCCCTTCCTGCACAGGCACACTTACCATGTCACGTCTATGTTTCAAAATCATCTTCTCATGAAGTAGTAATCTCTTTTCCCCTCTGGCATTTCCAAATACAAGGTTTTTTTCTTAATCTTAAATGTATGACCTGGAACTGTATACATTACATATCTTTTCTGTGACTAGAGTCCCCAAAGATAGCAGTGCTAAGTCTGCATCAGCAAGTAGCACCACGCAACAAGAGCAGATTTGCTGGGTGAAGCAGCATGTGCAAGGGCCCCATGTTCTAAGCCTTCGAGATACGAAGGCAGAGGAGAGCTTGTCCTAGCCTGGTCCTGTGAAGAAAAGACCTGTTAACAACTGGACTGCCTCTTCAAATGTTCACATCAAAAGGACAGTAACTGCTCCAAATGAAAATTGTAATGTGGATGCAGCCCCACCTTCTGTTCAGTATTTTGATCCTGCTGTATATTGATGATATTTTCTGAGTTACATGGTTCTCAGGATATTTCAATAGGTTCCTTTATTTTGTGTCAGGTTGTTGAATGGAAATAAAGGTTGTTGCAGGGTCAGCCATTGAGAAAGTATTTTCAGACACCCCTCTGTCTTGGTAGTTACCCCTGCCAGCCCTGCTAACTCTTGCATTTTAGCTGGTTCTTGTATAATACTAGCTGTATAACGACTAACTGTGCAAGTATAATCCTCATCCTCTCTCTTTTAACTGTAAATGCCACGTGTAGCACAAAATTCAGTGCTCTTCTCAACACCAAATAGATCATATCTGATGTGTTGCCCTTGTCTAGGAAATCATATCAAAGGAGGATGTCAAGTTTGTCAACTCCTACCTTTAGTGAACCGGTGTTGCATTTTATCTTACTTTCTAGTTATGTCACTGTTTTCATATTCTGTGTTTCACTTGTCAAACTCTTTACCTTGGGTTTCTTTCTTGCAGCTTTGCATACTAGTAAGGTCAGATGATTCAGTGAGGGTAAGAGTAACTTCTTCCCTAGTCCTTAAATACAGGTGTGGTACTAGAATTGCTAATGGTGTATCATGCTACCTGAACTTAGATCTTTTTAAAGTCCTCCTGAAATAACTTGCTATTTCATGTCCTTGTTCTTTTCATAATACTTGGGCAGACATCAGCTGGTGTTTCGACATGAATACATCAAGCTCCTTTGTTTATCTCCTGCTTCAGATCCAAATAACCTTACCACTTTTTTTTTGAGCTATGCTGCCTTTGACACCAGATTTGGCAACAATCGCTTTTATTAAAACCTGAACTTTAGCCTGTAGAAAAAATATCAACATTATTTTCAGTTTCTGCCTCTCCTTCTTTGCATAGCAGAGTGTTCATTTCTTCTGATTTCATATGCATGAAAAAATCTTTTACTATTTATTTTCATTGCTTTGCAAAGTCTTGGTTTGACTATGATCATTCTCAGTATCTATTGTCAGCTACGAACACAGCCTCCTTTCCTATAAATACATTCTTCCACTCCTTGAAAGCTTTCTGTTTCTTTCTAGTACTCTTTAAAATACTGTTACTCATCCTGTTGTGCTTGAGGCACTTGTTTGTAGTTTTTTTCTTGTGCAAAATCATTTCTAATTTGTGTGCTTTTGGGGCTGCAAGTGGAGAAAGCCTAGGCTCTGTGTGATTTCTTACCTTTTCAGTCCAACTAATTTTGCTAACTAGTTCATCAACCTTCTCAGTCTTTTGAAACTAGAAACCTTAGTTATGGATCAGGGAGGGAGGGATGTTTGCTTCTTTCATTCAATTTAGATTTAATCAGCTTGTTATCACTCAAGTCACACTTATTTTCTAGAATGTTTTGTAATTTATAGAAACAAAGTATAAATAGCATCACCTGCTGTTAGTTTTAGGGAATTTCTGGCTATCCGAGGTCTTCTGGAACTTTCTATATTTAGTCTAATTTAAGTTAAGCACAATAATTTTGCATCTTTTAAGGAAAACTAGGAGGTGCACCAGGCCCTCAGAACTAACTTATTTTTTTCTGTTTGTATCCTGAATGTTTTTGTGACCCGAAATGGTTACTGTTACTGAAGTGAACTTGCATAGATGCATCCACAGGCAATTAAAGAAAAAAAAAAAAAAAGTAATTCTACTCTTAAGAACAGATTGTATTTAAAACTTTCATGTGTATTAGAGACCTGTAAACTGGACCTAATAGGGAAAAATGTGCAAACTGGTTGAAAAGCTGAAAACTATTCTCATTTCAATTGTGAAAACAAAAGCTAATTAGACTCTGATATTTTCAGCAGTCTACATAGAAACATGGAAAAAAGATGAGTGAAAAATTATATATCTTCATAATAAACTATATTTCATCAGATCTATGAAAAATGTTTAAGACATACACTTAACAGAGTTGAGCAAGGTAATTAGTTGTCCTTTAAACAGTACACATTAAGAACAAAAAAGCTGAATTCCTTAAAGGAGCCCTGAGAGAATCTGAGACAGTGAAGTGCAAACCCCAGATGCCTAAGTCTCCTAAGCACATTCTAGATTCACAACTCTAATACCCCATGTGTGCTCTTTGACCTCTGATTTCACTATTTGGCATCTTCCAAATATTGATTGAAACCACAAGCTGACTACAGAGAAACCAATAGGTGGCGGATTGGTAAAATGCAAACAAGCAGAGCTTTATTGTTATTTATACTGATTCTTATCCTGTCAGTTTTTCATTGTGTAAAGACAGACCAAGTTAAAAATATGGTGGGAAATTATTGTGTTGGCAGTGGTATATGTATTTTCTAAAACAAACAATTTAAAGGCCCATTAAACAAACATCTCTCATTCTTGACATAAGATCACAGTGCTGCTATCTGCTTTTTAAAGCTTGATTTACAACAGAAGGTGCAGGGCGGAATAAAAATGTGTGAGGCGCATCTGATTAGGGCAGTTATAAACGTCCCCTCTTCCAAAGAGGTTTTTTTTCATCTATGGGTAATGGACAGAGCCACGTTGTCTGTATTTTCTTTCATTGGCATTATTCTGTTCTAACCAGGCTCAAGTTAGAAATATAGGTTTGCTCCGTTGCTTTCCAGTGATTACTGTATGAATAACTCTTGCTGCAGATTTGCTCCCATCATTTCACAGATAATATTGGCCATGATCTTATTTATGATGCAGGAAGACAGTGTGTGTGTGTGTATATATTCCATTTCTACCTATTTATCTGTGACCCATCTGGTCGGTGATAGCAATATTATAGTAGCTAAACAATGGCAACTACTTATTTGTGGTTCTGGAATAAACTAATTTTAAGTGATCCTGGTTCTGTTCCTAGGGGAAGGGGAATGAAAAGACCATCAGAGCAGACTGTTATCTGCTCTCCTGCTGGTAGTCTCATGTAAAAGATATCAAGAATTGAGAGGTTTCACTGGCAGGGCAGGTCCTTGAAGCCTGAGACCAGGCAAGTTAGAGGGCATGAAATATTGAGGAGCTGTTTCTAGGTACCTATATCTTTACTTTTGCACCTCCACTGTGATTGCATACTGTGTGAAGGCAAGGCAGCCCCCATGGTCTTGCTGACTTGACTGGAAGCTGGAACAGTCTCTGCACTTCAGAAATTGAGAGCTGTAATTAAATAGGGGCAGGGTTTAGGGCTTGTTCACCTCACCCACCAGTAGGTTAGTCATGTAGTTTCTCCAGGCTCCGCTCTGGCCACAGGAGAGTATGTTTACATCACAAGTAAAGCCCAGATGATCCCCAGGTTTGAGACTTGAACAGCTTCCTGTTGACTTTTTTAAAACCAGATTTAAGTGCTCCTTTGCTCTGTGATGTTCTGAAAATTGCTGTGCCCTCAAGGGTCAGCACAGTGAAGTGCCTATATGCAATGTATATTTACTTGAAAGTCTAGGTTTAGCCTGGGATAGCTTGGATGTTGGGCCATTACTGCCTTTGAATTTTCCAATCTGCTTGCTGCTGTCGTGGGAATCCTGGCCTCAGCAGCAGCCAGCTTCGCTTCATGAGTTGTCAGATGACTGCTCAAGCACTAGAAAAATCACAAAGTCCCTGCAGAGTTTTACATGGTTTGTTGTTAGCAGGTAGCTGAAAATTAGCCCTCCAACAACTATGCAAAACACAATGAGGCATTAACACTATTAATTGCTTTAAGAAAAAAAAAAAAATACATAGGGGAGGGGAACTGGCAACAGTAAGAACTGTCATTAGTCTTTAGAAGAAAAATGCAGTGTAACAGTGAAATTTACCCCACCGTCCTGTATCCATGCAGCTTCAATAAATTTGGCTGGTTGTTCTCCTGGTGCAAGAAGCCAAGAAGACACATCTTTAGCAAAACCCTGGCAGGGGTGGGGAGGTTTCCACAGACTAATTCATAGATATCCATATTGGCTTTGCTACGTGGCATCTAACTAAATGCAGGGATCTGTTCTGTTTCTTTGGGTTGGAAAGTGTCTGTAAAGCTGTGTCCTGATGAGAGTCACCTCTATAGGGGGAACTTCTGAGGTGATTCAGAGCATGCAGTTGAGTTCTTCCACAGGTCTTCTCCCCTGTTCTTTCTCACTTCATTTACTGTAGAGGGGCTGACAGAGTTGTCAGGGTCCTTGACTGGTGAACAATATTATATAGTTTTATCATTCATTACCTTATGGAGTAATGCCAGTATGTAGAGGAGTCCTGACCTGCTCATCATGCCACTGGGTCCAGCTCTCTACCCACCAGACCCCTCCCAACCAAAGCTGGACGAATTCCATTGTCCAGCTTAAATAAATAAATGAATAAATAAATAAATAAATAGATAGATAAAAAGATAAATAGATAAATAAATAAATAAAATAACTTTAACTAGGCTGAAAACAAACATCCAGAAGAAAATCAAAAGGAAAAGGAATGGGAGACCAATTTTGCCTCTAAAACTGAAGTATTATGAAACCATAGGCATAGCAACTTAATTGGTTAAATGAAACCTACAGATTGCAAAATGATTTAATTTTTCAGAACTTGTAAATGATTATGACTGTCTGAGACTGTACAGAAGACAAGAGTTTCAAGTGTCTGTGTAGTAAATGAAACCTTGACTTCTCTACCCAGTTCTCAAAGAATTATTCATGCTTTATGTATAGTCAGCATCACTTAACTGTCATCAGGCTTTTTCAGAATTGCAATGTGGGATAACTATGAGGTAAAGATGTAGATAATGTATTCCTGTTTTAGGTACTCTTTCAGTAATTACCGTTAACCTGAATATAAACCTTCAACTGTAAGTCAGCAGTTACTCACAAAATCATAATGAAGTAGCTGGCAACAGTTCTTTTTTTCTTACTTGATAAAAGGTGCAGATACAGTCCTGTAGTATCTATTTGCAAATACTGGCTGATAAGGAAGACTGGATCTCCACTGGCACTCACACACTAAAAGCTGGTCTGTTTAATAATCAGAACTGGAATAAACAGGTTGATAAAAAGCTTACATTCAATCCCAAGACAAAATGGCACTTGCTTTTCCAGGGATTTTTTTTTTTAAACCTACGTTTCCATACAAGAAATGGATTTTCTCTTGCAACTGATGTGCTTCGTGTTACAAATAAACCATATGACCTCCCCTTTTTCCTTTCATGTAGAGAACTCCTGTGTCAGTAACCACAGATGCACCCAACAGGAGTATTTAAAGTTCTTGTCACAGGCAGATCTTGTTCATGATGGTCTAAATTCAACTGTTAAAGCAGTCTAAAGTAGATGGATTGCAAATGATTAATTAGCCTGATGGGTTTTTTTCCTGATATTTTCTCCCCCATGAATGTCAGTAACTCTTCTCTATTCATGATCACACAAAAGATTTTAGACAAACGTTTATTTGAATTGCTGCAGGCTTGTAGTGTAAGTTATTTAGGTCATTATATTCTTTCTCTCTTTTCCATTCCCCTTGTGCTTTTGGCCAGTCCAATACTTTTTCTAGTGTTACAACTTCTGCTCTTTTTTTCCTGTTCTAAATCAATATAATTCAAGGAAGATAACTTCTTCCCATCTCTCATTCTAAGACGTCTTGCTGTCAGGAGTTTATATCCAATATTTATCTTCAGCGCACTTGTCTTAATGTGATCCCATTACTTACGGAGATAATACAAGCAGTCATTTTCAATTTATTATTATTAGGGACAGGAGAATTTCAGTGATATAAGTAATTCCAGTCCTAGTTCAGGACTTCAATGTGCTTGAAATTATGCAACTACTTTCACCCTAGTCCCCTAATATTAACGTTACTGAAAGGAGCTTAAGTCCATATAAGCACAGGGATGTTGAATATTGCTACCAGAGGGAGTAGAGAGGGCAGCAGAGGAAAGCAATGGCTGTTAAGGTTGTTTATAAAGAATTGCCTAAGATGATTACTGGCAAAAGGGATAGATAAACAGTCAGGTTTGTGTTCAAATCTGGGGTCTTTAATTGGTTTATGATCTTTTTGGTAGGAAGGGCAAGGGATTTTACTGATTTTTCCTTTTTTCCCTAAATAGAACTGCACTGATGGACTAGGAAGGGAAGATAAGCTTTTGTTACATTTGCTATTAGAGCAAAAGCAAATTTCAAGGAGCTTGTGCTTTGGGTGTTTTTGTTTGGTTTTGCCATGGAGCTAGTTGAGACTGTGGCCCTACAGAGTTGCATTGGCAAAGCTGAGTGGATGGGAAATGCGGAAACAGAGAGAGGGGGAATGAGCAGGTAGGGTTTTCTGTATGTCAGTCCAGAAATTACGGTATCTCTCATGAAGCCGTTTATCAATCTATACATTTTATATCTGCAGCATGTTAACTCCGACTGGTACGGATTTAAGTGACCAGACTTATTTTTCACCATACCTCCACAACGTTTTCCTGGAAAAAGCATACATGAGAATGTGGTAGTGGTAGTGTCTTCTAATCTCAAAGAAATTGAGAACCTGAGGGGTACATTCAATTTCCTTTAATTTTGAGGCTTACTTTTCCCCATTCTACTAAGTACTTCTTGAATCTGAAGGGTAGAAGTTATTCTTCACTGCAAGGGGAAGAAATCCAAAGGTCTACAGGGCAACATATAAGACTTAAGTTCTTCATGCTGATGGATTTTTCTTACTTTCTACCACTATATCCTCACAGACACCACAAAACTAATGTCACGTCTTCTGATGTGTTTAGGGTTGTGAGGATACACATTCTCTTCCTCAAGTCAAATGATAAAAACGAAGTGGAAAGGCGTAGTATGTCCAATAGTAGTTTCTGTGATTCATTATTTTTTAAAGCATCTTTAATTTTTAAATTTATTTTTAAGTGGCCTATTTTGTAGATGTATTGTTCAGAGATCCTTGGCCACCTCCTGTATGTCGGTTCTTAATTTGTTGAAATAGCACAAAGATCATGTCTCTAATGATGTTGCAGTGACTTTTGAACAGTTGTGGTACTCATAGGGACAATAGTGATGAATGTCTTGAAAAGTCACTTCAAGTATACATTCACTCCTGGTCTAACAACCGCTTCTGACCCTTGACAAATTGTAGCTGGTGTGTAATGTCATAATGCAGTGTCAACCCTTTATTTAAAGTGTGTATTGTTCATACAAGTGCTGTATGATGACTTGCAGGCAGTGAAATACCTTTTTTGCTTTTAGTAAGTTGGTTCAAATTTCCAGAGCTATTAACAAAGCAAACGAAATGGTTGTATTTTTGTATCAGAACATGATTATGGCTACCAGCTAGCTTTCTAACTTATCTTGCTGTCCCTGGTAGCTGGCTGTAAGAATGATTCTTATCACTAGGAATGTATTTGATTAAAACCCAGAATGTTTGAAAACTTCACTTAGTGTTCTTTCTCTGTGCAGAATTAACAGATGTTGTGTTGTTTCCAGATTTTTAATGTTCATCCATCTGAACATATTAAGTCAATAGATACTCCAGTGCATTTATTTAACCAATACTTTTAATGAAAAGATGGGGGGGGAAGCTTAACCTCTCATGAAGGTTAAGCATTAAGTGCTGAGCTTTGGTCTTTCTATATACTTTAATCCAATTAATACATACAATATGAATGGAACAGTGAAGTAATTCACCTATACAGACTTCACCCATGATCTCTATCATAGCAAAACATGATCATCTTCTGTGCTTATGCATTCTCTTCTGATATTTGACTTAAGAACATAGTGCTGAGTTTGTAGGGATTTAGGCACCACAGTGCCTCTGAAGAACTTGCACTTTTGCCACGTTTTTGACAATCTCATTTTAAATATCCTATAAGTTAAGGGAAATAAATTGAACAATCTACAAAAAGTACCTTTTATTATTAACATTTCACCACAGTTATTATAAAGAAGACAACAAAGGTTGAGATACGAAAATGGAAAAGAATACAAGTTGTAGCAATTTTAATCTGTGTGTCTGAATTTTGTCTGAGTACAGGATCAGACTTTTGATTTCCTACACACCAGACTCCAGCTGTATCTTATTGCTAGTGAAGTTTCTCATTAACATCAAGTGGAAGAGGCTGGGGCTGGGGAGGAGACCAAATTATACTTTTCCATAGCATAATTCTAACTACACACTGAAATACCTAGATCAAAATTCCATGTTAGGTTTTGATAAGATTTCTAGACATTTGTGATGCAACAGTTTGGAACTCTTCACAGGAATAATCCATTGGTGTTCTGTTAAATAGGAGCCGTGCTGGGCTACAGCATGTAATCATGTAATCCATCACGTTCTAGGGGCTGTACTTACTTCATTTACACTGATGTCGTCATACTACCTATGTACATCTGAATGGCATGTTCTGAAACTTGGGCAGACATCTGAGTATCTCAATGTCTGTTGTTGCTCATTGAAAGATTACCTCAATATCAGTCAAAATATGGATATCAAAATAACCATGGTTGACAGTGTAGTTGTTTGTCTGTGTGAGGACACTGGACAGCCCTTCCAAACCAAGCCTTTCTTTCCTGTGGGATACCTCTTGGGCCTTAAGCCATCAAACAAAAAATATTAAGCAAGCTTGACTGGCAGGTGAGAATCTTGCACATGTATCATTAGAAGACCTAACTTTCCAGCAAGCACCATGGTTTTGGAATTTGAGAGAGAATAAAGTCTGAAACAGCTCAAACATCTCACCATTTGTCTTGCGGCAGTCTTCTTTCCCATTTACTCTGCAGAACAACCTGTGCCAAATGCTAAGGCATGCCAGGAGGATGTGGGGCACACACTTTCAATTCCTTATCCCACCACTGGCTCACTCAATGTAGGTCCTACTGGTCTTCCATGTAACCTGTTGGTTTTTTTTTTGGTTTGGTTTGGATTTTCTTTTATAGATAGGTGTCTCGGCATGTTGTCTTTTCCATAAAAAGATAAAGATAAAAAGCCTGTCTTAGAAACAGTGATTTCTGACAAAGCAGGCACACAATCATCCTTAAGGAATTGTCTCCTAATTCAAAGATCTGTGGGTTTGTGGGTTTTTTCTGTTTGTTTGTGGTTTTTGTTGTTGCTTTGGTTTGGGTTTTGTTGGTTGGTTCTTTTTTGTTTGTTTGTTTTTTTTTTCATTTTTCTTTTTTTTTTTTTTAAGGAAGAGAAACTCCTCATAATATAGGCAACTAGCAGCCAAGTCAATGGTTATACTAGTACCACCAGTTATGTCTTATGCTGCCATCTCGAAGTCTCCCTGTCTTACTGACTTACAGTCAGCGTGGAACTGCTGCTGTGTGTTCCTCTTCCCTCTGGGCATGGTTGGAAATCCTCTGCTACAACTGGAGTACATAAACATCTCTGAGTCTGCTCTCTGCAACCTAGCCTGCTGAAACAGGGTGATAAAACTCCTGCCAAACTGCAGCAGTGCCTTGATACTGTTGCTCACTTCAGTGACTGAACAAATCAAGAGATGAGGCTGTTCCCCTTAACGTGCTGTTATCGGGCCGCATCATGCTCCCAGACAAGTGATTGCTGGGCATGAAACTACTTATGTGAATTGACACCTGCATGTGGAAGGCCAATGCTGTGTGGCAGCCCTCCTCCTGCAGAGGTTCAGCTGCCAATGCAAGACTGGGATCAAAAACCGATTTAAACGGTGCATGCCTCAGTAACTGATGTCTCCAACCTGTGCCTGTGCCTCAGTATCCTCTGTAGACTATGTTCTCACTTCTCACAGAGTTTTCTGTCTCCAAGATGTAAGAGATGATTCATCAGCACTCAACTCCTGCTCATCCCGCTATGGTGGTTGATCATGCTGATATCTCTGAATCAGTCCTGGAGCACGTTGCTTGACAAGTTAACTCATAGCCTTGTGATGATAAGCTATGGCAGATGGTGGTTTACCTTAGCAAGTAGCAACAGAGAGGCTCTTCTGACTATCTTCACTGCAAGTCTCTCGAGAAATACCTCCGTGAATGAAAGTTCAAGAATCTCTTTCCTCTTCCTCCTGTGAGGTGATGAATTCTATCCAGTAAAGACAGATTCTGCATAGGCAATATGCATTTTTCCCCCAAACATTTCTGGAGTGCATTTTAGCTGAAGGACAGTACCTGCCTATTTTGGTACAGCTCTAGTTTTGCTTCAGTTTCTTTAGTTCAGTACTCATACCCAAATGTATCAAGACCAATACATGTAAGCTGTGCTCCCCACATTTTTACTCAGTGAGGATGAAGGCACAAGTCTGCTTGTGAAACCAGGTGGCATGGGGATATATGACACCTTGAGCCTTTCCATCAGCCTGCTCATATGTCAGGAGGACACCTTAGGTTCAAGTCAAATGCAGGATTTATATGCCGAAGGGCCAGTAGATCAAGCGGGATAGTTTCTTGGCCATGTTGCCTTTTACATGGTCTTTTTGACTGTATTCAAGATCCTTAGAAGGAAAACGGGATTATGATGGGACTGTCTGATCCTCTCCACATTCTAGTGTGCAGACTTCTTATTTAAGGTACTATAACATTTCCTGTACAACTTTTTATTTTTTGTCCTCCTGAAGGATAAGAAGGTCTGGAGGAAGAAAGGTTGGAGAGTTGGTTTCTACTGACCCTTCATTGGCTCTGTAATCTATTGCACACAAAATAAGAGAGAAGCTTTCTCTTGTTATAGAGAAAGCCATGGGAGTGAAGAAAAAAAATAGCATTTTCTTTGTTTGAAAACTGTAGCAGATGTCTGTGGCAATAAAAAGGCAATTATACTCATATTATCATGAGAATTTCCAGCAGGAAATCTTGACAAACTCAAAGTTTACTTAACTGAGATAAATACAGTAGATAAATAGCAAACTGAATTTAGTTTACTCTTGTACACAGGTGTACTAGACATTTCCTCAAGCCATGATTCACAGACATAACCTTTCCTAATCACAGGCACAGCAAGATATGTCAGGAGTAGCAATGGGCTCATGTTATAAAATACAGCTATAGATCCAAACTTTCTCCAAAGTTTTAGTGCATTTGGAACTGATAAACAGGCTTAGGATCATTTCTGTCTTTCTAAAAGGGAAGAACCATGGGGTCCAATTTGTTTTTCACCCTAGACATTTTATGCTGTTCTGAGACTGCAACTTTTTGATTGAAAATGTCTATAGGGTGTCCTCTGCTGGCACAGAGCCCATGGCAGAGCTAAGAATTGATTTCTTCCCCCCCTTACAGCAGTCTGGGAAGCAGCCACTCTCTAAGGTTGCTCTGATTTATACTGGGAGCAAGGGAGACCCTGGCAGCACTTAGAATCAGGGAGTCCCACAGATAGCGTGAGTGCAGTAATATACATAAGGGATAATACTCCGGGAATTTGGAGAGTTCTATTCTTGGAGTAAGGATGTCAAGCAGTACTTCAAGAAAAATTCTCTGTTCAATATTGTTTCCAGGCAGGAGAACAAAAAAATGTGCAAAAGCCAGCTGTACTTTGTTTTACTAGTCACTTCAACTGGAAAAACACTAGGTATCTGTCTGATAACACACAAAATTCTTACAATTTTAAGTCTGCTGAATTAGTTTTTTTCACCTCACTGAGACTCAATTTGTACATCAAGGGTAGCTTTAGCTTGCAAAATCAAATCTGAAAGGTTATTTAGGCTTTCCATTTTCTTTCATATTGAACACGAGCTCAGAAATGCATATGCTGTTTACTGGATATGTTGCTGTACCTGTGATACAGATTTACCCTCTGAATATATTGACAGCAGAAAAACGATTGACTTTAGGACTATTGCTGAATTACTGAATAATAGTTTTATTGTTATAATAACCAGCTACAGTGGAATTATTAAATTAACTGCAGATGAATATCCAATCTTCTCAGCTATCTTCTGACAGATCAAGTGGTATTCAAAAAGTAAATACTTTTGCTTAGATGGAAAAAAAAATATGATAACTTACAAGCACTTTATTAAAATACACAGACCATTGGAATTCTTGTTTTGTCAACAACTTAATCTTTTTTGAAACATAGCAAGCTGTACAACTTTAAAAGACTACAAATAGATTGTTACTGTCACAATAGACCATATTAGAAAGGAAGAAACGTTAAGACTGTCACCCAACATTTCTTTTTGCTGTTCAATATGTTTAAGTGTATCTGCCACTTTGTTCTTTAGATTCTCAGACACTACTAAGCTGTGTGCAAGGATTTTTAGGCACCTCAGTATCTGCCCTCTTCTCAAAGGAGTTATTTGGCTATTGGAAGAAATGTAAATCAAAGCAATCTAAAGGCTATTCTGTCCTATGGCAACTGCTGTCAGCATACTGTTGCTGTAATCAGGGGTTGCTAACCATAAAGACGTTCCTTCCATATACTGTGTTGCCCAGCCACATGTCCTGTAGACCAATGAGGAAAATATCAGAGGAGCATTTTTATGTCTTGTTAGACTTTCCCTGCATGAGGAGAATCTCTGAATGGCCATTTAAGGTGATCTTTTGCTAACAGAGAAAATAGGCCGGCAGGAACCTTGAAGTCTGGTCAACACTCTAAAAAGAGATGGGGCCAGTTGTATACAGGCTGTTTGCCACATCCTAGCAAGAAGGGATGGTATAGCTATACTCCCATGAGATTGAATCACCCCATTGAACACCAGCTCTAATATTTAGTTTCTTTTCTTTTTTAGCTATTGCTCTCTTCTTAGATTGTGGCCATCCTTAAATTGCTGCACACAATGGACCAAATAAACCTTCACTCAAGGTGAGTGAATTATAGACAGAATTAAGCCATGAAGGGCTGAGATAAAAAACAAATTTGAAATTGAACTGTGAGTATTTAATGCATTTAGTCTTGCAGAGCTCTAAACTGGAGTGTTATAACATTTATGCTGACCAACTCAGGGAAAAGAGGTTACTTATATAACTGTGCTATATGCAAGAAAACCCTGCTAACCAGAGCAGTACAAGTAATAAAATATACCACAATTCTTATTAAAACCCATCAATAGACTGAAAAATGCACATTAAAAAAAGTTCAAACAGTATGTATAGTTTAGGAAATTGACATTTTTTTGTTGATGTTCTCTGTGTAAAAAGTAATGTATGTCTGACTATTCACATCCACTTATTCATGTAGATCTGAAAAAAAGAAACAAAAAAACCCACCCAAAAAACAAACAAAGAACTTACAAGCTTTGCTTCCTCTCAACTTGTATGTGCTTGCTCACATTGTTTCTCTTGTTGTCATAACAAGACTGGGTAAAAAGTTCCAGTCCTGCAACTGGTTATCAAGGCCCACTTGCATGACTGAATTGCATATTCCACCCTTCTTACAGGGAAGAAGTTGTTGAATACGACATTAGCTATGCAGAAGGGAGAGAGAGCAGAGACACATAGAATACAGTTCACGCTTTCAAAAGAAATTAACAAGATGTGGACACTACACAGAAAAAACAGCCAAAACAAAAGTTGTGGCAAAGGCTACCATTGTGTTACTGAAGCAGGAAAGATAATAAGAAAGATCAAGTTCATTATCGACATCATGGTGAATAACTGTATCATGCTAAAAAAGACAAACACCTCTCCTCCCCACCCCCTAAAAAAAAAACAAACAGCCAAAACAACAACAAAAAACAAAAACAAAACAAAACAAAACAAAACAAAACATAACATTCCACCTACTGCTGTGATCTGAAAAAGGAAAACTTCCCTCCTCTCCCCAAACTTTGATCAGTGTGATGTGATATAGAATTGGTACTTACTAACGAGGCACCTGAGGACTCTGAGCCCTAAGGGGACATTGGTGTCCCCTGCAATCCTTCCTGCTGGGGCTGTCACAAGCAACAGGACTTCAGTTTTGTCCCCAATTACAGTGCACACCTACTTTCTGTGGCTGCAGCAAATGAGGGAGAAAACTAACTGGCGTACAGCTTTAAGACCCTGAGTAAGTACAACTACTTTTCAGCCCAACTCTTTACCTACAACACAGGTAGACATGGGATTTACACTGCTTTTCACCTCCTCTGAATTTCTGAGAGTCCCTGGCAGTTCCCCAAGTTCCCAGTCTAACCCAGGGAAACCTTAAAGCTGCTCTAAAGCCATTCAGGTGCCTGCAAGATGCTGCCACTGTGCAGCCTGTAGAACAGCATGGTTCTGGCATCCCCACACTGTGCTTGGGAAGCAGATGCTGCAGATTCGGCTTTATGAGCTAACCACTGAGGACTGAATTTATGGTATCTGTATTTCACACAAACACGGCATGGATCAAAATGTGAATCAGAATTTATGTCAGAGTTTACCCAGCGTTACAACAAAGGAGTATCTCCTCCCTGCTTTCCCAACTCTGGAGCCCAGTGGTGCTCAGAAGATGGGCGCGCAGGTGTATTGCCTAAAGATCAAAACATGGTCCTCTATTTTTGTTGGTGTAAGGCAAAACAGAAGGAAAGCCAGAAAAATTGTCAGGGAACAGATTGTAAAAACATGTTTAATTTTGTTTGCAAGAGAAATAACCAGTAGTAGTTAAAACCCTGCAAGTTGTAATTTTAAGTACATTACTGCTAATTAGTAAATGTATTATAGCCTAATTTGATCTCTCAGAGAAGGCACTTTTTAAAGAAAAATATATTTTCTGTGAAGTGATCAAGCAGGCAGGAGGCTACTGTCAGGGTTTTTCTTGGTTTTGCTGCTGAAGCACCATGCTCTTATTTTATGTCCTTGGCATCTGCTACTGGCCTTTTCCCTAGCTCTTTCTGCTTTCTTCTTCCTTTCATAAAAAGTGTTTCTCTGCTCCTTGTCTGTTGATCCTTTTACTGTGCAAACAATACACACAGAAGCTTATTAATTCTGCTTTATCAGAGTACATAATGGATGGTATACCAGGGATAGCAGAAGTTTTGAGCCATACTGTTTCAGTACCAGTCGTGAAGCTTCCCTCTCTCCCTTTCCACCGGTGTTGAGGTTGTGCCTGGTTGCACTTTGACGTCTCACAGTTTGTGAGAGTTTACTGAATCAAAGGGACCAAGTTGGTATTTGTTTTCATCTCATTTTTCATACTATTTTTCCCCTACAACTGCCTTAGCAGTCACCATCCACCCAAGATATATGTTTGTGTACCTTAATGTCCATCCCCATGTCATTCTTAGCGTACAATCTAGTGCTGCTAACGTAGTTTCTTTGAATGACTTCTATACTTGAAAGTGTTTCAGGTGTGTTGTCTTCCTGAAATGTGTTAGTAAATGGCTGCTAAGGGAGAAGTATTGCTTTGGTATTTAAAAAATGTTTTGCTTTTAATCAGGCAGCTGTTCAAGATGTTTCCAGAGGCTCCATTTTTTGTGCTGCCTTTTGGTGGAGACAAACCCCTAGCAGTAAGTGCTTTTTATGTATCGAAAAGCATGTTTTTTCTGTTTCTGACTTAAGTGATTCTATCCGCACTTAAAACACACAAATGCATGCATGTGCAGACACAAACAGCTCATCAAAAAAGCAAGAAGGGCACTAGAAATTACTTACTGCATATATAATTCACTTAGGAGTAGATTAGATACAACCTAAAATAACAGAAAAATAACTTTGCCTAATAGTATCTTTCTTACTTAGACGTATTTTTGTTTGTGTTTTTTAGTGGTATAGATTTATCTTCTAAAAGACTTCCTCTGATTTAGACACAACCGAAACCAAATCCCTTAGGATTTAGCTGTGAAGCTGGAGAAGCTTATTAGGATTTCTAACATTCCAAGTTGCTTTCTGAACAGATTGCAGCAGCTAGTTGATGAAACTTGAGCTAATTACTCTAATGTTGACAAATGCACTAGCACAAAAAATGTCACATTTAAAAAAATTAAAAATTGCACCTCTTCAATAAATTATAAGTAGATTCAGTGATTTGTGGGTGTAATAAAGATATTTTTGCAGAGGATTCTTTAGGAAGGGAAGAAAGGAATTAAAAAAAAAAAAACACAACAGAAACAAAGAAACAAACTACTATTTATAAACAAAAAATAAGCCATCACTGATCATTTGAGAATTAATGCTAATGAAAAATGCTTAGGATGTTCAAAACTTGGAATAAATCAATTTGATAGTTGGTAAGGTGAGAAACTGCTATCATAGAGCAGTCTTGCTTTGTTAGGGGGTAATGAGAATTTCTACGGAGCCTCTCAATCTGTAGTGTTGTACCCAGCAGAGTGGGGTCATGATCACCAAACGCAGCCAATAGCTCCACAGGGTTCTTCTATGTGCTGAGTTGTCTGGCCCTGCATCAAGTTCCCAGAAATTTCATTACAAGAGGTAGGTGAGCTTAGCCTACATAATAGAGAGGAGTTACTATCACTGAAAGACTTAAAGAACTTTAGCAACACACAAACTATCAGATCTATAGATTTGGTTGAATCCAACCTTCCCATAAGTATATCAAAATCTAGAGACATTTTTAACTCCTGAAATATGGATAAGCTCAGGTTTGTATTCATCATTTTAAAATTTGATTTTATTTTAGAGCTTGATGATGTCGATGAATGAAGAAGAATAAATTAGTATGGATATCATGCTATGATACAGTTATTTTAAAGAAAAACTTTGCAAAAATGTATAAATTTGAAAACATAAATATTGCATTGGAGGTAATCCAAACACCCTTGACTCTGCCCAAACTTTGCTTGTCGAAGAACAACCAAAAGTGCTTAACTAATTGCTGATATTTTGGTTCAGTTCTCTTTTTAAGTTCAAATGGGATCAGTGTGGTTGTGACATGAAGGTTCTCTGCCATTTAAACTTACTGTGCCTCAGAGAGAAATGTACCATCTTGTCTTTCTTTTTTTTTTTTTTAGTATTTACTTGATAGTTTTGACCTTTCAGCCAATTGTCCTTATCCGTCATTACAGTATATGATCAATCATTTCAAGGCTTGTCATCTATAAAATACCAGCAAAAGGGAAAAGTTTTATGTTCTGTCACTACTGTTGAGATTTTTTTTAATCAGAGTTTCTTCCTGCTTATTAGGAAGAATGGAAAAAAAAGAAAAGCTTCAAGTTACACTGGTTTCATCAATTTCATTAATTTTATGAGTGCAAGTTGACGCGTTCACTGCATGCTTATTGCATTATTTGTTGGTTTTGGTATTGGTTAATGGTCAATACTTAAAAGTGCACCAAAGGAGCCATGTTTGTATGTCCGTAACTTCCTTCTGAATTTTAGAACAACAGAGACAGAAGTAAACGGTGACATTATATTCCCTTGCATGCATACAAACACAGGAAGTACACTTAGAAATGAACACACTCTGTCTGAAGATGTTTTTTCCATTAGGACAGGGCTTCACATTTCTGGAGATTCAGCTAACCCTCTGCTCCCCTCTCCCCCTGGGCTCGGAGCACAAGAGGTGGCACATCGCCACACTTTGGGGCAGAACCAAGGGATCCCCAGGGAATGAGAGTCCACTTGGCAGTCAGCAATTCCTTTATGGAGCGCTGGGAAACTGCGTGCAGGCAGCTGGGCCCCCCGTTCCCACCGGAGGGATCTCTGGATGCTTTGCTCCCTCTCAGCCACTGGTGAGCGCAGAGGCCTGTGCCACTTGCAGGACGTAAGGTCAACAGGGGGTCCCTGAGGAACCGCAACCCTCCCGGAACGTTCTTACCACCATGTCCCCGAGACCATCCCAGGCACGGGATGAGAAGGGGCTGGAGCCCAGGGCTCATGAGGCGAGGTGGCGGGCAGTCCCTGTGCCCACGGGGCAGCCTTTCTCTTGGGCAAGAACCCATGACAGGCGGGAGCGAGCCCCAGGAGAGGGGCCGTCACACCCAACCAGCCTCCTCCTTCTCCCACATTCAGGCATCTTTCAGGACACAGGCCCCCACACCTACCACCTCTGATGTCACAATCACCACCATGGTGGCCTCGTGCCTGTCACCAGCCACCTCACTGCCCTTTGTTCCGGCCCTATAAAAGCGGGGGCCCTGGCAGCTGGCCCACAGTGCGAGGCCCTCGGACGCCAAGCATGCTTGGACGGAAGAGGACGCTGAGCAACCAGGCGGCTGGCTGCCCACCTCAGGGTGGGACGCCACAGAGCCGCTTCCCGGCACCACAGGGGAGCACGGCACCTCCCACTGGGAGCAACATTGGACCTGGTGCCGCGAGCGCAATCGATCTCGATTCTCTGATCAATGGCATGCGGCGCTTGACTGTGGGCCCACCAGCGAACGGTGTGGAGCCCAAACGTGTCTGCCTGCCGGGCAGCAGCGGGAGCAGCCAGGCGAGTGGCTGCCCAGCTTGGCGCGGGAAGCCACAAAGCCGCTCCCCGCTACCATGGAGGAGCAAGACACGTCCCCGGAGGAGGAAGCCGAGGCAGCGGAGGAGGAGGACGAGGGGGAGGAAGAGCAACATCACCACGCACGCCACGACCACAATGGACATTGCATCTTTGATCTCTGGCATGCAGCACATGGCTGTGGGACCACCAGCGACCAGCGGCGTGCAGCCCAAGCGTGTCTGCCTGCCAGGCAGCAGCCCGAGCAGCAAGGTGGATGGCTGCCCACCCTGGAGGAGGACACGCGAGAGACGCATTGTGCGACTGGGACCTCCGGGGAGCCTGAGGAAGGCAAAGGAGCAGAGGAGGAAGAGGAACATTCCCCCTCGTGCAATGAGAGCCATTGCCCGCGCTCACGCCAACGACGCCATGCAGCGTGCAGCTGTGGGCAGGCAGGGGAACAGCATGGGGCCGCGGCGTGTCCATCTGCTGAGGACCCGGTGTGACATCCCACCAAAGGACGACGTGGAGCCCATGGAGGTGGATCCGCCAGACTATGGCATGAGGCCACTGGCTGTTCAGCCACCACAGGACACTGAGGAGCCCATGGAGGTGGATCCACCTCAGTAACCATCATCCATGGTGCTGGCTCCACCTGCCACAGGCATCATCTGGCAGCTCCCCAGCCATCCAGGCTCCCGTGCGTGATGTGGTGGAAACCAGCGTCGCAGGAGCTCCCGGACGGCTCCCCACTCCCATCCTCCACACCTTCATAACCGGACAATAAATTACAGGAAAAGAATAAAAATGCTTTTGTCCAAGCTTACTTGACACATGGCTGACAGCAGCTGTACTCCTGTGACACCTCCTGGTCCCTGTCTTTGACTAGAAGGCCCTTTTTGGAAACTTTCCATTTCCATGCCCACCTTCCTGCTTTGCTGCTGCCTTACATTCTGGGTGCTTTTGAAGGCTGCAACACCAATAATTGGATAACCGTTTTTTAAAGGGAGTCAAATTCTCCTAGAAACAGCATTGAACCCTAGGAATTTCTGGATTCCAAATTATCGATCTTACCTCAGTGCCAGTAACACTGGCACTGTACCCTGGAGACCTAACTAGGTAGTGAGATGGTCCCACTCTTGCTTTTGCAGGGAGGTCTACTCGTGTTGCTAAGACAGGTGATCATTGCCAGATGATCAGGGTGCTGGACTCCCACGCGATTTCAGGGCTGTCTGGTTCCTGACAGATGCCAGGGCACCATCCTGGAAGTTTCTCGGGCACCTTAGGCTTTCTTCATGAAGCTTTTTGCTGCCTGACTGGATAGAGGCCAGCTGAAAGATAGCAATCCAAATCTACATTTTCCTGGCACTTGAGTGGTTCCTGCCATCTCTACTGGTCACGACTTTCTAGAACACCATTTTGGTCAATGCCTGACTGAATACCGAGCCTCAGAGTTTGACCACTGGATGACAGAGGATCAAATACATTGAAATGTGCACAGGTCATCATTTTTAAATACCTTCCAAAGCCAGCGTGCTCAAAAGGAAAGTCCACCTGCCTCTCCCCTACCCACACACGTAGACACACCTTCACTCTCCCATACTATGACCTGACTTTGCTAAAATTCCGATGGCTGTTCTAGCAGATACTTGTGGATATGGCCAGCCAGAGAAGTCTGAGGAACTCTGCCCACTTGAGCAGATGTGCCACGTACTCAGGTTTGACAGGAGTATGACTTGGCTCTTCTGCTTGAGGACTAGCCATGAGAAGCTTTTGTCCTTCACCTTCATAACTAGCCAAGAGAGCAATGTTGCACCTCTGACTGAACCCACTCCCACCTCCAGGCTCCAAGGACCTGTGGCTGGGAGCAACAGGGCAGACATCCTGGTGGGGGTCTGTTACAGGAACATAAATGGCATTTACAAATTCAAAGTCTCACTTAAAAGAGCTTGTCCATAGCAGAAAGCCAGAACAGTGCAGGGATCACGAGCTAGGAGGAATGTTGTAATAAAGTGTGACACTCTGCAAACATTTCAAATTGAGGCCTGAAAACAGCACGCTGTTCTCAAAAAGGCCTTTCTGGTTTAGGTGTAGTGATTTGTAAACATGTCGAAGCTTTTTTTTCCCAGAAACGGCATGTAAACTGCTCCCCAGAGGAGCACTCTGCTGTGCTACAGTGAGCAGGAGAGAAAAGGCTGCTGTTACCAGAGCGCAGAACAATACTGTTTGTAATGAGGGTTAAGTGATTCAGGTTCTGAAGTACTTTTGGAAACCACACTTTTTGCTTCTCTTTTCTTCATTTTCCTGATTATAAACCAGAGTTAACAGCACTTCTCAGCTTCTCATGGGGAGACGTGAGAAGACAAGTACGTGAAAGATTGACAGAACTATAGCTACTCTGTGGTGACCCAATAATAGGGACACCTAAAGCACCTTTAGGTAAACAACTTCAGCAAAAGCATTCACTTGCATCCCTGAACTCAAAAATGTCAAGTATATGTTTAAAATCTTCTCAAATGGTTTATTTGTTGGGTTTTTTTTCTTATGTGGGGTGAGGTGTTCTTTTGTGTTGTTATTCTAGGGAGGCAGAGTAGTCGCGTAAATGATTTGGAGGGAACTTGTGGGACTACACATCAGAGTAAGAAGGAAGGAGACCAAACATGTAACAAACTTCAGGAATGTATTATTTGTGCAATTATTTGGCATTACTTCTTAACTGAAACAAATTAGTCTCCCAAGTGCCTGTGAACACCAAGGACATCCTTCATTATCAGAACCTTTAAAGTATCTTGTTTTGCGGGGGGATAATTGGGGTTGTCCTATCAACAGTTTTGGTATCACATGAGAAAATATGCACTTCAATGAGAAGGTACCATGGGCAGGAGACTGCTGTTGAGATAAGCTTTACAGTTAAAAGAAGGGCAGGAGCAAAAAAGTTCACCTTCAGGTTTGTATCTGAACCATCTCAAGGCTTGTGTGCATATTTATATCCTCGGACAGTGCAACTGATAGAAAGGATCAACTTTTGAAGTTGAGGTCCAAATCAAAACTTTCAAGGACAATGGATCTGTGTTTCCAGTTCTAGTCTGGTTTTGATCTCTAATACCTTGCTCTTCAATGTCTTTTCAACAATGGAGTTCAAAGGGCTCTATAAAAACAGGGGGGAGATCTATATAATTAACTTTATTTTGCAGAAAAGAATTTGAGGCAGAAAGGTGGCTTGTGCCTGCTCCCTCAGCTCTGTAGGGGTACAGGTAGATCTGCACCCTTGCTGTTCTACTCAGAAGGGCAGAGAATTGCTAAAGTCATTGTCTTTTAATAGGGTTAGTTATCATCAGCTGGTTATGTACTTAATATGGTTTGTATTAAAAAACTCTAACGTACACTGAGCACAGAATATATTAGTGTAGTTGGAGTGAATGCACAATGTCTATTGTCCACTGATCAAAAAAGTTAAATCTCTTTTTGCACTTAATATTATTCCTTCTCCAAGAAGAGTCATCCTTCATAGTATTATTCTAGCCTTTTCTTAATATTTCTGAAATCCAGTGCATAATTATCTGTTTGGTTTTTTTTTGCATTTTGTACTGTTATGTAGAGCAGGGTAACATGCTGTCAAATAAGAATGTGTCTTTCCCAAGATGGAACAATAGGCCTTTTGTGTATTTTTCACATGGCATGTCCCATGTACCAGTTTGTGTAGTGGGAGGACTGAAAAGCTTGTCTGAAAAGCTTCTGCCTAGGGGGACCCCATCATTTTAAAATCTCTCTGTTATTAAACAAAACTTGCTCTAGAAGACACTTTCTTACTCTTCCTGTCCACCCTCTCCCAACCTCCAAGAAACATTAAGACTTCATAGTGTTTGGCAGTTGGACACAGTTTTGCTGACACATGCCTGTTTTCATGCAATCTACATATTTGGCAACTTTCAGAAAATGTAGATGAGCATTTAGGAATCTCATTCTTACTGAAAAATGGAGGCTCCCTCTGATCGGGTTCACCCCCTGGCAGTGGCCATGAATGGTGAAGCACTTACTGATGCGTCCCCTATTTTGCCCTCCCAGCTGATTAGGGTCTTCATGAGCCTGAGGTTGTGCGTCTCTATTTTAATAGCCCCTGACCAACAACGACAAAATGTTTAGAAGGGTTAGACATATTGATGTAATGAGAAGATTAAAAACAAGCAAACAACAAACCACCAATGTGCCAGTGAGAAACTTGGTTGGTGGGGAAGGACAAAAAAAATAGAATGAAAAGTAAAGTAAAATAAAATAAAACAAAACAAAACAAAATAAAATAAAATGAAATGAAATAAAATAAAATAAAATAAAATAAAATAAAATAAAATAAAATAAAATAAAAACAACCAACCAACCAAACAAAAAAACCCTCATCACTTTTTTAAAGTCAACTTTATTTAATCTCTTTCAGCTCAAACTGAAATCGTGAACAATCATTGCATAATAATTTTCTCTGTGTGCGTCTTATGATGTTTATTGCCTTCTCTCTGCCAGCTCTTCCTTTATGACAGAATCATACTGAATCACTCCTTGAACAGAAGATGTACGACCTCTGGTTCTCCTTATCGCCCTCCTGCCATATTTTTTTTTTTTCTAATTCCGTTATAACCTGGCTGAGAGAGGAGACCAGAACTGCACAGATGATTTGAGATGTGGATGCATAGTGAATTTTTACAGTGTCATGGCAAAGTTTTCTGGTTTCTTTGCTGTTCCTCTCCTACTCATTTGTAACGTTGTCTGCTTGTTTGATCACTAGTAAGCTCTGAGGTGGCATATTTACTGAACTAGCTAAAATAGCTTCAAGATCCTGTTCCTTAATGGTAACAGCTAGCATACAGTCACTGAGATATGAGGCAAGGCTTATTTTTCACTATGTGCACTTAATTTAATTTGCTATTTTTTAATGTTTATATGTTACTACTATGAAATTCCTCCACGAATCTTTACAACTGAACTTTGGTTTTGCTACCTCTCAATTCAGTAGTGCCTGCAAGTCACATTTGTGATGAACACTCTTTGTCATGATTATTTACCCCCACCTCCAAATCTCATATGCATGTAGCAAGCCACCAGACTTGCCGTGTCAGTGGTGAGCTCCTGCCTTGTCATGTCTCTGCTGTACATAGCTGAACTTCAACCCACAGTGGCACAGGCTAAAACCAAACCAAAACAAAACCAAATCAAACAAAATAACAAACAAACAAACAAACAAACAAAAACAAAACACCAAAAGAAACCAAAACAAACAAACAAAAAACCACACAAAAAAAAAACCCACACATCACAACAACACAAACCAACACACCTCACTTAAAAATGCAATTCATTTGAACTTAAAATCACAGAAACATGAAGCAAAGAAAATGAACTTAAGGCACCATGTTTTAATAGAACATTATGGAAAACAAAAAGAGCAACATGACTGGAGGGATTTTGTTCTAACACCCTGTTGTGCATTTAATACTTTTTCATAATACTGGAATTCTCTGAAATAACATATCTGTGCAAGGCCCCACTTGGGCTTAGTCTTTGTCTCTATAACCTTAAGAATCTTGTGTACATCTCTGCTTAGTGTAAAACCCTCAGTAATATGAGGTCTCCAGGAGTAGCAGGGTTTTGGGGGTGATTTTCATTGTTGTTTGTTGGCTCATGGGTTGGTTTTTTGTTTGCTTGGTTGGTTGCTTTTTTAAATGGCTTCAAAATGATTGTAGCTGCCCAAACACCTAACCATTCATTGGGATTTAATTTTAATATAAAGTTATTGATGTAGATACATTGCAGAGATTAGTTTGAGTGGTAAAAGGGAAAGAGTTTACTCATGCAGATGTGTGAATTGGAAGGGAAAGAAACAGAAAAAAAAAAGGCAGAAACAGAGAAAGATTTGAACGGTGCAGCTGAACCATCTATGCCTCCATGACACAGGGGGAGGAGACAAAAATAATTCCTTTTCCTAATTAGCAATAACACAGTTCACTGTTACAAGCAGGAAAACTTTAACTCCTTACTGGTACAAACTATGCTGTTTGGCTTCTTTCTGGGTTTTCCCACCTGTTGTGTTAGAATTAGAACCACTCAACTCACTTTCACAGACCACAGCTGGTCCAGCTGTTTGATGTCATTACAGAATTTCTGGCCTTTGACACTTACTCCTGTTTTCATTAGGACTGCCTATTCCTGCTCACTTGGTCTGTGAATGGTCACCAAAGAGTTAACTTACATCTTAGAACAAATGAAAGGATGGAAATTTCTAATGGGAGACTGGGAAAAAATAATTATTTTCTTTTTCTGATCAGTTACTTCTTATGCAAAGAAAGGAAAATTTACATTTCTAGTTAGGAAGGATTAGTTGCTTTCACTTCTTGTTAGGTTGTTTTGTTATCATGCACCAGCAAAACACTATAATGCTTGGTTTGCAAAAGCTTTCAGAGAAATGTATTTATATATATATATCCATTACAGGCACCTCTTTTGGGAAGGAAAAAGAAAAAAATAATAATAAAGAAAAAATAACAGATATTGAGTTTGAAAGTATTTCTTTAGGGACTAGCAATTCTTCTTATTAGTCTGTTTAAGTAATACACGCAGATGGTGGGAGATCTATACAAAGATAATGGATGAACTAGCAAGGGGCGGGGGGGGCTGTTTCAAAATAAAAGGCAACCTTAAAATTTGTGTCTAATCGATAATGAAGTTATAAGATAGCTAAGCTTTATGTCCTTAGCAAAATGACTGAGCATAGGTGTATTTTTATATGGCTCTTTAATGCTAAGTGACAGGGAAAGGCAGCCACTTAAAAGTATTTGACATTCATAAACATCCAAAAGACTTTCTGTCATCTTCTATTTATTCATTCACTAGACTAGAGAAAGCTATAATGCTTTGTTTTCTTCCTTTCTTTCATGGCAGCAGTCAATGCATCTATGTCAAACCTCAGCTTTTCTCATCTATGCTCCATAGTGTTCATATCCCTTGCTTCTCTTTACTCTCACCAAGCAGCTTTTTTGTGTCTATTAACAGCAAGGAGTGCCACATCTGGAATTTTCAGCTCCCAGTTTGAAAGGATTAAAGGGACACTGAGTGTGCTCCTGCCTCTCCTGAAGTCAGTGGCACAGCCTCTTTCAGCAGAAACACAATCAGACTGAGTGCCAATTGAAAATTGTCTAGAAAAAATACCCAACCTAATTTTAAGTATCTCATTTTATATATTTGTTTTAAGAGTATTTTAGGTGCTTTTCTGACATAACATAGGAAGCTTTTCATTTAAAAAAAAATATTGGTAGTGTTCTTTGACACCTTGAATTTTAGCTGGTGTGTGCTTACTTTGTATATTCAGTTTTGCATGTAATACATATTCAGGTTGCTGTAACATTCAGAGTAGCGTGTAGGAGTTATCTTTTTGAAAATGAAGGAAACAGTCTTCTTTCTTAAACATCACAACTGCTTGTATCAAATATTTTTTAATGACGTCTGAACGAGTACTTAGGCAACTAAGCTACTAAGCTAAGTGTGTTGGAAGAATTTAAAGATTTTACCATACTTTGGGAAATAAAAATATCTCTTAAAAAAATATTTTTTGGGGAAAAAGACCTGTGAAAGTCAGTATGGGTTGACCCTTTGTAAGCTGATCACCTGAAAAACTTAAGCTTCTGAATTCAAGAAAGTGGACAGAGTCTCTGTCATGGAAAGACTCCAGTGGGAAGTTCAGTTTTATTTTCCCCTATGGAATTAACACCTGAAAGAGCTGGAGGAATGAGTCAACTACAAGAAAAAGATTAAACTGCTATCTACACCTTACTAAATGAAAGAATCAAAACACAGTATGCAAAAACACATTAAATTGAGCTACACAAGATTAACTGCATGCTAGTCCTCTGTGAGGGGCATTTTAGGATTTCGTTCTTTTTTTTCGTTCTTTTCTGTTTCTTTGTTTGTCTGTTTTAATTTTTTTATTAAAGGGATAAGTATTTCATCGGTTTACTAGTTGGCACCGGGAAAAGGAGGCCAAATGTAATCTGTTCCCTAGAATATTTTGGAGGTTTGTTTTCTTTTATCATCTTCTGTCAGAAGAGAAGAAAATTGAAGTTCTGTATGATTCCTTAGTATTTGTGGAAAACTATGTTGCTGTCCCACTTTCCTTGCTGTCCCCCTACAGGCTGTTATAACAGTTATCATCTTTCCATTTTCTTTGGAAGAAAAGGAAAGCACAGCTAGGGCTATTCAGCTGCAGGATTGCACATGCAGACAAATGCAGGTGACCTTGATCAAGGGTGCAGGGGACAGGGACAGCCAAGTAGTCTGTGTGTATCTCCTGTCATGCTAACAGCTGCAGGGTCTCAGGAATTGTTGTGCATTTTGTTGTGCATTAATGCACCAAAGTGGTGCACTCCTCAGGGGAACAAGAGCTAGTGCTTCAGGAGAAACAAAAGCAAAACCAGTAAGTGTTCTCCCCACTCATGCAACAGAAGTGGGAAAAATTCCGAAGTAAAATGATGCTTCCTTTTGGAATGACTCCTGTTAGTCTTTCAACTGCAAGGTTAAGATTACAAGCAGCATGCTAACAGCCAGAGTCACGTTTTTTTAGTAACCTCTGTGTTTTGGTGTTTACAATGTGTGTGACACCCCCATATTTGTAGGCACACAAAGTATAATTTAGCAACATGCAGAAGGTTAGTTAAGGTCCCCATGATCAAATTGTGTGAGCAGAGAGACTTTGCTTATGTAGTAAGCACTGTACATGCTTGCAGCTAAATTCTGCCTTGTATATTTAATTTCTGCCTCAGCCTAAACATACTGCTTTGGATCTAGGAAAAACAGGAGCTTAACAATGGAAGTGCTACCGATGATACTGCTGCAGCTGCAAATGATGCCATTTTAATACCAAGCTGATAATTCAGGAGCTTTCAGTCTTGGGTTGAAGAGATCTGATTGAAAATCAGATACAGGCATATACGGAGAATTCCAGGTTCCCCAGTTGCCTTGAAGTTAAGTGGAGTGGGCACTTGATTATTATGAAGGCTAGAATTGGATTGAAGAATCATACTTAAATGTGTAATAGAGCTCAGAAAGTGTCAGACCTTGGAAGTACCTAGCCCTTGATTGTAGCAGCTGGAAGTGATTTAACAAGTACTTGAGGTGACAGAATCAAATGCTTTATGTGATGAATGGGCTGTTTCAATATAGCAAATGATTTTGCTCTTTAAAAATCAGAATTAAACAGTTTGTTTTTTGTGAGGAGTGAGATCATGGAGCAATGAAGTATATGTGTGCACGTGCCCAGAGACATAGTATTTCATATTAATCTTGTTTTTATTATAATAATATGTTCACTTATTTTTGAATTTACTGCTATGCACTGGTCCTCCTGGGAGAGGATGAGGGGAAGAGTTGAGTATTCTAGGCATGATGGTGTCTTAAGAATCTGAAATAACATGACCTACATAGAACCAGTACTTTTCCTTAGTGACATAAATGGGAAAATATATTTGCTAAATACTGATATCAGACAAATTCAAGAAGGAAATAACTTCAAATGCCTGCCACATAACAATATTTGGTGATATCTTGGTGAATATATACAGAACCAGATGCAGAGTTGGGAGGAGATTCCTCAGATTCATGTGGGGGCTGAAGAGCAGATGTCCGAGTAGTGCCTCATCTTAGATTCAGTTATCTGTCTTGCTTGATGTTGTTGCATTTATGATTTAAACGTCATGTCTTAAAAGAAGTTCCACCCCACTTGACACTCCCACAACATGGCAGGAAGATTTGTTCCTCCATTCATTGTGGCCAAAACTTCAGTCCTTACCTTTCCTATTGTAAACAAAAGAAAATCCCACGCACTCAAGCTTTCCTTAAAAACTAAGTAAAACTTGAACCTGATCCTATAGCTGTTCAGTGAGCAGAACAGTTCATTATAACGGTTAAGTTCTCTTGCATTTTTTTTATAGGAAAGAACAAAGGAAAGAGATACTTATTTTTGATCTTGGTACTGATCATAATTACTCAGGCTGTTACTGCTCTGCTGTTCCTGAGGTTCAGTGTTGAATGTGCTGAGTAATAGACACAGCCAGTCCTGAGGGCAAAAATGAAGAGTAGTTGCATTTTTAGGATCAATGCTTTAGCACAACCAACTCCAGAAACATCTTTGGATGTCAAGGATGATTTTGTGTTGAAAAAGAATCACACATACACAATTTGTTCACTGCCCTTTGTGACTTGTGATCCGACATGGGATCTAAGAGGGTTGCAGAAGGCTGGAGGTTCTTGCAGGGTACATGACTGTGATTGCATTGAGGAAAACCAGTTGGCAGTAAATGATCTTCATGTCTCCTTTTGCTTCCTCCAGTCAGCAATGAGGCAGTCTTTGAGGAGACACTGATCCAGCCTGGGCTCACAAACGCTTCATGTTTTCTCTCTTGTTTGCATCTTTTGGGTTATTTATTGATTACTGACCTGAGCATAACTGAGCAGAGGCAGCAAAGCTCTGCAGACTCAAAGTTCTTGGAGCCAGTACTGAAATGTACTCTGACTTGACTATTCCCAAAATCAAGTATATCGAGAAAAAATATTCTCCTTTAAATCCTGTAGCACCTCTTCATCCCTGGTCAACCATGCTCAGAACTCTCAAGTGTTTTCTTCTCTCGTACATGAGGTAGCATCATATTCATCTGTAGGAAGGGAGACAAGTCTGGTACAACACACCATTTGGTAGGGCAAGGCCTGCAGTCCTACCCTGGAGCGTATATTATGCATGCAGCATGTACCTTGTCCAAAAGAAGGCAACACTACCACTTCTCTTTCGTTATTTGGCTTCGTATTCCAAACATGTCTGGTGTGTGACAACAGGCCGGACATTTACAACCAGAAAGTTGATACTGTTCCCAAAACAGGAGATTCTTATGTAGCAGAGTATCTCTTAAGCAATGAGACATCTTAGAATAATAAGGGATACAAGAAATTTCACCAAGTCCAGTGCTCTCTTCAAGGCAGAGTGGATGTCAGTATTAGGTCAAGATTAGATCCAGGCATACAAAAAAATTTGGGCCACAATAATGCTAGGAAACTGTTTCAATTAATGAAATGCTGTTAGTGGTGGTATATTCATAGGTGCAACCTTTCAGTGTCTGAAAAAAAACATGTTGTTACACTTCTTGCAGAACTAAAATACAGATTTGAAATGAATTTTTTTTTTTCTTCAGAGATATTTGCATAATTACACAGAGTGTGAGTGTTAATGAAGAGCTAGTAATAAAACTCGATGAATTAGCATGACTGAGTGACTTAACGCAATCCTGTTGATCATAGAGTTAGGGTTGGCTTGCATTTTGCCAGACCTTTTTTTTAGTAATCTCTCACAATTGCACATTTGAATTTGAACTTTCATTAATTATAGCTTTATTTCATGAACATGAAACTTCATTGACTTAAGTGTTTACATCAGTAGAACACCTATTCTAAAATATGTGCACCTGACAAAATTGTTAATGAACACACCACCACCCCCTTCATGAGTACATTTTAGAGTTACTCCAGTTAAGAGAAGCTTCATTTTCCTTTTTTTTAATAATAAGTATGCTTTTTAAAAATGCTTTTAACTTGCAGGTTAAATTATTTTTTCTTTCAAAATTAGAAATAGCAAAGTGTGTGATCTTGAGAAGAGAAAAATGGCTGTAGAAACAGCATACTCCTTCAATAACAACATTATGTCTCTTCCATATCCTTGTCTCTGGTACTATTTTTTGCTGGTCAGCAGCCGAGTTGGTTACATCATTTCAGACACAGTCATGTAGGTAGCATGTGGAAGAACATGTGAGAACATCTGAGAAAGATGAGTTGTACTATGCCAAACCACTTTGTGTTGAAGGAGAACCGTTTATGGGATTTGTGTTTCTGACTCTATTGGGGGGGTAATCAGTGGAAGGTAGTACATAGCAGATTTAGGGAGAAGTAAAGTCTTAATCTCAGCAGCAATATAGCTACAAAATCAATTGGGCATCTATGGCTTTGGTTCTTAGATATGCTTAAACCCCATAGTTTTCAGTGGACCTTGATCACAGGGCCTGTAATCCCATCAAAAGTCAGTGTTGTGTCCTTTTACCTAATTAAGCAGGACTGAAAATATCACAAAGCCTAAGTGTGTGTATCATTAGATGATGAAATAACTTAGATTCTTTTTTTTCCCTCCCTTTGCATGAAAACTTACCTGTAAGCTAATGACAACAGCTGGGTCAAGGAAAAAGATTTTGTTATGATATGTTTGAAATTTCTGCCATCATAATGATTATGGCAGATAAATGCTAGAAGTTTCAATATAAAGGACGTATTTACTCAGAAATGTTGTTATTTCAGTCAGAAATGAGGTATTCGGATACAGTTTTCTCACTCTACATTTTCAAGATCCCTCATATTGTCCCATTTATAGGACTGGAATACTGAGATCATCATTCTCTGAAGCTAACTACTAAATATTCAAACACAAACCAAAATGCTGAAACTTAACAACGAAAGCATTCCTTCCCTGTTCGCATTCTGCCTCCAAAGATGAAACAGGCAAGGAGATATGTATCAGCTTTGGCTTTTATTAAATTAAGTGTCAATGATAATTTAACACTGAATACACATATAATATATATAATATTGTATTATATAAGATACAGTAAATATATATCTATTTAAATTATTTAGTAGAACAAAAGATGGAGAATTTTGTAAGCAGTGTGACCAGGTATAGAATTTCATTTAAATATCTCAAATATAAGCTTATAGCTCATGGGTGATTTGAAGTGAAAACCTTCATAGGTGTATAAGAAGAAAACCGGAATTTCATTCCAGTGTTTAACAGGCAGAAATATGTATATTGCGGTACATACATCCTGTGAGATTAATACTGTCAGAAAGTCACATGCAGGGGTACAGCCAGTTTTAAGTGGACTGAAATAAGGTTAGCAGGCCATACATTATTTTTTTTTTTTTTACAGCAAAATAAATAAAATATTTTGTATGGTTAATGCACTGTAAAATAGTCAAGTCCATACTGAATACCAGGAATTAAGAGATTGCTTTCTGCCCAGTCAAGTATATCTGAGCACTCATACAGTGTTACTTGTAGAAACAGA